>NC_085012.1:10916433-10928933 GCF_963854185.1 Sardina pilchardus
TCAGTGGCGTTCCGAGACTTCCTGCTGTATGCCCGATTTCCGCCCCACTTCCGCTCAGGCTCCTGTGTGCGACCCTGCAAATATCCTCGGGGCCTCCTCATTACTCCAGCAAACCATCAAGGATCAGCACTCCAGTTAATTTGGCACCCCTGGATTTTTTTTAAAAGTCACTCCAAGCCAAAGGGAAGATGGAAATTAAGAGGGTGATGGAAGAAAAACAACATTGTTTGGTTTTTTGGAAAATTCATACATTCGTTTGTGCTGTTGTTTTGTAGTCTTGTTTTGGATCATGATCATTCCCAGGTTGTGTGGGGGAAAAAAAAGATTAGGCTTGATTTATGTCAATAATAAATAGATGGCAGGTCTTCTTCATTTTAGCATTTAGAAAGTGTTCCAGATTGTTGGCCTGACCACTTGCTGGTGTAATTGACCTGAGCAAGCAGCGATGTCTGTTATGGCAAATCCTAAAGGAAGTGAGCCATGAGAGGACGAGAGAAAGAATGAAAGAAAGAAAGACAGACAGAGGAAGCGAGGAAAAGAAAGAGAGAGAGAGATGGATCAAGAGAGATCATGGAGATCATGTATTCAGTGTACAGAGACGATAACTCATTCTCTCTCATCTCCATTTGGCAGACATGGTGGCGAATGCTTATGAGTTGTGGTGATGGCAACTGGGCCGGCATGAGAGGTCACCACATACGCTGGCATGGGTCAGCCCGAGCCTCCCAGTCAGAGACTGGCATGACGATCCTGGGCGTGACATGTGCTGCCATCCGAGCTGTGCGGCAAAAGGCATTGCCAGACAAGAGGTGCCCATTCACGCCATTGAAGACCCACTTCACCCGCTGTGCCCATGATCTCTGCCTGGCACAGGCCTTGACTTTCCATGCCACTCGGCACGTAAAAGGGCAGGGCGAACGGAGATGATTGGAGACCATGGCCACAGAAGAACTCTCTTCCGCCTCTCAATCAAAGTGGCACTCAAAAGTGCTCCGAAGCGTGCGTCGTCGTCGCACATGTCAAAAGTGAAGACAGTGGGCAATGTGACCCCATTAATGTTCCTATTGTTCCGTGTTCTGCCTGGATGTTCCCACACTTGTCTCTACACGTCTGTGTTCCGGGTTCCGGGTTCCGATTGCGGTTTGTGCTTGTGTATCAACAACCACCCACTGCCAAATACTACTCTACACTTATTTGTTGGCGATTTCAGAGAGATGGAGAGAGAGAGCGAGAGAGAGAGAGAGACAGAGAGAAAGAGAGAGAGAGACTTTGTTTGAAGTGTGACATTATGTTTATTGCACAGTGAAGGGAAATAGCTCAGGAAAGGCAAGGTTTTCATAACAGACAAATTCTCACCATGAAGCCCTTTGGCAACACATCTTTTTCTGCTCTGGGGTCAGAGGAGGCTGCATATGGAAGTGATCAGAGGGCCTTTTAACACTAAAAAGAACGGCGAGATAAATGTTGGAAATTTTCAAAGCACGGCAGCAGTCTTGAACCAGCTCTGATAGGGCTATCACAGTCTTCTCATTCTGAACATTCTGTACCCTAATTAAAACATAGCTGCCAATGTTTCCCACCTCAGAATGCATGTTTTTCATGGCTCGATGAGAGAGACAGCATATAAATGCATTAAAGTGGGTGAGAGAGTTTGCATTTAAATATTTACTTCATATAAATAAATGCCAGATGAAAGTGATGTAAAGCAAATCTATGGACGGGATAATTGTTGTCTTGACAAGGGTTGGGCTATAAGGTCTTTTTACGGGGCATCTGAAGCAAACTTGGAGGGTAGATTACAGGCAAGCGTTGCCCTGTGCAGCGTTACAGTGTAATGAAGAGATCCCGCTTGTGGGAGAGAGGAGGGAGACGTATTAAAAATGCAAACGCTTGACGTGATCCAAAGTGTCAGATGTAATTTTGTGCTCTCTGGCTTGGCTAGGGACTCGGCGTGATATGGGCTTATTTTTTCCCCCTCTGTAGCTGGAGCGGGGCCAAATCTGTCTGTTCCCTGGAAGAGTTGCTAGACTTTGGGATTCTCTCCAGGCTCCCTGGAGGAAGTCATCTACATTGCAGGGTTCAAGAAGAACTAGATCTGGGAGGATAGTGATGTGGCATGCATTCCTGTTTGACTTTGGTGCTTTTCATGTTATTAAATTGCATGTATAGAGGATCTGGGTAGGGTTATCAGTCGGGCATGTATGGCATACATTAAAGGTGATACCACAGCTCGGATCATTGAACTGGTTCCACATTATAATCGAAGCAGGCTAAGTCAGGGAACAGACAGTACTGTGGGGCGTTGGCAGGCTATGCAAAAGACCTCAGATTTTTGTATCCAAATGGGAAATCCAGCTATGTTCCTTGACAGCCTACAATTTCATTTTTGCTTAATTGAAATCAGGAAATTGTGGAACTCATTCTCATGAAGGCTTTCTGCTGAAATGTTTCTGAGCATGATGAGTTTATGGAATTCACCCGTTCTGAGGGCTTTCTGTGTGGAATGTCTCCGAGCACGATGAGTTTGTGGAATTCACTCTTCGCGAGGGCGAACGTCTCTGAGCGCGTCGAGCTCTTGTGGCATTTGTGGCTGCGCGCGGGCGTGTGTGGCACATCAACGCCACGTTTCCTCCTCACACGCCCGAGTGCTGAAGCATGCGGGCAGAATATACTCATGGCGGGCATCCGTCAAAACACTGGGCCCATTAACCCCGGTCAGCCGCCCGAGAATAATGGCCCGCACCTCACACCTCCAAGGTTGGCTTGGCCCAGCAGATCCTCCTGCGTCTCTTCTGGAGCAGGTCAGGCCTCTGATAGGAGAGGAGCAGACTCTGGCTAAGGCACAGCGTGGAGCTCCCCCGTGACTAAGTCTACAGCACTCCTCAGCCCTCATCCAAGCCAAATGGATGGATGGAAGGAAGAGTCGGCTCTCTTTTTCTCGAGACATTCTCATCAGGTTCGATTTCCGAAAGTGTAACTTCTCCAAAACTGACCATTTTTCTTTCTTCGGCGTACCCGCTCAAAAGAGACACAGGGGGTGTGTGCGTCGGGGGTGTAGGATGTGTGTGGGGGCTTAATCGTCAGAGTGATATCATAGGTCTACAGATGTTTTCAAGATGTTTTTCTGTCAGTAGCAGATTATCCCCTGTAGCAAAATCTCATTAAAGTGCAATTTACAGAGCAGCACTGATGTTGCCATCAACCAAAATTAAAGGCATTAATTTTTCAAAAAGAAGTTTCTCGGAAATAGAAGTCCTGGCAATAAATGATATAGCACTTTGGAAGAATAATTTTGCCCGAGTATTATTTGTTAAAAAAAATTAAGCGGCATTAAGCGAGCGCAGGGATTGGGCGTGGGCATTGAGAGGGAAAATATGTGCAAATGCACCCATTTAGGTGGAACTCCGCAGCTTTGAGACGTGCATATTAAAGGCCCCTTGCTGGGCGATACGACCGTGGAGAGGAATATGACACATGGGCCGAGGTTATGACACTCGGGCTAAGAAACGATGGCACGAGAGCCCCAAGACGCCCTCCCTCCCTCCCTCTACACACACACACACACACTCACTCACTCAGGCACACACACATTACACTCATGCACACACACACACACACACACACACACACACACACACACACACATTACTATCCATCTTATGCTTCTCATCTTTCTCCCCTTTTACATCTCTTTCTCTGTTCCTCTGAAAGAGACTAAAGTCACTGTATCTTGGCACCTTTGTATAATAGGATGAGTGTTAAATGGTTAAGCAAAGCTTCTTAAAAAGTTTTTGAAGGTCTGTGGTGAAGGGTGAAGGGAATCTGCAGACACAGGTCCACAAACTCTTCTGATCTAATAACCAAACCAGCTGACAGCAGCAAATAAACTGTGAAAGTCTATACCAACGCCCGGGTCTCAGTTATCATTTCACCTCAATTCTAACCCTCTAGAAAAGTAAAAACATATTTGTAGTCCGGAAATATTCTTGCCAGAGGCAGCCGGGCCACATGGATGGCTATGATGAGACTGGAAATTGACCAGGGGTTACTCTGCAAAATGTGACCCAAACTGTAAACCTGTGACCCCCACAGTGAAAGCTCTGGCTCATAGACTGAGCTGATGAGATAACAGCACAGCACCACTGACTTGACCCAAAAGAAACTTAAGAAAAGTAAAACCAAGTTTTGAGGTAACAATTTTACTAAACATTATAAAGAAGAAGAATGAGAGTGTGTTTGTTTCTTTGTTTCTTTCTTATTATTTTTTTTGCAAAAGAAAATTGATTGAGTGAAACATTCACCATTGATGTTTGTCGAAGAAATTACTGTAAGATTATTTTATACACAAATAACTTCATTGAATATAAACGAAACAAAGGTAATTGTTTCCTATGAAATGAATTAAAACAGAAATGCTGTTTTGTGAATGAAATAGACTATTTAACAATAAATTATTTATCTTCAGTTCCGTCCGTTCCATCTGAATTTTCTGCCTGTATGCGAAAAATATAACAAATCAGTCTGTCTTTGTTTGGTTGGCTTGGATAGTTGCCAGAGGGGTATCAGCCCTGGGGAACTGCCCCTTCTTTAAAAACTTTCCGTGGCATCATCAGTAATAACGAGCTATAGAGACAGGCGCTACGGGAGCACCGGTACAGTCTTCACCGCACGGCCAGCGGACCCTGAATGGATGCATTTTCAGAGATATGTGTCAAAATCAGTAGCGCTAAAAGAAATTCTTGCCTGATTTTGCTGCAGGGAACAACTTCAAAAGATAGTATCGCAATACTTAGAAACAGTTTCTCCTTTAGCTATTTCCTCATGTCAAACTTCAAAAGTCAACTCTCCACTAAGTAGTAAGACACCTTTAACTCAAACTGCTTTCACTTTGTTTATGAAAGTAGCTCTAGAAATTTGAAATATCCTGTCACCTTCTTCATAAGTAGGCTATGTAACCTACACGATGTGACTGACTCCATATAGTCAATTATATTGTTTAGTCAATATTCAGACTACTTGTCGAAGCTTGCAGATAAGTTTTAAATTCATAGCCTTGCTATTTGAAGTCTGACCAGGCTATATGATTTTTTTTAGAATATTAATAAACCATTAGTTGTAATACAACAAAATATGAGTATAATAAAACAAAATATTAGTAATTAGTAACAATAACAACAATGATAATAACAATATCAACAACAACAACGCACAGGCGTGAGTTGCTTAGATTGATTTCTTTTTAAAAATTATTCTTTTCAGTTTTAAATGAACGACATATCTCCTCTTTTTGACGCACTTGAATGAAAATTAACTTTAGGCTACGAATAGGAGAATAGTATCTGTCGAAACGAAGCAGAGGGGTTTGGGTGGATTGGAAGAACGCATTCACATGGCAATGCATGCACTGACCACTGACACACACTGTAATGTATGACTACGTGGAAGAGAGCATTTATTTAGACCTACAGTCTATGAATGTTAATTGCACCGTTTCCGCATCATAAATACAAACATAAATCACTGCACAATATAACAATATTATGCCTGTACTTTTATGTTCCTAACCTACTCCGCAGTAGCTCTCCACTGCTCATAAATCATGGGCATACTTCCCAGGAGCTTCCTGTACTGTTTCGAAGACCATAGACCCCAACCTTATTCACAGTCATGGGTGCTTGATATAGCCGCCGGTTCATGCATGGCATCCATACATTTTAATGCGTGAAGTTTACCGTGAAGTCACATGGCTGTTGCATCTTGTGTAATGGGCTACCGGATTTCTGTCTAGGTTTATTTAATTGGATTCACCTAGTTTGATATTAATGCAATATATATGTATGTTATTTAATCATTAAATGTAAAAGATTTTATCCTTCGAAGGCCTACAGATATTATGACCTGCAGGCCTGATATGGCATTATGTTTTCATTTGCTAAAGGGCATGGACACTTTTAGTGCCCACATGTCATTTCTACAGAAGGAAACATATTTGTATCCAATTCACTTCCAAATATACACATATAATTATGAAATAATATTTAGAATGTATTTATTGTCACAGAAATAATATTAATAATATTATTATTACAGAAAGGATTTTCTTATTATTATAATTTATTTCACATTAAGTTGGATGAAAGCGCTTGGAAAAATATGGAAGCTCTAAAATAGCTTCGTTCTCCAACATCCAACTGTTGACGCTTCCTAATTTTGTTTCTCCTGATTTGTTTGTCTGCCACCGGGAGCAGAATGTTGACTTCTGTCTAACCTGTACAAACGAAATAATGATGTGTGGCGAAATCGCACGTTCGGCGGAACCTAAAGTGACACTGACTGGCCAATATGTGAGGAGAGCCGTGCGCGGATATATGTTTAATTAAGTTAACTCCAGCAAAAGACGGCGCAGCATGGCGCAGGCGGCTCCACCGTAGCGCATAATGCAGGGCGAAAGCGCAAATGCATGCCATTCAGAAAGCTGGCTCTCACAAACCTTCAGTGTAGTCGCCTTCATAATGCACAAGGCTCTCGGCCAAGGCCAATCAACTAATATGATACCAAAAGGAGCATTGAATCTTTTGCGGCAACACTGTTTTTTTTTTTCATTGCGCCCCACCCGCTGTCACGAGGTTAACCTATTTAAATGTCGCTTCTTTTGGGAGCCTAAATGCACGCACGCTCTTGCCCGCACGCTGCAATTGGCATTGTAGTGTTTGTTTCATCTTGAAAACGGAAATCATTTGCAAGAAAATTATGGACCTCAAGAGGGCAGCTCCTTTGCATACTAATTTTGTTAGACTTATCTCCCGTGGTCCGAAGTACACAGGGGCCATTAATGCGAAAGGACTCTCATCTATTCGAGCGCCTAACATCTATATAGACTACTCTCTATGAATGTGAGCAAAAAGAGTTTGCTCGGCACTATGGTATAACTTCAATGCTCATTATGGCTGCCATATTTCCCACCTTTTAACAAATTGTTTAATTTAGGCTGGAAATGACAGCCGTCAGGAGACTTTTTTGACATGAATGTTTATTGCAACACGACATATTTACATGTCACTTAAGAAGGCGCACATGGGCTTTGTCTGGTCTGGGGCCCCCTCGGTACCCACCGGTCACTGCTGCCACCTGTACCGGTTTCAGCTACACGGGGCGCCAGCAGATGTCTCCTCGGCAAAGACTAATGGCATGTTTAATGTCATTACATATCTGATTATATTGAGGCCTTTTTTTTTTGGCCTTTTCTGAATAGCAGCATTCTTTTAGTGAGGACGCTATTCTTCGGGAGGCAAATGCAATAAAGATATGTCTGAAGCTTCTTCTGGTCATGCAGTTGAGAAAATAGCACTCTGGACAAACATCTTAAAGCTACAGGCAGTCTATATTTAAACACATAGTGATACATTTTGGAAACAGTTGATTGCTAATATGCAAACTTGTTGTCCACGGTATGTGGCCTATTTTAGACAAGTTGTTTATGAGATGGCGAACGATAACAATATGATCACACCAGTTTTTTTTTTTTTTTTTAAAGAAACGCAAGTCTTGTGTTTGCTGGCGTCTCTCTCGCGCTCTCTCTTTGTGTGTGTGTGTGTGTGTGTGAGTGTGTGTGTGTGTGTGTGTGTGTGTGTGTCTGTGTGTGTCTGTGTGTGTGTGTGTGTGTGTGTGTGTGTCAGAGCGAGAGGCTCCTCCGCTGTGCAGCGCTGGGGGTTGGGATTTTTAATGGTCTGAGGAAGAAAAAAGCTTCAAAAGGGCTTAGCCAGCAGGTGGCGGCAACATAACGTTTCAGCTGCCCCACCCATTCAGCCCCTGAAAGACTTCTGGTGGAGCCGCTCTTGACAGTGCAAACGTCGAAAAACCAACCAAAAAATGTCATATTTGCTTCAGAGATGTACTGATCTCCATGCTTAGAAAAATGTTTGGCCAGCTCACTGTTAGCTGTATATTCCACAGCTGTCCGCAGATGGCTGATGGGCTATTTTGATCAGCTGCTCCAAGTTTGCACACTTCTTTTTCTGACACATAAACAAGCCACATAATATTTGTGGTATAGCAACAGAGTTTATTCAAAGCAACAAAGCAGTGACTGTAAGTAGGAACCCTACTTCCTCTAATGTAGGATTAGGATATCCCATGTTAATAGGCATAGTGTAAACTGCTCTGTGTATAGTGTAAAATGATAAGCTTTAAGATAAGTAACGGCATGTATGATAAAGCAAGATTGGCCTGTGGAATTGGCATCATGTAGATGCATAGTACATGTAAAAGTGATGTAAATATGAAATATGTCCTTTAGCATTATGGGACGGTAAATATATGGCTATCTCTGTCTAGTCTTAGTCTCTAGTCTTATCGTCTCTGTTGCATTTGTCCTCCTGTCCTCCACGTCCAAACACACAGTGGCTGAAGGTGTGGCGGTGTGGCGGGGTGGCGGCTGTGCAGAAGATGAATTGTGCCACCCCGCGCCTCTCTCATTTCCATACGAGTGGGCAGAGGTCCAGCGACTCTGCGGGTCAGGTGGAAATGGAGACCGGCCGTCCGGTGGCTCCGGCGGGCGAAGGGTGCGACATTTAAGACATGATGTACGAGGGTAATCAGCCCCAGGCAATGGCCGCAGGGGGGAGGAGCAGAGGTAATCTCTGGAAACGATGGAGTGATGGAGAGGGGCTGAACAAGAGCGATTGTCACCTTTCCTCTTTTTTTTTTTTTTTAAAAAAAGCAAAATGATTTCCGGAGCTATCAGATCACAACTGATCAATTGGCAGTTCACTATGTGCTGAAAGCCCCCTGACAAGTGAGCATGAGTGAATTATTGTGTGTGTGTGTGTGTGTGTGTGTGTGGAGGGGGGGTTCGTCAGGTGAGGTGGCAACCCTCACCTTCTCTCTGGTGCGAGTCGAACTGTTTATATTTCCCTCTACAACCCCCCCCCCCTCCCTCCCCCCCCCACCACCCCACCTCAACATCACAAGTGATTTGACATGTGTGCCGCTTATCAACACGTCTGCTGGTGGCAGGGTGAATCACACGTCTATTTCCAGCTGGAGTCCGCTGATTAGTGTCTGCCGTTTTGATTCTGAGAGGGTGCGTGTCATCGCTCTGCTCCCTGTGCTGTGCAGCCTCAGTGGTGGGGTTTGGGAGTTAATTACTGAAAAGAGCAGAACGATAGCCAGTGGCCAAGGGGTCATCTTTGGTTTCCTCACCTTCTGACAGACAGATGATTTTTTTCTTCTTCTCGCTTTCTTGTTCCATTCCCCTCTACTTCCTCTCATCTCCCTCTTCTCATCTCTCTCTCTCTCTCTCTTTCTGTCGATCTCTCACTCTCTCATCTTTCTCATCTCTCTCCCTTTTTTTCCTCATTCTCTCATCTCTCTCCTCTCCTCTCATTTCTCTCTTTCTCTATCTCTTTCTCTATCTCCCCCCCTCTCTATCTCTCATTCTCTCTTTTCCTGTGTGCTGACAGGCTGTCTCCACACACTGTCTGGCTTGGCCTGGTGGAAAGGTTTAGCTGTAGGTGGCCTTGAACTTGAATTTGATGTCACAATATTTTCAAACATCAGAGATGTAAATGGCTCTGGACAAATGAAGGTGTGAATGTATGTGGCAGTTACACTCGCACGTATGTGAAGTGTGTGTGTCTGTGTGTGTGTGTGTGTGTGTGTGTGTGTGTGTGTGTGTGTGTGTGTTTATGTGCCTATAAGCATCTGTGTTTTCTCTCTGCATCTTTATATTACTGGGGTCTTCATAAAAGAACTGTTTAAAAATTCCAAATAACACAAAAGGACCTGAGGAGTGGAATGCTAATTGCATTCAAAGCCTCCCTTGATTCCCGCCTGGCTGAGGTGGGGAGAGGACAGTGTGTCAAGTAGATTAAAAAGAGTCAAGCAAGGAGAGAAAAAGGGTGTCTGTGTGTGTGTTACATATGTGTGTGTATGTGTGTGTGTGTCTGTCTGTGTGTGTGTGTGTGTGTGTGTGTGTGTGTGTGTGTGTGTGTGTGTGTGTAGGGGGGTGTTGGGGGGTGAGGAAATAAAAAAAGGAAATAACCAAAATGTAATAATGTGCAGGACCACCTCTTGTGCGAGTACAAGCATAGCATCTGTGTCAGATGTTGTTAATTAACGTCAGTATGTTCCTTGCTGGCACTTAGCTTCCTGTCTCCTATGCAGGACAGATCCCAGTCATGGCACACATGGGGAGGGCCAGTGTGTGTGTGTCTCTGTGTGTGTGTGTGTGGCTGTGTGTGTGTGCCTGTGTGTGTGTGTGTCGGGGAGGTGGAGAGGGGTGTTGGTGTGATAATCCCACTTATTATAATTCCAATCTGTGACTCGTCAAGGGAGCAAGGCAGTGGGGGACCACCGTAGCACCTTATCAATATATATTTCCTCCACTCCCCCTCTACTCCTCTGAAAGGCAACTGAATGGCTGTCATCGCTGTACTCACTCTGTGTGTGCGTGTGTGTGTGTGTGTGTGTGTGTTTGTGTGCGTGGATGTGTGTGTGCATGCGTGCATGTGTGTGCTTGCGTATGTGTGTGTGTGTGTGTGTGTGTGTGTGTGTGTGTGTGTGTGTGTGTGCGCGCGCGCGCATATCTGTACCCATCTCTCTGTCTGTATATGAGTATGTGTATGGGTGTTCCTTCCTATGTGCATATGCACGTGAATGCCTCCCATATATTAGCTATTGCACACGTTTGCTTGTGCTTCTGTGTGCGCATGTCATTGCGTGTATTACCCAACGGTGTGCGCACAGATATGGCCACTAGGGAGACAGACAACTCTGCCTCAGTGCCACCATGTGTGTTTAGTGTTGCGCTAATCATGAGGGGATTATTGTGTCATGGCCTCATATGCATGTGTGTGTGTGTGCATGCGTGCGAGCATGTGTGTGTGTGTCTCCGTCTCTCTGTGTCCCCATGTGTGTGTGTGTGTGTGTGTGTGTGTGTGTGTGTGTGTGTGTGTGTGTGTGTGTGTGTGTGTGTGTGTGTGTGTGTGCGTGCGTGCGTGCGAGCGTGTGTGTGTGTGTGTGTGTGTGTGTGAGTGTGCGTGTGTGTGTGCATGTGTGCGTGCGTGCGAGCGTGTGTGTGTGTCTCCGTTTCTCTGTGTCCCCATGTGTGTGTGTGTGTGTGTGTGTGTGCGTGCGTGCGTGCGTGCGTGCATGCGAGCATGTGTGTGTGTGTGTGTGAGTGTGCCCTTCCACCTGGTTTTTGCCGGGGGGGTTGCATCCAGGCACAGATGGGCAGCGAGGTGACGGCCGTCAATCCCTGGTGCCATATCGCTGCATAAGGGCTTTGCCCATTAAACGTTCAGAGGAGAATGGGGGGGAAAACCCAGCCATTACCTAGCCCTGAAAAGCCATCTGTGCTGCCGGCCGCTTGGCACCCATGAAGCCGGCGACACTGCACAGCTTTGCTTTTGATTTTAATGAAGCTCCAGGCTTAAGCCAGGAAATGAGTGATGTGGCACTTTTGGTGGAAATTGCAACTAGCTTCTTTGTCATCCGAGAGTTAATAAGTGTGGCTTGTATCAAGGAGGAGAAGGGGTGGCAAATTTTGACATATTTTGTTTTGTTTTTCCATAAGAAAACCGTTTCTTTGTCATTACAGGCACAGTATATGCTCAACATGAGTTTGATAATGTTCTCAGTCCGTGTTGTGTTACTGCAATTGTACTTCAAACACCTATATAATTAACTACATTGAAAATATATAAAGACACGTATTCAGCCAAACATTCCAATCCAAACATTTTGCCATATGCTACCACATGCTAAGAGCCCCATCAATTAGAAGTGCAATCTTATTCTGCACATCATGTCAAAATCACATTTACTGGATGTGAACGCGCCATCATACCCCTCACTGGGACATGGGTTAAGGTGGCAGGTGGGGGATGGAGGTATTTTTTGCGTGGAAATCAGAAACCAGAGGTTGGTAAATTATTTTGAATGCCTGGTGGGGAAAAAAAAAAAAAAAAGAATAATTGGCCATTTTCTAAACGATGTGCCACGCTGGCGCCAGAGATCCTGAGGATGCCATCTCCGCCTCCCTGCTGGTGGCATGATTTGAGGTGGGGTTCACTTGAAATCTGGCCTGGGGCCATCAGACGTTCAGAAAACATACACAAGCCTTAAGCGTGCACCTACAACAAGAGGATGTTTTGAAGAAATTAAAGCGTTTTGAGATAATTGATGACAGAGAGGTGTTGCCATCACTTACCCAACCACAAATAGAGATGAAACATCCAGCACAAGTCTGCGTGTGAGAAACCCAAAAAGAAAAAAAACATACACGGCTTTTTGGGTAGCGAGGGCCAAAAAAATGTCTAGCTTCTCTAACATCATCATCAGTCCTAGCGCTGGGTTTTATAAACTCGGTTGCTGGGGTGTGTGGTTTGATGTGGGAACAAGCATGATGCAATGGCTCTGAATGGACTTCTGGAGCTGCTCCTCTGGGGCCTCTATACCGCAGGCCGCGTCCGCTGGTAAAACATCCCCCCAAAACGGCT
>NC_085012.1:10933933-10936433 GCF_963854185.1 Sardina pilchardus
GGCCCCTGCCCAAACATTCAGCCTCTCAGGCTGTGTTGCCCAAGTGAGTTAGGCCCTGTGTCCACCAATCGCGTTTCATGCGACCATTTTCAATATAAAGTCTATGTAGCCCAGCGTTCACAGCGCTGAGCGCCCTCGGCGGGAAAAAAGCTCTCGGCGCTGACGTTTTTTACCGCAGCACTCAGAGCGCTCAAAGTTGAAATCTGTTCAACTATTAGAACAGCGCCGGGCTCGTCAATGTTACTTCTCGTTATAAACCATCTCCGGTTTTGGTAACTTAACAACAATAAACACTTCTCGAAGAGCCGAGGAAAGCGTTTTTTTTCTACGCTCTCAGCGTAAAAAAAACGTGATTGGTGAACACAGCACCTTATGAGCTCTCTCCTGTTTGATATCCTACAGTATACTATTTACAAAAACAACTTCCTCCTCCAAAGGCTCCCAGTTGTTAATGTAGTGAATAAGTACTGCAGCATAATTCAGTTGATCTGTACTGTATATATGCATTAGTGTGCACATTATGCATTATCTTGGGATTGGGAATGGAGCAATTCTAAAATTGAAAAAATAAATAAAAGAAAGAAAGGAATAGATGTTGGGTCTGAGGGGCATGAGACGCTTAGGCTGAGGGGGTAGAGAAACAGAGCTGAAATAGGAAAACACGAAAATAAATAACCATACGTATATATTACATATTGTATAAACAGCATGAGAACAAAGATGAATTCAAAGAGACATAAGCTATCCTACTTCTACTACTACTACTACTACTACTACTACAGTATGAAGTCTGATTCTATGAACTGCAAGTCAGAATACATTGTCAGTGTCTTGCCTGTTTTGTGATGGGGTCAGGCCATTATCACTCCTTTTTTGTAGAATGACATTATTGTGTCCAGCTACATCATATGGGAACGACTGTGGGCACCACATTGTAGTTTTTACATAATCATGTGAGAGCCAGAGACCCAAAATGATATCTTCATAAAAATTGAAAATATGTCACACTACCACACTCTATTAGAGGTGTTTTGAATAATAGATCCTGCTGGAGAACCTAAGCTGAATATTTGACACATTCGCCATGACCTTTGTGACTTCCCATGTCAACCATAATAATTAGCCTTAAATGTTGATAAATGATGATAAATCTCTCCAGTGACGCCAATGAATATTAATGTCAAGGTGTTTAAACCATTACACAGTCACATACTAAATGAATGTGGTGAGGGTGAGAGGTTGGCCTCATGAGCACAAGTATAGCTACAAATAGACCATTTTCACCATCTTCATTTCTATGGGCTCAACATTCATAATTGGATAACAGGAATAGCTACAGGACTTCAATGATAGGAACCTAGTAAAATGGTTAACTAGTTTAAGCCTTGTACTTTTATGGATGTTTCACTAATGAGAAATGCATAGTGCATGCCTTGATTGGAGGTACAGTATGCACTGATATGAGATGATTGGATGTTATTGTATGATGTCAGATAGCTGAGAATATATATGGGATTGCATGTGTCATGGCAGGTTTCCGTGACAATAGGCAGGGAGAGTATATTACATTAGGGCACATCATTTTATTTATTCATTTGTGGCTTCACTGCCTCCTAATGTTGCAATCATGGCACTCATTTGTTGGGACGGTGAATGTAGACAATGATGAGAGAGAGAGAGAGAGAGAGAGAGAGAGAGAGAGGGTGTTTGTGTTTGTGTGTGTGTGTGTGTGTGTGTGTGTGTGTGTGTGTGTGTGTGTGTGAAAGAGAGAGAGAGAGAGAGAGGGTGTGTGTGTGTGTGTGTGAGAGAGAGAGAGAGAGAGAGAGAGAGAGAGAGGGTGTGTGAGAGAGATGTAATAGATGAAAACTAAAACCTTCCCACAGTGTCATCCCTGTCCAATCACACACACACACACACACACACACACACACACCATCCTAGAGAAGGTTGTGGCTATTTCTTTCTTTGAAGTATCACTTCAATTACAGGGTTTAACCCCAAAGGTCAGCTCTTGATTATTTACACAAAGCCGGTGCAATTCTGACGAGGCGTCTGGCTTTGGCTGCGATTACAAAGCTTCAGCTACTGCACTTGCAGAGTGAAGCGCATCGATTGTGTGTGTGTGTGTGTGTGTGTGTGTGTGTGTGTGTGCAGAGTGTGTTTCACGTGGCTCCACGTCTGCCTTTGACCTGCGCATGATAGGGCTCGATTGTGCCTCAAAGGATGTGCCCAGTGCACCTGCTAAAATGGATACTCCCATTTGCACACACTCAAATGGCAACAGCCATGCACACTTAGGCAGGCAGGCAGACAGAGAGAGAGACACACACGCACATGCACCCGCACACACACACACACACACACACACAAAGGCAGACAGACAGACACACACGCACATATTCACCAACACACACACGCACAAATTAACACATGCACACAAATATTTTGCTAAACAGCAAACATGTAGCATTCAGATCTACCGTCACACACACACACACAC
>NC_085012.1:10941433-10966433 GCF_963854185.1 Sardina pilchardus
GTGGAAAGGCACACTGTCTCTCCTTCTGTCACAGGCAGGAAGAGGCGGCGTGGGCATCTGTGAGTGTTTGGGCTCGTTATGTCTAAATCAGCACTCCTCTCTCGCACACTCTCTCCGCTCTCCTCTCACATGGAAAACATCCGCCTGGCCTCAGATCTGTGAAGGGGCTACGCCAAAGCGTCGAGCCAGATTCGGATGTACGTCCGCGTACTGTAGGCTCGTCATGGCGCAATGTGTTTGCAGCATGTGCCAATCGTGATAGCCATCGCTCTCGCACAATGCAGTGCAGATTTTCTACACACAAACGGCATCCTTGAGTAAGCTGTGTTTGTATTTTTGTATTTTTTGTGTGTATAATGTGCGTTTGTATGTTTGTAGAGGGTGTCATGTATTTTTGAAGATATCACTTAAGTCCTGTCATTTCTCCATATCCAGGCAGGCTTTTTGGAGACCCCTGGAGATTGTGTGCAGTGCTTCCTGCTGTGTTGTCAATCAGAACGGCTGTCATCACTTCCATAGCTGTAAGTACAAGCCTGTCACTTCTTCATCTTTTAAACAGGCCATGTCTCTGTACTTTGCAAAATATGGGCACATGGATTTGCACTGTGAGTTTGAAAAGGGAAGAGAGAAATGCGCTTTACCACGATGGCTGACCATATGCACACAACAAACAGTGTGGTACCATATGGTCCATGGCAAGTATTTGCTGCAGAGTTGGATCATTGCCTGGCCATAGTTTTACTGAGGATTGTGCTGTATAGGCCTTCCTCTTTGAAACAGTCACAGGAGATGGAGGGTGAGCAGCATTGAATCAGACGATGCAGAGCACGCTTCTATGCACTGACGCAATGCTGTGGAATCGTTCATCACATTGACATGATTCTCTGCTGCTTTTGTATCTGTGTCTCCTTTCTCTCGTTGTCTGATTACATCACTGGCACGTTTCTGAAAATATATGTGTATTTATCCCACTTCGGCTTTACGTTCCTAATTGAATGTCTACACCAGTGGTGAGAGTGGGAACTTAAACAAAATTTAGATGAGAAGTGTAATTACCCATTTCCATAGGTGATGAAATCATCATGATATCACCCACTTGATCTCACCTACGTACACACATTGACACACACACACACACACACACACACCTTTGCATACATACTCATACTGTGCACACCGACACACACACATATTCATAAACACCCATCCAGACACACACACACACACACACACACACACACACACACACACACAATGAAGAGCACACCCCTCCCCTGTGTAGTGTGATCAGGGCAGGGCTAATGAAAGCACTTTGCAGGGTCGGGGTCGTCACTTCTAATGAGCCATCAGGTCTTCAAGGTCATATCCGCTTTTCTCAGCTTGCTCTGCCTCCTGCTTTTTTTATTCCATTCCACACCTCCTCCTCCTCCTCCTCCTCATCCTCCTCTTTCTCCTCCTCCTCTTCTCCCTCAGTGTTTGCCTTGTCTTTGTTTAGTTCTCTCACTCACTCACTCACTCTCTCTTCCCTGCCGTCTGCCCTCCGCTTGTTTGTTTTTTTGTACTATTGAAAAGTGTTGACTCAGGGAGTCTCCATCTGTTTGGCTAAGGGCTGCATGCCTGTAAATAACAATGACCCCTTTAGCATATCAGATAGGGCTTCACTTGGAAGCGGCTATTGGTCCTCAGACGCACTGCTGATTTCAACTCTCATAAACAGCCTCTCACATCTGAAGACTGGCGCACGGAGCTGTCAGGATGCACTTATGACACCTTGTTAGAGGAGTACCGGTGTGAAGGGAATGCTGGAAAATGGATGTTCTAAAGAATATCTGGGCTCATTGAATTCAACATGGAATTTTAGAAATTGTTGCGGAATGGAATCTTTTGAGAGAATGTTGCCTGCCCTGTATTTTGCTCACGGAATCTGATACTAGTCTAATTGATTTCACAACTTGCTGGTACTTCCTGTGGAGAACTAAGACTTGCATAGACTATGATATAAGTTTGTCATGCATAGCTGTAAGGATTACGTGAAAATGCATTATATAGCTGCTATGTAATGACTAATCTGGTCCTCTATCAACTGTTCAGTCTTGTAGCCTTAAAGTAGGGTTCAGACCAAATAGATTCCCAACGAGACGAGACGTGCCGCGACGTTCTAAAACCTTGCGACTGCGACTCAACATGTTTAATGCTCTGCGACGGCTTGCAACTACATGCAACTTCTAATTCACACCGCTGCAACTCAGTCTCGTCGCGTCGGGAATCTTTTGTGTGAATTGGGCTTAAGGCCCAGATACACCGCCCAGACTCGAGCCAACTCCCAACGTTGGCGTCGCCTGGCGTTGGCTGAGATCAGCCGACGACAAACTGCGAAACACACCGCTGCGACGTCAACCGACCCCGCCACCGCTTAAACTTTAAGCCTGCGCAAACACTCCCTGGGATAGCACCAGGGGCGCTAGGGTGGCTAGTCTCGTGAGCAGCACATAAACAAAGCACACACATTTCACACGTGTCCGATGTCCACTAGCCAAGAAAGTATCTTGTTGTAGCCTAGTAGTAGGCTAGTAGTAGCAAAACTAGCAAGTGCTAGCCTACTACTAAGTATCTTGTTGTAGCCTAGTAGTAAACAAAACAAACCAAACCAGCCTGTGCTACACTAGCAAACAAAGCAAGCCAAGGGGTAGCCATTTCGAGGTGCAGCAACCAACACCTCCCGCACAACCAATCAGAGTACCCCAACGGCCAACACCCCGACGCCGAAGCTAGCCCCGACTGAGCAAGCTCAAACTCTCCCGACGAGATCCCGACGGGAAAAAAGTCTCCCGACCATCTCCGACAAACTGGGACACACATCGGACCGATTTCTTCCCAACCCCATCCAACTCCTCCAGACGTGTATCTCCAGACGTGTATGCTTTAGTTATGCAGTGGCCAATATACAAAGTCAAAAGTCAAAGTACAAAGAGCCTAAAAAAAACACAAATATCTGTCATCATGTTTATGGTCAAACATGGCATCTCAAAAGACATTCATTTTATTATTAAAATATTTTGTTTACTTTATTTTCTGAGTAAGTCGACGCTGAGGTTCTGACATACTGTAGTCCAGAGCCAGTGCTGTTATGTTTCGCATGTTCCTCAGCCACCGTTCATCTTAATGCAGAGCAGGAAGTACAGATGTGAAATGTATTCGTTTATACACCATTGCCCCATAAAGATCATTGGTGGCCTTTTCCATTTTCACAAACTGGGACACCCCATTTGACATTAGTCGGCAAACAGCCTTTCTTCACGGCTCGCGAGCTTCACATTTTACCTCCACAAGAGGTCATGAATTTGATTGTTTAAAAATCATTCTGGCCCAACCTTAATTGACATTTCTTTCATTTTAGAACATAACTGCCCATTGTAACATTCCCTGTCCTCTCTTTCTCTCTCAATCACACACACAAACACACACACACACACACACACACACACACACACACACACACACACACACACATACTCACCCACCCACACATACCGAAAGGATATATGTATTCACAGCACATGGTCTATGGGAATATTCTTCCCATTTCCTTTTGTTCTCTTTGTTCATCCTGTCGTAATGGACATTTCTGTGTAATTTCCTCCTTCTCTCTCTGTGTGTCTCTCACACTGGCAGGTAGAGATCTATGAAACAAAATGCAAATGAAAAAGCATTTACAGGTAAATGGCTGTCCACTGCACTACACTTCTCTGACTGACACTTGAAGGTCACAGAAACATTCACATACATGCAGACAGACAGAAACATGTTTAACACTTGCATGTATACAGACAGGAAACATGTGTACAAGAGATACTGCATGAGAGAAAGAAGAAGATATAAAGAGAGAGAGGGAGCGAGAGCACAATAGATGGTCAATAAATGAACCACAGATACCTGTGAGACCCTGTTAAACATGAAGGGATCTGGTACCAAGGGTCTTCTCTCCTCCTCCAACCTGGAACAGCAAGGGGCTAAACATCTTCAACCCCAGAAGTCATACAGAGTTAGTGCAGCCATTATCCCCCACTTGGCAGCTGAGAGACCGGGAAACGAGGCAGGTCAGATGGCAGGCCTGGTCATGCCCAGTGCTCCACGGCAGTCTCTGACAGAGAGAGAGAGGAAGACAGACTCAAAGAGGGAAAGTGAGACTGTTGGCCCTAACCTCACTGCATGTTTCTGCTGCTACTGTAAGTGTTCACATCATGTCTACAGAACAGGCTCGGCAAAAGACCAATAGAAATGTGGTCATGTATCAACGTTAGCAAACCAATGACCAATGACACATAGGATTTCTTTAGTAGTTCTTATAGAAGTGTGAACTATTGCTATACCTTAAAGGCCCAGTTAGGGATTTCACAGGAAGTTATATTTGTTTGTGTTTATGTTCATGTTTATTAGCAGACGCTAACTATTTTTTAACCAAGGACCAAACGAAACACACCAGAGAGGTACTGTAGCTTCCGCTCTTCAGTATTCCTAGAGAGATTCAGGTCAAGCTCCACACGTCATGCAAATCGTCAAGCAACACACACCCCTCCCTGAGTCAGGTGACGCCAACTTGTTTGTGCTGTCCAAATGTAGGGACGCATAGGCTACTGGAAAGAACGGTACTATTCAGCGTGCGCCCTTGACAATTGGACACGGCCTTGGTCTAACATCACTAACGCAACTGATGTGTTTGTAGTCGTTGGAATTACGATCTTTCACAATGTTGTAATTCACTAGTTACGAAATACATTTCAAATGTCTTTACATAAAAAATTGTCATTAAAATTGACAAACAGCATATGGGTAATTCAAGGCACAAGACAATCGTGACCAGAAAATAATTTATCTTTCTCCATTGACTGTTAAAAAATCCAAAGATCCCATGGTGGCTAACGGAAGGGTCGCGACTTTGGTTCTCTATTGGTAGGCTACTAGTAATTGGTTTTCTCAATGCTGAATGGTCTGTAGCTATGTAGTCTAGCAACTAACCCATGTTTGCAAACTTTCAACTTTCTCAAGGTTGACTAGCTGTTACGTTGTCTATTAGCCTCCCCTAACATAGACCTCTGAAGTTCACCTACAAAAAAGCTACCATCTTTACCCTCATAAGGAGATCCGGTATCTTTTTCTATGGGAAAATAATTTTCCATTATCGCATCTGTTAAACTCTCGCGGGGACGAAGACACTGGAAATGCAGACGTTTTGCACTAGAAAGGTTTGTCCTCTGCCTTCAAATGGGTACTGTGATCTTCGGTAGGTGAAGACGGTACACTGTGATGCTACCCCAGAGCTAACTTACGATGCAACTTGCCATAGGCAGTTAGCTTCAATTAAAGCTCGGATCTCCTTATATGGGCAAAGATGGCAGCTTTGGATCCTTTTTGTAGGCGAATTTCAGAGGTCTACTGTATGGCTACTTAATCATTGCATTGTCCTTGGTTAACCACTATTCTGAGTTCTGTGGAATGCTAGCGCTAATCAGGTTTAATGTTACAAGCATGTGCATTTGCTGAAGGATTTAGAATAGCCTAAGCTAAGAAGACCATAACAGCAGAGTTAGCCTGGGAATACCTATACTCTGGAATTCATAAATCAATGAGCCCTTTCCAGACCCACTCTTAATCTCAATTTACTGGCGTGAACAAGGCTACAACAGTGTAGGCTACAGATGCTCATGCATTTCAACCCTTAACTGTAAGGGCCACCAGATGGCAATATCAAAGGCTGTGCTTGGTAGCGTGTGGATGTGTTATTGAAAGTTATTGAAATTATGTTACTGTAGGGTCAATAATGAAGATTAAGGTCGGTGAGTTTCTGGACCAAGGAATTATGGTTAAATGTTTGTCTCTTGTTCTAAGGTTTAGTTCTTGCTGAACTGTTGCTCTGAAGATGACAGTTGGTAACTGTAGCCTAGTGTGTAGGAGTGGTTGAACATGTATAGAATAACAGCAACTGTTGTTCTGTGAAATGCATGATGTTATATCCAGATGTTATTCTACATCTTGATTGGTGGTATGCTGTCTTCTTTTCGTTTTAGCCACACGACTATTTCAGAAGTTTCCCCAGAAAGTGACAGCCCAGGAGGTAACACATATGAAGGTAAATATTACAGAGCTTGCCTATCTAACATTTCTTGTCAAGTTTATTTTTCATTACCAAGGCGTACAGGGTGGTAGCAACCCTTCCATGTTATGTAAGTAGTTTGTCCCATAATTCTATCTGTGTGCCTCTGAGAATTGTTTGATTCTTGTAGGTCTTAGAATGTTGATTTGGTTTTAGAATGATGCCGTGTCTCCTTTCTCTTTATTAAATATTGTGTGTAATTAGTGCCTACTTTAGCTTGAGTCACTGAATCTGAGGATTTTGATGGGAGAAAAGCATATTTCATGGATAACGCCAGTGCCCCCTAGTTGCTGCTCAGCACACACACACACACACACACACACACACACACACACACACACACACACACACACACACACACACACACACACACACACACACACAGGGGCCGTGTTCAGGCATCCTCCAGTGGTGGGTGAGTGGTATGTGTTGCGAGCTGCAGGGGCAGCGTTGTGAGCGATGACTTCCTCTCATAGGAGCTCCAGCATGGGGTCTGCCTGGGTTGTCTGTTAGCCACAGATGGATGGGTCCTCTGGACAGGAAGCAAAGAGTGGTCAAAAAACACACTGGCCCCACTAGAAAACACAGAGCTCTCCTCAATATACCAGATTCAGTTGCACACACACTCTCTGCTTTTGTCTTCATCTTCTCTCTCTTGCCTTCCTCCAGAAGGCCAAATCTCTCCTTTTTTTTTTTGTAAATAGCCTACTTAAATTCACATTTTGTGGTGGACTGTTTTCAACCGAAAAGTACCAGTTCTTCTCGTGGTGATGGAGTTGTAAATAGAGAAGTTGCCACATGTTGAATTTATGACAGTCTCTCTGCTAATCATCATCTTCTCAGTTGGTCACTGTCCTGACCAATGTTTTTGACCTCGTAGAGGTCAGCACCCTCCCTCACCCCCCCTCAAATATTCTCCCCTTAGAACAAAGAACCTCCTGATCCACTGCTGTTGACTTTAACACACTGCCGTTCCGGCTCCTGGCTTGGTCTAGAAGGGGGCCAGCCCGAGCCTCTGTCGGAGTGAGGTCCTCACAGCAGGTGGAGGATCAAACAGGTCTCAGGCCAGAGCTCGGTGGCACCTTGGGGGGGCTGACCAGGGATCGTATAGCTGCAGTGGGGGGCTGTCCCTGGGATGACCCGCCATAAAAAAAAGAGAAAGAGAGAGAGAGAAAGAGAGAAAAAACTGAGCTTGTTCCACACCATTGCAGCTCCCTCGGTTAAAACAACAGCACTGAGTCCAGTCAGAAGGGTACACTGCTCCAAAGTCCCCCCCCCCCCACCTCTCTGTCCAAACCCCAGTCCACAAACACTTGCTTCATTGGTTCCCCCCCCACTACCACCATCCAGCCTTTGAAAAATAAATGGTTGACATGCTGGGGAATGTGTGAAGAAGAACATATGAGTATGTGGGAAGATGGGATGTGTGAGTTTTTAAAGGCTTGTCTGCCACTGGGGAACATGTCTTTGTTTGTGTTTTGGACTACGCTAATGGGTCTTGTGAAAATTGGCAAAATTTCACCTACAATTTGCAAGCTTGCTGTGAACGGGATTCATATACATTGCGTATGAGATAATTGCCCATTTTCCGCAACACTGACTGACAAGGCTAACATCAAAGAGTCTAGTTAATTGTGTCACTTTCACATTGCATGCTTTGATGTGGAAAACAGTATGGTAACTGTCTCATTATGAATTTAAATCTCAGGCTCTGGAGCATTTCGTAATCAGGAATATTCTGCTCAGCTAAATGCTCCATACTCAAAATGAGAAATGTAACGAAGCTCGCATTTCAGAAATGCCTGAAAGCTAATCAATTCTTAAACGGACTGGAATGGAAGGCTCAAGCATTTTTACATGGTTTTGGTGCTTGTCAACAAGTAATAGGCTCCACCTTTTTCTCTCTCCCCTTTGTGTGATAGATGGCCCAAACTTGACCCATCTCTTTGACGCGAGTCACCCGACTGAAAACATCCCTCCCGCGGTGTCGGGCTGTTTCGCCATGGAGACGTCTGCAGAACAAGGGCCGTGGGTCTCGACTCGCTCGGAGCATCAAAAGGCCGGGGCGGAATGTGAACCATGCGTCCAATGTGCCGAGCAGACCCCACCGGCCAGACACTGCTGTCCACCAGCTGGCCCGCCGGTCAGCGACACTCACCTCTGCCACGGACTCCGCTGCGCCACCGAGTGAAATACAAGCTCGCAGTTGGTTGTGGTCATTGCAAAAGTCACCAACCGCAGTGAGCATTGGTTCGTGAATGCAGATCACTACATGAAGTCTGTTTGGTTATGTACACAACACATGTTAGCAGAGTAGCGTGGTAGTAAATCAAAAATGAGAATGAAGTTGAAAATTATTTAATCGGTCAACACTAAAAGTTAAGGCAACGGCTTAAACAGATGTTTGAGTTTGGCACAACTGGAAGGTTTATATACTCTAAGCTGTCAGTTGCTCAAATCAATTTAAGTACATGACCCTTATATCAAATTTATACCTCCATGGAATTCCATGGGATTTTCAGGGCCTAAATGTGCATATTTGTGGTACAGTGAGCATGAAATGCATCTCGGGGTAGATTAGGAGTCCTGGATGCTGCACCACGAGTGCTAATGCGATATGTTCCACTCTGCCTGAGGTGTGGAGTTCTGTTTGGGTCAGGCGAAGTTCACCCAAAGTTCACCTCCAAGTCTCAGTGCTTCCTGAGAGCTGGAGAAGCTGTAACTCTTGGGGCGCCAGAACTTTGCTTTTCCCTCCACCCTCTACGCCCTCACCCTTCTTCAAGTTTTGCTGGAATATGGGGGAGAATAGGGGATGGTCTGCACGCTGTTTAATGGCTCCAAAAATACTTGATATATTTACTAAAGAGGCAACGTTTCGATCAACAGATCTTCATCAGGCAGAATAGGACCTAGCATGGGAGGCCTATCTATCTAGGACTATCATTGTTGGAATATGGGCCATTTTTGCAGAATCTGAGAAGAGATCCTTAATTTGCTAAAAACATGATTTTGTTTATTTAAACTGGTCAAAGAGATTCCTTTATGCATATGGTTACGAGACCACAAGTTCATGTTTGTTCTTGTGAGTAGTTACCACTGTGGAGAGTCTTATATTCCATCTTACCCAATCTTCTCCTAATAGATTGTTTGAAAGAAGCTGATTGAAGCATATATTTCTAAAGGCTCCTCCTGTTTTTCAGTCACATATTCAGACAGTATTCAGAAAAAAAAACACTTTGTGTAGAATAACCCCTCAGCAAGCATAACAGTAAATAATGTATCTAATCCTGCTAGACCAAAAACAGCACTTATGATTCTGTGCAAGATCTGTGGTATGTGTATTTTTGAGTGTAAAAAAAAAAAAGAAGAAGAATGTAAGGCGTAAGGGAAAAAAATCCATTTAAAAGTGTGGTGGATATCAAAGCAGCAGCACAAATGCTTTCATCAAAGGGGAGGAGGACAAAGAGGATCAGAAGACAGGGGCCTGACTGTGATCCTCTGTTTCGTCAATACAGGCGCCGTGAGAGAGCGAGAGAAAGAGAGGGAAACGCACGCAGAAGCACACAGTTCTGAAGAAGACAATGCAAATCGTGTTTCTTTTTTGCCTCCCAACACCCCCCACCCCCCCACCCCCACCTTCCTCTTTTCTTCTCCGCGGAGCAGCAGTGGTCCAAAAAACGGGGGTATTCGGAGGAGGGTCAGGGGGAAAAAGGAGCGGAAAGTGGGGAAGCAGAGCTAAGATGTCCGCAAAAAAGCCGCTTTGATTATAATCGACCAGAGGCCCCATTTGAGACGGTATGAGGGGAGGGGAGGTTGGGTCCGACGAAGAGGAAAAGAAGAGAGGGTGAGGTTGGGTGCCGTTTGATTGGATGTTGATTATCCAGCCATTTAAATTAGCAGCTTGAGATGGTGTCTTGAGGTGGTAGAGTGAGGACTGGAAGGCAGTGTACCCAACCCCCCACCCCCCCAACCCTCACCCCCCACCCCCACCCTTTCCACTGGACAGAAAGGGGAGTGTAGTCTCCGGGTAAAAAATTGCCAAAATGACATCTCTGTAGCCACAACGTTGCCTAGTGCTTGGTGACGACTGTCTCCATGTCTGCGTTGCCATGGTGTTAGCGAGGGACAAGGGCCCGAGAGCGAGCGAGCGAGCGAGCGAGGTGCTGGCGGTGATTACGACGAGGTGACCATCCTGACCCTGCTGTAACAGACTCGCGCTCGGCAGTCAAGGCAGTCATTTACGTCCGCTTCCACTCACTCCCTCACCCTTGCGGCGCTCATTGCCCCTCCTCAGCTCTCTCCATCTCTCTAAGGGCACTTAGGGAGCTCAATTGATCAAATTGCACCTTTGGAGGGTGTTAGGCTCGGTAGAACAAGACTGACGACTGGAAGGTCACTATGGAATGGTCTCATCATAGGAGGAATAGCACATACACACACACACACACACACGATCTTCGCATCATGTAAAGATCAGGGTATGTGGAAAGCTACTGATTACCGTCTTGATTTTTCCTTTTCATTCCTTTTCGTGTACTTCCCTGTTTCCCTAAATGGCACCATCGCTTGGGAGGTGGACAGGTGGGGGGAAGAGGAAGGACATCGCCGGGGGAACCTGGGAACCTGGAGGCCTTTTGACGGTCATGCTTGAGGAGCGCGCCGAGAAAATGACTCGCTCTCAGGTGGTCAAACGCTCAAGTTTTTTTTCTCCCCCCCTTTACCCCCTGAAAGTCTCCCAGCGGAGCGCCGGGGCTGAGCTGCACGGGGGTGGCCGTGTTGTTGTCGGCCGCGCCGTCTCCCCGTTGCTTTGGCTCGGGGGACCCTTGATGGGTGTTTACGGTTTGGCGGTTCCTTCATGCCATCAAGCAGCACGACAGCAGTGACGCCCCGACCACAGCGGAGCTGCCAGCACTGTTAGCGAGCAGCCAAGCAGCCATCCGTCCATCCATCCGAATCCAGCTGAATGCGCTGCCCATTCAACATGGCCGCCCTCGACATCCCCATTCAACATAGTCATTTATAGATCATTGGGACAAGATTAATGAGGCAAAAACCTCGGCTGTTTAAAATGGACCTTAACCAGTAGTACCACTGGAAGTCTTGAAACAATACTGTCTGAAGCAGGCCGAGACCATGTTCTTTTTTAAAAGATCACATGCTCTCGGAGAAAATACAATGCTAAATGGAGGGAAAAAAAGGGCCGACACCTTCAGCCCCGGTTGTACCTCATTTGTAGAATATATTGCCACTTTGATGGCGTACGTATGGCCATGGAGGGACAGTGCTCTTTTTAATTGCACAGCAGAACAAGCAGTCCATAAAGGTGTCAAGACACGCTTAAATATTAATGGAGAAGAATAGAGTAATGAGCGAATGGTCGCATGAATAATGGCGGCCTAATGTGATTGGAATAGATAAGTAATGCCGTATACCAGATCAATCTTGCTCCCAGGTCTACCCTGCAATGCATCTTGCTCACAGAGGAAGGAGTGATTTATGGGTCCAAGACCATGGAGTAGTTCTTGAGGGACAAATGAAGCCTACAGTTGTACGAAACACTGGCTTGAAGAGTCCTGCTCCATCAGGTAGTGGGAAAAGTACCTGCTCGATCTTTTTATGGGAAACTATCATATAGTGCATGAGCAGTATTTAGCTGTGCGGCGTAGTTAATCCAGTGCAGAGCTCAGTGTTGCTGTTATGAAGAGACTAGATGAAAAGGAAAGGAGGAGAACTGAGGTTGTACCTGGGGGAGGCATATGGTTTTACAGTAACACGTGCAAACTCTCCAACATCGTCGCTTGCTGCCATAGGGTGTGTTGTTTGTCTATGCACTGCTGCTAAAGGTTAGGTGAGCCTGTTTGACCCACTGAAAGAGAGGCATGTTGTCCATTCTCACGCTGAGATCAGTATTGCCATGGTCCTCACATGAGACCAAGCCCTTCACTGCTTATGAGTGCCCTCTAATGGCTGCCAGTGGAACTACAAAGAGCCACCGTACCTTCAGCTTCACACTCAAACTCACAAGGCAGACAACAGTGAGTGCACTAGTGTACTGACCACATTCAAAACATCTCGCCCATCTGGCTCTAAAAAGGGATGCAGACCTTTCCATAAACAGAAAAAGGAATCAATGGAACCGATGATAAGTCGCTGTGAGGTAATCTTTGGTTGAGGGCATGCCTTTGAATTTGCGTGTGTTCTTCGTGTCGAAGTAATTGCGGTGGCACGGACACACGCAGGTCACTTGGCTGTCACCTAATTGTCCTTGCGGGGGCCCAGTGGTCTTCTTTGCCCTCTAAACACAAACAGAGAGCACTTTCTGTCTCCACAGGTGCAATGCCACCGACAGCAAGCCAGTGAACACTGGGGTACCCTCCATGGCTAAACGATAATGAGAACCCAGGCTATCTCTGAAAATGCTATCTCTGTTGTATGTCTCTCCATTCCTGTTCATTCGTGTGTGTGTGTGTGTGTGTGTGTGTGTGTTGGCATGTGTGCGTGTCCTTGTGCTCGTGTGATTTTCTATCTTTGCGTTTGGCTTTGAAAGTGGTTTGTCCTTATATTACATGCAGTGGAATTTTAAGAAAATATATCCAATTGGCAAACAAGGACTCTCAGGAACACACATGATGAAATGCTGAATAATAATGAAAACACGGTGGACATATAAAGCATCGTTTGGTAGGGTGAGAGTCTGAGGAAATGGAGTAGCTTTTGTTATTTTAATAGAATTACAACTTAAATTTGAACCTTGGCAAATGCTATCTTTTTACTTTTCCAAGCCAATTCAGATGGATACCTGAGTCAGTCCCTCTCTCTCCCTCCCTCTCTCTCCCTCTCTCCCTCCCTCTCTCTCTCTCTCTTTTGCTCTCTCTCTCTCTCAGACAGCAGCTGCTCCCCCTCTCTGTGGCCTCCCTTGGCCTTTGAAGTTTGGTCTGTGTCCTCCGCTGGTTGTGGCCACACACAGAAATTAGCTCTCGTGAAATGCATGCATAAATGATAATAATAAAAAAAAAAAAACCTAAAACACACAGAGTAAGACTAGACAGAGAGAGGGATGACTGTTACTTACATGATTTTGCTATCTGACGGAGAAAAAAAGACATGTTTCAAACCCTCAAAGAACACAACTTGCATGTGTTTGGTCACTATGGGGAGTCTGCCTGATTGACTGGATAGGCAAAGTTCCCATAGACTCCTTTGTGTCAGGCGCCTTTTGAAATTCCCCAGTCTGGGAATTTAACGCCTGTGGCAGAAAATGATAAATTAGAATTACATTTCCCCCAAATCAGTGGATTCATACGTTGCTCAGTTTGACATGAGAGCCTGTTTCCCAATAAAAGGAGTAAAAATGTCTGCATGTCACCCAAAAAGGCGGGGGGGGATAGAGTCAGAAGAATACCAAAGGCAGCTGCTGTATTTGTCGTTGTCTAGCATTCATTAGAGGCACATTGTGTGATCCCTCTGTAATACCACTTTACCTGACCCACGGGTGTCCTAATTTCACTGAGAGGGTGTAAAAACAAACTTTGAGTCGTGTAAGATTCGGAGTCGTAAAAAAATTAAGTCGATAAATGGCAATTCAATTTACATTTACTGTTCCGTTTATTGAGCGAGAGCAATCTCACTTAATGGGCTATAACAAGGTCCAGGTAAAATATGGATGAATTACATGAATATGATAAAAAAAAATGATATCAGATACATCATAGCAACACAACTGTGGATTGTCGTAGAAAAACGGAATATTACCGTCGTTAGAGCCGGAGGAGCTGCGTGAGTGAGGAGTGTAATTATTTCAGGACGGCATGAAGGGCATGATGGCGCATGGCACTGAACGGCTTCATGACAGTCTAAGCTCGGGCTGAGTTGAGTTACTTATGGAAAGTCCTTCATACCAGCAAGGTGAAAGTAAAGCACTGTGCTGTCATTAGTGCCAGTGTGACAGGATGGCGATGAGTGAAACACACACACACACCTCACATACTGTACACACACACACACACACACACACACACACATATGTACACATACACTCATAGTGCAAATGTCTTCACCTGTCATCCACACACACACAAAAACACGCTCACACAAAAGAGGTTAGACCTATTGTTACAAGGGCGAGAGAATGGAGGTTTGTAAACAGTTTTAAAACTCCTTCAGTACTCCATCTTAAATTCTGAATGGAAGGCTTGTCACTTTGAGCATTTGGTCAGACAAGTACCAATGGCCCGCGGGCATGACAAACAGCGCTGTGCCATCACCACCACACAACTCTCTTTAGCAGGACAGAACGGCACCTCACGCTGACGACACTATATGGCCAAAGCCCTGAGTATAAGAGCTCATAGGCTAGGCCTTATAATATGGTCTGCATCATCAAATTGGAGACAGCAAAGGTTACACTTGGATAGATCTTTCCTTATGTCCTATTTAGCTGCGTGGTCCAACAGACCTGACGGATGCTGTGCACAACCCCACTGAGGGTCCTTGATGGAGGAGTCGTGGGGCTAAATAACAAGCGGATTACATATGGGGGTAATTCAGAGCCATGTGAAATATCAGCACTTGTGTAAAGGTTACCGCAATAGAACTTGGTGTTGCGTGCCGTGCGCCCAACTTCCACCCTTTGCCAGCGACTGTGCTCTGTTGTTAAACTGATGAAAGACCTTTGCCTAATGTAAATGTATGCATTGTGTGTGTGTGTGTGTCTGTGTGTGTGTGTGTGTGTGTGCGTGCGTGCGTGCGTGCATGTGTGTGTTAGGAGAAGTTGATGGAGGTGTGTGTATACATTTGAGTGGTTGCCACTCTGTCCATCTTTTATTATAGTTACCCCATGCATGTAATCTTCTGTCAGAGGCCCTCTGTGCCTTTTCTGGAGGGCAGAGTGACCAGCTAGCAGGATGACGTCTGCAGCATTGATTAGTCATTATGGCCATTATGAAGCCCTCTCAACCTTAGCATGACACCCATCAGCACTGTGTCAACCTTGTCAAGGCCATGTTCATAATGGCTTTATTACATACCCTTAATGAACCCCACGAGTTCCCTCAAGGTGTTCTCTCCAGATGGAATCAATACTTGACCCCGCAACCATTGACCAAGCAGGCGCGGCGTATCGTATTTGTCTTCATCCAAAGCCCTAGCATGACTATAGCGTTCGTAACTTTTCAAAAAGCAGTAAATAAACGAAGAGAGAGAGACTGCCTATAGCACGCATGGGTTGTTGGGTGGGTTGTTATCTGGGTAGCTGAGGAGGCGAATCGCCCGTCTGGGTGCATCCTTGGCCAGTTGCAGTGTGCCGTGTCGGAGTGAATTCCCAACACGCGGAAAACAATCCCTCTGTCTGCTCCCAGTCCCCAGTGGCCATTAGCGAGAGACCTTTTGGGGGGGGATAGTAAATCTCACCGGATGCCCTTTATGGCGCCAAGAGTAAATGGATCATTAGACACGACACTAATGGATCATCCTGATTATCGCCGCGGCGATCCGCGCGCGCCCGGGCCGAGTCCGGAGAGGCGACACCTGACCCTGACCGCAGGCTCGGCCGAATTAAGGGTAAATGATGAGGAAAAAAAGACGTGACCTTTTTTCCCTCTCTCTCTCTCTCTCTCTCTCTCTGCCTTACGTGAGGTGGAAATTGCTGTGCGTGGCTGGTGCAGGGAGGACTGACAGATAGGTTAGCAGTTAGCATGCTGCCATGCACCCTTTGTACGTCTACGCGGCCGAAGAGTTGACCTTACAGGACTGTCTACGAACGCAAGGCAGCTTATTCACCACTCACTAGTTCACGTGCAGCGGACTGTAAGATCCGTCATTTCGAACAACATGCAAGTGACATTCTTGTTAATTAGCGGATATTACTTACGCCCGGCAGAATGAATGCCATAACTGTTTAGAAAGAAATCGTTTCCATCCCTAAATGTTAGCTGTGCTATCGCCATGACATCATAGGCGCATTACTTCCTTGTCATTTTAGATTCGCGGAATGTGAAGTATGGCTCTTGAGCGTTGCAGCGCGAGGGGGCATTTGTTTTCCTTTTGGACAGAGATGTTACTGTTGAAGTTATTAAGTTAGCATTTACTCTGGCGCTCTTGGTTTGTCGCCCCCGTGGTGTGGCGCCAGGGTTCGCCCCCCGCCGCGCGGCGTGTTTGCGCGTGTGCCCGTGGCTGTCGCTCACCGGAATGGCCCCGGACAGGTGACGCGGGTGAGTAATCCATTAGCCTGACGCCGGACTCTTCTGCTCGGCGCGGCTCGGCGGGAGTGGGCTTTTGCCGAGACCTTGATGGGCCCCGGAGTCGAAGGCCTGTCAAAGCCAGGAGCCGGAGTGATGGAGAGGCCTCACCATGGTGCTGCGGATCCCTGCCTCTCACCCGTGCACGCCCTGCCACTGAGCCCTGCATGTCCTGGGGCCTTCAGTCACCGCAACTCGATCCAGATGTGAGTGTGTACGTGCGTTGTATATGTATGTATGTTTCTGATGTGTGTGAGTGTGTGTGTGTGTGTGTGTGTCTGTGTGTCTGTGTGTGTGTGTGTGTGTGTGTGTCTGTGTGTGTGTGTGTGTGTGTGTGTGTGAGTGCGTGTGTGTGTGTGTGTTTGAGTGCGTGTGTGTGTGTGTGTGTGAGTGCGTGTATGCGTGTGTGTGTGTGTGTGTGTGTGTGTGTGAGTGTGTGTGTGTGTGTTCATTAAGGGTGTGGTTGTGTGCCAGTTTGCTACCTCAGGGTCAGCGAGCTGCTTGGAAGCGGATCAGAGTATTTCCCATGCTCCCTTGCATGATTGTCTCGGGGGCCTCCGATATTTCCATCATGGCCAAGGAAACTCTTCTGGATCCTTCAGGCTTGTCAGGCAGTAACATGCTGTAGCCCTTGACCGGAGAGATCCATCCCTGCAGAGTTGCCCACCGAACTGACCAAAGAGCTTACAGAAGCATTAAAGAACAAGGCCTGACTTCCCCAAGGAACGTCCAAGGTCTCTCGCCCAATGCCTCTGCATTCAAAAACACACAAGAAACTTCAGCAAACTAGGCAGGAAACACACAGACAACACTGGAAGCCAAAAGAAACACGCGGTTGTGCACAGTAAAATAGATTTACAGCACGATAGCTCCATCAAATTTCTTCCCCCATTTTATGGTGTGCTTACCCCTGTAAAATAAAAAGCATACAATTATTTATCTCATGAAAAACAGAAGCATAATGGAGAGGAGGAAGTTTTGGTTGTGCTCTGGGGGAAAGAATATTAATTGCTAATATTTCACGCAGGCCAAAGACAGCAGATTGACCTGGTGAGAGACGTGTGTGGATGGGAGCAGGGGGTCCAAATGAGAGGCGGTGGCACGCAGTTCCTCAACAGATGTAATAGTCAAAGTGATTTAACCGCCACGAAGAAGACAACACACACTTCTTCTCTCATTATCCAGCATATCCCTGGGGATCGCTTATGAGCAGCCAAAGAGAGAGAGAGAGAGAGTGCAACTTTTTTTAAAAAAAAGAATGCTGGGTCTCTAAAAAACGTGACATTTGTGTAATGGTTTTCAGACACTCGTGACAAAAGGAGCACATCAACCATCACGGAGAAATGAATCAGCCCAGCACTGCCGTAATCACAGATGTTGGAGAATAAATTAAGCGAAATTAATGTTATAATGCTGACAATTTTTATAAAGGAACGCACCAAGGGAGAACAATGTGTCTTAAAATATAAGGAATCAAATTTCTGCCATTTAGCTTAAAAAAAAACTTTTCGGTTAAAATATTTAAGCCTTAATCGTGTAAAAATAATAGCATTTGCTCAGTACAATCGTTTTGATATCATAAGCTTTATCAAACTAGGCTGTTTTGTTGCTTTTTCTTAATGTTGTTTTTCAAGAGAATGTTGGTAAGTGTAAATAAGAGTATTAAAGTGAATGCTCTCGGAGTCTTTTGTGTTGTTTCAGCTGGGCTCATGAATACTGCTCAAGACGATCAGCACAAACAAGTCCACAGGCCTTCTCTCTCACACTCACACATCCTCTTCTCTCCCCTCTGCCTGCGCACTTACCTGCCAGCTTCTCCCATCTGACCTGCCCGGTGGCACTCAGTCATACTGGCGGATATGGACCGTGAAGGGATCCCTGCCGGCCACCAAATCAGTTTGGACTGTGAAATCCCCCCCATCACTGTGTCAGGCTTATGGGTTCTGATCTGCTTGGGAAATCCTGATAAAGTGACAAATGGCTTTTAACTGGAAGGATCGGCTGACAATCACTTGAATGGTAAGGTGTTTTGATTGATTGACTGATTGGAAGTGCATCCAGCTGCTAGGACTCCTGACACTGGAGGTGCTGACTGCATTTCCATGTACGACGACGGCATCCCAGGCATGAGGCTTATTCCGATTGTTATCCCAATTTTGTACAGGCCAGACATCCCTAAAAGAGAGCCTAACATGTAGGCTTTCACATGAAGGTGTTTGAAGGCCTGAATGGATCTTGACTTGGTATAAATGAACCTGCTAAATGAATGCATGTAATTTCACTCAAAAGCACACCGCCACCAAACATGCTCAGCAAATGGTTTTGGAGGCGGATACCGGTGACGGCGTTTGTTCTCCTGGCCCGTGATTGCCTCAGAGCGCCCGCCGGTCGGCTTTGGACAGGGACAGTTCGCGCCCCAGCGGGGACGCTGGCGGTCCGGCAGGGTGGGTAATGACATCAGATGCCACCCCTCACAACAACAGGTGCCTTGGCACGGACTCGCTGCACCTCCATGCTGAGCCAGTGACATCAGCACGGAGCTCCGGTTAATTATAGATCGCCTGGGCTCGACCCGTCGCTGCTCGAGTGCCTGATGAGGTTGGCTGAGAGGGAGTGGATCTGGACACCGTAGATTTAATGACTCGGGTGGTCGAGGCACTAAGCCTTTTGCCTCACGTGTCTTATGATACTTAGACATTGGATAGCTGAATGCGGCCCAATCAGGTGATATCTGACATACTGCAGAAACTAAATGAACAATACATCAACATGATAAATTTGAAGAAAATCGTCCTGTTTTACACAATTGTAATAAAAACTTACGTTGTGATTCACTCGTCAGTTTAGATAGATAGACAGATAGATAGATAGAAGATAGGACATTTTTGTTTATTCCCTTTTTAAAACAACACAATACAAATTTTACATTCAAAACAGGATGGCTCTAAATCGGGTACTTACTTTTGGAATGTAATGGTTTACAGAATTTAAAATGTAATGTAAAATGTAATAAGTAATGTAACTATTGTAATTATTTCATCAATTTATTACACTTGATGTTTTCTTTTCAAAAAGAATGCTCAACATTTGAATACACACTGTCAAATGAATGGGGAAAAAGATACAAAACCACAGAGTGAATGACATATTGTACATAACAGCTTAAACCTTTTAAACAAGACTAATATATCTGGCCCCTTTTATAGTCACTACACTAGTCATTAACGATCACATTATTAATCATATTTCTTCTAAGTTAGCTATAAAGGATTCAAATTCGTCTGTAGACTTTTGTGATTTAGTTGCAGAGCTCAGTTCCTACTAACTGGTGACTCCCAAGCCCTGGCTGGCTATCAATAACCATGGACATGTGGGGAAACAGCATTATGCAGACATCTGATTTCTGTGTTGGAGATAAAAGCGGGATGTTGCTTGCCCTTGCCCAGCCCTCTGTAGCGGAGGTTAGGGGGCATCTGTGGCTGCCCGTCTGTGTGATGATGGCCCCTAATCCCTTCAAACAGGCCAGCGATGGCCAGACATGGCTCAGGGCGACCGCCGGGACATAATTACACACAGCCTTCCATTATTACCCCACGTGCTGAAAAGAAGAAATGCAAGCAATTACAGTTACCCCCCTACACCCCCCCCCCCCCCCCCCCCCCCCCCCCCCCCCCACACACACACACACACACACACACACACAACCCGCAAACACCCACCCACCCCCCACCCCACCCCCATGAAACTCATGCGGTTTTAACATGCAAAAGACCCTCCGAGGAGACACAATGATGGAGCTCGAGCCAGGGTATTCTGGGCTAGGATTGTGATGGTGCGGTCGTCCGGACACAGCGCGAGCTAGTGCAATGTCAGCCCAGAACGACGGACTGTCTTTGGGAAAAGGCTGAAAGGAGTTTCTTTTGTGTGTGATATTTTCACATCTGCCCCCTTTTCTGCTCCGAAGCAAAAGCAAAAAGAAATCTGATTCTGTACAAATGAGCCTGGGGCGGCTTGCCAAACAAACTCCCATTTAACCGAACATGAGTTTTTATGCCGTGACAGTGAGAGAAGGTACTTTTTTTCTGGTCTAATTGCCATCAGACTGATAATTTAGTAAAGTCACAGCTCGGGTGTAGAGTCTATGTGTGAGATTGAATGTGTGTGTAGATTTAGGCGGAGCATTTGGATGACCATATGGAACTCTTTGTGGAGCCAGGAGACCACGCAGCTTGGAAACCTGATCACCATCTCCCCGGTGACAGCTGGAGTCTTTACACCATCAGAACATTTGTAGACTTCTAATTTGTCATAACCACCTCCTGTGGCAAAGAAATATGCTGCAAAATTAGGTATGAGAGGTTGGAGGAAAATATAGAACGGAACGGAATGGAAGAAAGTGGGAAAAATTACAGAGAGAGAAAGAAAGAGAAGAAATGAAAGGGTGAAAGAGAATAAGAACAAGAGAGTGAGAGAAGGAAATTAAGCTAAAGTACCACCAAGTGTGATCAGAAGCACTAGATTGCACTAGAACATTTCTATTAGCAACAACATTACATTAGTTTGTTTGAGTGCTGACAATTTGTCAAAATAAGGAAAATAAACAAGATAATGAACAGAAAAAGCATGCACTACTCACACGAAGGCATTTGAGCTGCTGAGGATTTTCAAAGGTGAGTCAGGATTCTGAGAAACAAAGGGAGGGCAGGCTCTCTCTAGAGAGGGTCTGTCTCCAGAGTGAAGAGGAAATATGCTTCGGGACAGTAGAAGGCCTCCCCCCACTCTACTACCCATCCAAAGCAGGCATGTCGCCTGTCCTATTGGCATATGTCAATCATGCGTGAGTAACAGTCCCACCACACACACACACACACACACACACACCCTCTTACTCATGTGCACGCTCACACTCACACGGGACATGGCCCGCCTGTTTTCATACTCGTCACTGACATGGCCCGCTGTGTGTTTGCAGATACTTGTCGGTGGGTAAATATCATATCAATATTTCATGCACCTGTTTTTCGTAGCACACACCCCCCCTCACCCATTTGTCAGAGTAGGCCTTGTACCCTGTGCTCAACTACCAGAAAATGTCTAAGCGCTTGACATCTCTTGGCTATAAAGTGTTTTCTTCTGCCTGAAGGCATAATTCTTTTGTCATTGTTCATGGCAGAAGAAAGACATATTTGGTCCCTTTTTTGTCTCATGAGACTGATGTAATTGTGAATGTCTTTCTTTTTTTTTTTTACTTCAGTTTGTTTCTTCTTCTTTTCTTATTAATGCTTCCTATGCTTAGCTGTATTGCATATTAACCAAAGGTTACTCACAAATAGCAGCAATAACAACACAATTACAGCCATTTCATCTGAGCCAAGGAACACCTTGCTTATTATAGTCCTTCCTTCTGCAGCATGGTTCTATTTCTGATCGAGCACAAGGAAAGTTATACGCTTTCAACCCAGACCATAAAAAGCATGTTTGCTGTTCCTCTGAGCATGGAAGGAGAGGGCTTTTGGAGGCATTTTCAGGGAGGAGAAAGCGTAAGTGTTTCTGCTGTGCTTTACCGTAATGCCATCTAATGCTGATAGCATGCTCTCCACAGGCAGTCCTGCTATTCTCAGGTGGGCCTTCCTTGGATATTAGCTGAATTAAGTGGGTAATACTGCAAGGGCTTTTTCAAGAGTGCGCCATAAACCAGAGGCTGTGCTGTCTTGGAGAGACATTATGAATTCTTTCTCCTGATTGCATTTATTTATTTATTCAGGTGGACTTTCTTTTTTTCTTTTTTTTTTTTACCCTCGTTTCACGTCCCTGACGGCAAGCGCAAGAGCTGTAACGTAAAGCCGAGTGTTTGACGCACAGGTTTCCCGAAGTGGCCCCACTTCCTCTGGCTGATAGCCTGGAATAAAGCAGACTCCACCAGGGAGACCATGGAAGGCAGCGAGCAGAAATACAAACAAGGCATCGGGGAGGATTTAAAAAGCAATAGACTGCAGGCAGACGGCAGAGCCAAGACACAGGCAGAGAAAGCTCCCTCTCTCTCCCTCTCTTTCTCCCTCTCTTCCCTCTCTCTCTCTCTCTCTCTCTTTCTCCCTCTCTCCCTCTTGCACTTGCCCATTCTACTTTAGTTCTCCGCTGAGATAACTGGCTAGTTTTCTGCATAAAGCCCTTTCAAGCCTAGCACTCCCTGAAGGGTTCTGGAGGAACAAGCTGGATATGACTTGTTTGCTCGTACATCGGGGACATAGGGGGTGGGTGGGTGTAATGGGAAAGGTTAACGCTTAGGTGATCCTTTGTGCTTGGGGATGGTTGGGAAAGGGTTAAAAAAAAAAAAAAAAAGAAAGAAAAAAAAACCTTTCCCTTGTGTACGTTTTTTTGTTGTCTTTTTTTTTATATCTAAATTTCCGTCTTTGTAGTTTTTGTTGAAACTGTGGCTTGAACATCCTGCTGTCTAAACTCTTGAGACGGGGGGGGGGGGACTTGCGCAGGATGACTGAGGCTGGCTCTCAGGTTGCTGTGGCACAGCCCATTATCTTGCTGTGTCTCCGACGGAACAAGAAGGACAAAAAGATAGAAAGTAATGTCTCACATTAGCTGGCGCCAAACACAAAAGATGTGGAGAGGGGGAACGACAGGACAGTGAGAGAGCACAAAAGAGAAGCCACTTCTTCTCTTCTTTTTTGCCGGAAAAGCCACTGCTTTTAAAGGGGGGGGAGAAAATGACATTAAGGGATGAAGATTAAGAGCACATTAAAGGAACCTGGTTACACTGTAACCGAGACATGAAGCTGTTGAAGTAAAAGCAAAGAGAGCGAGAGAGAGAGAGCAAGAGTGAGAGAAAGAGAGAGAGCAAGAGAGTGAGAGAAGGAGGAGGAGGAGGAGGCCGCTATGGATTTTAATCCGTCCGTCGATAAAGGTCACCACTCCAAAAGGGCTTTATTCCTCGGCGCCACATCAAAGTGTAAATCCGCTGATTGCCGGGCGTTGAATGGGGAGACAACAAGGCTCTGTTTGTGGGCCATTTCTATGGCTCAGTGTGCGCAAAGCCCTTCTGCCCCACAGCCCATAATACTCAGGTCCTCTGGCTGGAGGGGTGGATGTGTGTGGGGTGCTCCGAGGGCCCCCCCAGATCAATGGGCCGACTGACCTTTGCATTGTGCGGCCGGCGCTGGCCCTGATGTCATGCCACCTCCCCGGAGCCCCCACGCTCTTTAAAGACCCGGGGAGGAGAGGAGAGGAGAGGAGAGGGAGGCCCCTGGTCCACACCGCCTCGTCCACACACGGCGACACACACAGACAGAAAAAGGCCCCGAGAGTGTCCCAACGCCACGTCATCTGCAAATGTAGCTCTACCTGAAATTGGACATTGCTAGCTCTCTCCCTCTCTCTCTCTCTCTCTCTCTCTCTCTCTTTCTCTCTCTGTCTCTCTCTCTCTCGCTCTCTCTGTGTCTGACTGTCTGTCCAGATTGCTTTCTGTTTATCTCTCTCTTTCTCTTCTCTGATTGATGGATTATTCAGTGATACCAGTTACTATCAAGATATTGCATGGAATGTTTGTGTGAGTGTGTGTTTGAGTGTGAGCATCTGTATGTGTGTGTGTGTGTGTATGTGGGTGTGTGCATGTGTATGTGTCTGTGTGTGTGTGTTTCCTGTGTGTTTGTGGGCAAAGGACGTTGACTTCAAGCATCTTTTCCCCGCCCATGTTGTTTGTCTTCACCGTGTAGGTCTCTGTGGAGCGGCCGTGGTTGTAAAAGCCCGCTGCATTGTGGACTCTGAGCGTCGCGGGCAGCTCCTGTGCCTCGGTCCCGGCTCATCTGTCAAATCCTCCTCCACATGCGTATTAAGTGCTCGGCGAGGCGAATGGCTTTTGTCAGAAGTTTGCGAATCAAAGCCCTGCCTCGTCAGGCTGAAGTGTTATCCGCGAGGTCGATCTCGCCTCCCCATTCAGCGCGCAAAGCGGCGAAACGCAACTTTCTAAGAAGGGGGGGATGAAAAGGGCCAGCGCGAGAGCTTCTCATTGTCTCCGCGAGTGAAAGGTCCCCTTTGTAGTGAAGAGGGACGATGGCAGCTGGTAGGTTCTTCTCCCGCTAAATGGGAGACGGAGGACTCCGCTCCGGAACCGCCGAGTGCATTTGAATGGAAATCTAAAGAGGTAGGCGTGAACCATTTGTTTTGCCATGTTTGTGTTTGCTGTCAACATGCCTGTCTGTGCCGTGAGTTGGCCCTTTTTACCACACAAAGTGAGTGACGCTCAACCCCCCCCCCCCAACCCCCCACCCCTGCCCTCCACCCCCATGGCTAACCCCCATCCCCCTCTGGCCTCCCCAACACAGTTCCAGCCCCCCCCCCCCCTTACCCTGCACTCACATACACACACACAGCCCCCCCTCAGATATGGTCAATGGGTAACTCAGGCAGAGAGAGAGGGAGAGTAATAGTTAGAGAGAGAGAGAGAGGGACAGAACATCTAAACTGAGGGACATCTAGTGTGAGCAAGAGGCTCCTCTATAGAGGCAGACATATAGGGACAGAGGGAAGGAAGGGAGGGAGGGAGGGAGAGTGATAGACTAAATGAGTGGGGAAGGGCACCATGCACCCACATCTTTGTCAGTGG
>NC_085012.1:10971433-11258933 GCF_963854185.1 Sardina pilchardus
TACGGACCACATGCTTTCTGCTGGCTATGCATGCGTTTTATCTGTGTTTATTCAGATCATATGCTTGCTGAATATTTTTCATGTTGGATTTTTTTGTGTCACTGTCTTCAGTTCATCACGCCGACATTTCTTTCTACTCCATTATTTTGGGTTATGATTTATTAATTTCATTATTTCTGAAACCGCCGCCAACATTTTTTTTTTCGATAAGCACGAGGGCTGATGAGGACCGCTCTTCAGTGGTATTAACGAGCTGTGTGATATTGGCACAGTCTGGTGACCGGAGCCAGTGTGTCTTGGTGGAAATTTAACTCATTATTTCATTCTTTTCTTCTTTTTTTTTTTTTTATCTCCGAGCCCCTGCTGCAACTCCACGGCTCCGGAAGCACCAGGCCTGTCATGGGGCCCCCCCGCACCAGCTCATTTTTAAAAAGACAGCACCTACGACTTCACAGACGAGCTCTCTCAGCGGAGATCCCCCAGCTCTCTATCCCTCCCCTTCTCTCTCTCTCTCTCTCTCTCTCTCTATCTCTATCTCTCTATCTCTCTCTCTCTATCTCTGCAGTCCCTGCACCTCAGCCTCTTTCTGAGCCACAGGGACCTCGAAGACGTCAAAAAGCCGCCCAGGAATCGCCGGCGTCCAGGCCCCCCCCCCCTCCACCCCCCCTCGCATCCCCCTGCCACCACCACGGCAGGTTTTGTTCTCTGAACTTTGAAGCAGAACAGGGATAAGAATCAACTCCGTCCAGCAAGACACAAAACAACAGAACGACGCGGAGGAAGGAAAAAAAAGAAAGCCTCCAATCCGATTAAAACAATCTCCTTGTCTTTTGATTAACATGCATTTGCATGAGAATGGCGCGGGGCGATGAAGCAGTGGTAGGTGAGTCCTCTGCACCGTGTGGGGTTGTGGCCCCACGGCCTCTCTCACACAGACCCCATACTGCCGCCTTCGAGCAGTAGTGAAGGCTGTGTGTGTGTGTGTGTGTTTGTTTGTGTGTGTGTGTGCGCGTGTGTGTGTGTGTGTGTGTGTGTGTGCACGTGTGTGTGTGTGTGTGTGTGTGTGTGTGTGTGTGTGAGAGAGAGAGTGTACAGAACAACATTTTTCAAATGTGGTCATATCGCTGTAATCTTTAGCTGAATATTACGGCATATAGTGAACACTTGACCAAGCGTATGCTTTTGGTTGCATGTGAATGCCTGGCTGTGATGGGGGGTTTTTCCACCCCTTTTCAACATTGAGTCCTACTGTGCATTAGATCAATCAAATCAAATCAATCTTCATTAGATTTCAAGGACGTGTCTGAACACATGGCCTACAGAAATATTCTAGCTTTTGACTGAGCTGAGAACAGCTGTGGGTGATACTGTGAAGGTTCATCTGGGTTCATATCAGGTTGTATGTTTGAACAAAGCTCGTCTGTTTATGCTTTCTGTGCATGCAGTCTATATATCTACCAGTTTGGTGTATTCCAGCATTCATGTATGTTTTTGTTTCAGTCTCTTTCTCTCTCTTTCTGTCTCTCTCTCTCTCTTTTTCTGTGTGAGTGTGTGTGTGTGTGTCTGTGTTTGTCTCTGTGTATTTGGCGAGGCGTCGTAAATTTGTCGCCTCTTCTGAGGCAGCTCACAAAACAGGAACTTTAAAAGCACACCACCTGCTGCCGAGCGACCCCGGCTACGAATGGGATGTCTGAGGATAACGTCTCCATGGAAACACACCTCTAACAGGCCCCCTCGGCCTCCAGAATAGCGTGGGGCTGTTAGGCAGTAGAGTTGCGGCTCCACTGACTCAGGCCAAGAGGTGGAGAGAGGGTCAGTGCAGTCACAAACACACGGGTTAGGGTGCACTTGTCTGTGTAACACACTTTATGAACCTGACAGAGTTCGGTTTCAAGTGTGTGACAATGAAACGGCACCATTTTTATAGGGGCAGTTGGTCTAACCCTGCTTTATGTTGTGTGTGTATGTGTGAGTGTGTGAGAGAGAGAGAGAGAGAGAGAGAGAGAGAGAGAGAGAGCAAGAGAGAGAGAGAGAGTGCACGTGTGTGAGCGTGTGTGTGTGTGTGTGTGTGTGTGTGTGTGTGTTTAATAAGAAACTGTGAGACAGGCAACAGGGGCTGTGTCTGTTTGGTATTTCTGCAAAGCTCCAGAGAGAAGGTCGCCTCGAGCAGTCGACATACTCAAGACAAATGAGAGACTGATTCTTTCTCTCTCTTTCTGTCTTTATTTTTGCTCTGTTTCTCTCTCTCTCTCTCTCTCTCTCTCTCTCTCTGATCCCCTATGCTTGGCTCTCGAGCGACCACAGGAAATCAAACAATTAGCAGGAGGAAAATAAAAAGGTCCTGCTTTGCCCTGTGGCACTGGTAAACAAGGCAACCGTGTTTGGAAATGTTGTTATAGTTATGCTCAAGTTCAGGAGCCACCCCCCCTCTCCCCCACCCCCTGCTCTCTTGCTCTCTGTGTGCTTCTGGCAGTCCTGACAACAGCCCTGCCCAAACAAACAAACAAACAAAATAAAGCAAGGTGTGCCATAAAAATGCAAGTAAATTACACCAGCTATGAAAGACCTTCTAACTAGCCAAGGCTACCTTTTTATATGTATAATAAGGCAGCTATTATACTCAGATGGTAGCCTTTCATTTAGAAATGATGTTATTCATGTTGTGTTTTCGTTTTGTGTGTGTTTTTTTTACTTTGGTGTTGGTACTTTGGTTGTTTTGTTGTTGTGGCTTGCGTAACACAGCAGTTTGAGCCGTCCTGTCTACTGCCAATGCTGTGCATTAACAATGCATCACCTCCAGCCTTCCTGGTTTATTTTTCAACGTAGCGTGAACCCTCTGGGAATGAAGGTGCCATTTCACACTTGCCAGAGTATTGTAAATTAAGAACACGATTTGTCACACTAATAGCTGCTTGTCTATCAACTTACTGTTGACTTTCAACCTCCGTAATCCACATGAAAGGATTTCAGGGGTCTGAGGAACTGACATGGCCACGTTTGGAAAATATTATCCTTTTTTTAATGGAATGCTTATTATGAATAACATTATAAACGTAATAGAGAAGTCAATGGAGACGTACGACAATTCTGTGTGTGTGTGTGTGTGTGTGTGTGTGTGTGTGTGTGTGGTGTGTGTGTGTGTGTGTGTGTCTTTGGGTAGTGGTGGGGTGGGGGGTGATCCCAGTAGTGTTTGGGATAGGGGAGCCACATGGGCCGAGCTCTAATGTGTGTTTCACGTACACAAGTCTCCCTGCCTGCCTCTGGTTCAGAGAGTGCTCTCTCTAAGTGGAATTCTTAACTATGGGACCGCTTCACAGCGTGGAGTTTGTGTGTACATAACAGGGCAGTCCGGGCCAGTGATGGTCCACTCGGGACCAGGGCAGCCCACTGCAGTCAGAGTGCAGGGCAGAACACACATACATTAATGTAGAAACTAAAGCGGTGGAAAGAGATGAGGAAAGTAAACATGTGAAAAAAAGAGAGATAAAAGTTTAAATCCCCTTTCAGGAAGCACGCACATTAAGACCTCAGGGCCCTTGTGTGAGAAAACATCTTATGCTGTTTTTATAAATAGATAAATAAATACAGTTCTTTTTGTTTTTACAAGAAAAACTATAAGCAATAAAGACAATTCATATTTGTAGATGCTGACGTTGTGGTATGGTTGTAGAAATTATAAATTAGAATGAAACCTAATGATTTGCTCCTTTAATAACGTTAGTTATTCAGAAGAAGACATTATTCATTATTGCTGCTAAATATAGCATGTGTTAGCATAAATAATTGAAGATCTAGGAAAGCAAATGCATAAATCTAAAATATACATTATACATATTGTATATACAAATATGAATTGGTCTTTATTCTAAGAGCAGGCATTTAATTTGAAAATGTGTATCAAATAAGTCAATGAGTCAATAATATAGCTTCTTTCCATTAAAAAATAATATTTTCACAAACCAGACATGTCTTATAACATCTGTTTTTACATCTTTGTTAGATTTGAACTGAGAAGTGAGAAAGATTTTGTCACACGTACTGTACAATGTGAGTTGTTTTTTAAAAATTAATAAATAAATAAACGATCATGTCACAACAGTAAAACTTTACATTTATATTTGTACAGTTCTAGAAATATCTTTGACACTAGTTGTTTTTTTAAAAGGGTATCTTGAGCAAAGGAGTCCTTGTCTGAACCTAGAGACTCTGAAATATACCAGAGCTTTAAGGCTCAATTTTTGTAATGATAGATTATCCAACTAGTGCATATAAGGGAATTTTCAGATTATGGATTAGAGATGAATATATATTAGGTTTGGGGCCGTTGGTTCTCCTCATTGTTGGAGTTTGGTTTGAATAGGGGATCAGTGGAAACAGACTGAGAGTTTTACACCAGTCAGTCAGTCCCTCTTTTATTCCTGTAGACCTTGACTTCATTTCCTTGACATTGAGAGGGATGGTCTGCTATACTACGTGAACTCATAATGGCCTAATTCAGTTCTCATCTTGAGCTACCATCACAATTACGCGAATCAAATGAACTTAATTTGATTTCTCCAGATGACAATTATGTCTCGGGGTAATATATAACGGCCATAAAAATGACCATTTTGTGATTGCGCTTACAACTGCGGGATGTGGTTTAGGACTCCTCTAATGGTACATTTGCATAAGACTACAGTCTTGAACATAAAACTTCATGTTCAATCTCTTCATTATAACTGCGCTAATATTGCTCTACACCTCAGCTAATTCCACACCCCAATTTCACCATCTTGATTTTTTTGTTACTATAATTATGACCACTTGCACTAAGTTTTCACGGTGACTACTACGACTAGGGTTATAATGAACATCAACTTTGTCCACAGTTGCTGTTGTTGGTTTCCTTTGTATTTGGTTGTTTGATCCACACAATAACCATGGTAGGGACCCATCACTGACATGCCACCGTGTCTGCAGATGCAGTGTCTTTCAAACTGGTCAGCAGCTCTGATGCTGTGTGTTGTTGTAGCTGCCTTGACCACATGCATAGCTCTCCTCTGGTCCAGAACTCCATGATGGCAGACCCCCCTTCCACCTCCACCCCCCAACCCCCCATGCCCCCCCCCCCCCCCAACCCCCAGCCTGCGTCCAGCTCCCACGCCAGGGCTGCTGCTGCCATCTCCGTGGCTGATGGATGTTCTGTGTTGTACTGCCCTCTGATGGTCACTGCTGGGCATAGGGCTGCTTCTCCTCCTCCTCCTCCTCCTCCTCCTCCTCCCCTCCTGTCCCTTCTTCCCTTTAGCTTCCCTCCGCTCACCTCCACACTGCTTTGGCTTCTATCTGCTGGAGGAGCACTGAGCTGGCTAGCGTGCAGCCGCAGTAAAACCAGTGGAGAGCTTAAAAACAGAGAGAGAGAGAGAGAGAGAAAGAGAGAGAGGGTGAGATAGAGATAGAGAGAGTGAGGGAGAGATAGAGGGAGAGATGGAGGGAGGGAGAGAGGGAGAGATAGAGAGAGATATATAGATAGAGAGAGGTAGATAGAGAGAGAGAGATAGATAATAGAGAGAAAGAAAAAGAGAGAGAGAGAGAAAAAGAAAAAAAAAGAGAGAGAGCGAGACCCCGGGGCACAGCCTCCTCACATTCTGCCTCTCATTAGCGGTGTGTAGTGGCAGGCCGAGCTACAAGCCAAATGCTTCTGTTCTGACGGCGGCCAGAGGCGGGCGGGCGGGCGGGCGGGCGGCGGGCAGGAGAGGGAGGGCGGCTGCGGTGCTGCTGCGGGGAGATAGTGCTGATGCCAGTGGACTGGACGCAGGGGTCAGACGGCACACACACGGGCCTGGACACACAAGCACACACAGATAACAGCATGCTGAGAGGGGGTTTAGACACACACTTGTACGGGCACTTGTGTACTCTTCCCCACCCGACACACACACACACACACACATACACACACACATAGATCAACACTCGCACACACAAAGAGACAAACACACCGATCGCCTACTCAAATACTTATTTGTCATTATTATTAAAATATTTATGATATTGTTGCACATTGCCTGTAATGCACTGACCTGTTTATAAACACTGTAAATATTGCATATAGCACAAAATATATTAAACACATCTGCAATAAATAATACAGTACATTGTGTGTATATACGCCTTTGAATGCAACACACACACACACACACACCCACACACACACTCACACACACACACATACACACACAGACTAATGTAGACAGTGTGCAGAGGCCCAGATGGCTCATTCGCACAGGCAGGGCAGGGCTGCCTTTGATGGGTGTGAGTGATTGATTTCAGGCTTGACTGGCTCTGATAGAGTCACCTCAGGAGGCGCCTGGCAACCACGAGCTCTCGCCACAACTTTCGGGAGAGGGCGAAGGGCGGACACAATTTCAGCGGATGCCCAGCGGATTCATAGGCACCCCCGCCGAAGCCTGAAATCCGCTCGATACTTCATCCACTGGAGATGAGGGGCTCGTGTTCATGGTATATCTGGGGGCTTCTGGAGTGATTCTGAGGGGCTAGAGAGGGATGGGGCGTACAGTAGACATCGCACCCACCTGAAGTCCATGTGTGGAGCACACACCCGGCCCATCTGTAGTACACTACATCAGTGTACCTTTGGGCTATTTCTACTCTTTACAGTTTCTTTCATCAACTAATGGCCAGTTACTGATGCCGTCCTCCAATGCCATTATAATTATCGTCAAGTGTAGGTTAGCAAGTGCAATAAAACAGATGCACAATAACTTTTTTAATAACAACTATTTGCATTTGATGGTTCAGTATGCTTATGATAGCAAGTGGAGAATGATGGGTCTCCAGAGTGATTTGCACATATGTGAGAGAGTTCTGGTGAACGTGTTTGCCCTCCAGTCATAAACGACACTTTCTCTCTCTCTCTCTCTCTCTTTCCCTCTCTCTCTCTCTCTCCCTGACAGCCACCAACATGGCGACACGACCTCACAATCAATTAGCCACCCGATAACAGGCCTCCTGATCCCTGCGCCGTTTGCCGTGGGAGAGGAGACGCTTCGGCGGCTCCGCCATTACCGGGGGTTAAACTCCGCCGTCACCCCTATAACCTGTCAGCTTCAAGCTGGAGGGGAAGACGTATCGCTGCCCCAGTCACGTGCGCACAGGTCTTAAAAATCCAATTATGTTTGCATTTCTAATTACACAGCTTAATTGCGCAAAATAAATAAATCAAGTCCGCGCCAGTCCGTCGCCATGGCATTACCATGGTAATATGGTAGTATTAATCACAGTGATGACATAAACCCCAGACAGGTACAGTGCAGTCCTGTCCTTCATTTGAATAATTAACATCTTAAAACTGATGCTCCGTTTTTTTAACACTCCTCCTCCTCGTTTCTCTCTATCTGCCCTTCCCTCTCTCTCTCTCTCTCCCTCTGTCTGTCTCTCTCCTCCACTCCTGTTTTTAATTGCCAGTTTATTTATGCGATGAAGTTGAAGCCATGCATAATTTATCAGATCAGTTTAACATGCGTTTATGAAATTGTCTCATCGAATTACAAATGTTACATTTATTTAGGATTAAATTTTAATGGCTCTTGCTATGCCGGGGATTGTTCCTGTAAAATTGATTTGGGTAATTGTGTCCCCTAGCTATGGAGTCCAACACTCCTTGAAGTCTGTTCATCAAGGATCTTGGCTGGAGAGAGTCGAGAAAGAGGGAGACAGTACTAACTGAGTTTCTGCTCGCTATACTGTAAATAAACCCTATGTAGGTGGTAGAGGGGGGCACATGTCTTGTCATTTAAACCCATGCAAAATGAAAAGCCTGTGCAGTGATGCTCCTTTAAGATTTCCAGTGGAATTAGGCCCCTTTCAAGTGCAATTGAGTGTACCGTAGTGTCATGACACTTATGAGCATTAAGGCATAAGGAATGCCTTGCACTGATGGCTGTGGCTACAGAGGCTCTCATTTAGATGATGTAGTGAAATTGTGGAAAAGAAAGGAATTCTGGGTAATGGCTATTGTTGGGTGAAGTCTGGATTCAAAATCCCTAAAGAGATTCTGCCTGGTATATGTGTGGTAAAACAATTGATTGAGGAAAAAAATGAAACAGGTCTAGGAAGGAATTTAAAGCGTAATGGTATTTTCTGATTTTATTAGGATTACTAATTTCCCTCAGTAGCAGTGCAGGCATGACAAATGGAAAACATTTCTCCAAAATATTTATTTAAGTCTCAGAGGGTTCGGCAAACAGCAGCTGCTGCTACTGGAAGTTTTGAGAAATGCTGAAACATCTGGATGGCGACAGGATGTATGAATATGGTGTGAAATAACTTGTATGTAAAAGTGCATTGTGTATAATATGACAGTAAAGCTTGAGATCATGACATGTATGTTTGTGTGTGTGTGTGTGTGTGTGTGTGTGTGTGTGTGTGTGTGTGTGTGTGTGTGTGTGTGTGTGTGTGTTTGTATCTGTAGTTGGTGTGGCTGACCAGAGTTGAGCAAAAGGGCAGAGAGGCTTGGCCCACCTGTGGAGTTTGGCATGTGCCCCTGCAGGACTCCCCCATCAATCGAGGGGTCAAAGTAAATAACGGGGGGCGATGCCACCACCCTCACACCCCAACACCCCCTGGCCCCAACACACACACACACACACACACACACACCACCTTAGCCACCCTTACACCCCATCACAGGGGCCCATCCTGCCTGTGCTGCAAGACCACGCCCACTACAATAGCACTTGAGCGAGATCTCCGCCCATCTACCCCACCCCACTCATGACACCTTGTGTTCCAGTCCACCCTTCTCTCCCCTCCTCCTTCATCTTCTGTAATGTTAACACACACACACACACACACACACACACACACACACGCACACACAGTGTCAGGGTGACAGACAAGCGTCTAAAAAGCTTGAGGGCGGGTAATGAGATCCAGAGGTTGCAGTTGCCAGGCGAGAGAGGGGAGAAAAATACAAATATGAGGGTAGAAAATGGAGGAGCCTCCAAAATGGCTGCTGCCAAAATGGTGGACAGATGCGTCAGTTCAGCCATGTTTTTTCGGAAGGAGGCGGAAATTTTACGGACAGTAAAAAAACCCGAGGAGCAGAGATGGACCGTGCCGAGCGGAGCAAATGGTTGAACGCATGGCGTGCGCGCCAGAGAGCTCTCTGATTTGAACCCTCACTCATTTGCCACCATCCGGCGGCCCCACTCTGCTCTGCGGAGATCATAGATCAAATTCAGCAGGTTTCAAGTCCACAATTAATGTCACATTTAAATGTAGGGAGCTCTTTTTTTTTAAACAATTGCCTTTGTTCTCTCAAAAGCCGCTGTCAGCTGCCCAAATTTATGAAACCCCGGAATTGACAGAGCCTCCCCACGATCTCTTAGCTTCCCTCTTCATCCCCTTGCAACCAACCCTTCACCCCCCCCCCCCCCCCCCCTCTCCTAACCCCCTCCACACCCCCATTTTTGTACAACAAATATCAATTAAAGCGCTCCAACGTAAGGCTCTCTTAGTGATGAGGGAGTGTGTGTGTGGAATTGACAGTGCGTCCACGTTCAACTCCCCCTCCGCCTCCCGGCCCGCCGCCCCCTCAGACTAATGGCCACCCTGAGCTGCGAGGGGCCGAGTTCGGCCTCTCCTCCCCTTCGGCCTCCTGCTGGAGGAATTCCCAGCCCTCTCGGCAGGTAGTCGGCCCGCGCCGAGCCGGCGAACATGTGTTTTCCTCCCCCGGCTGGGTCAGAGCGGGGTCGCAGGCGCGCTGGCGGTGATATAGTGCGCTTATCGGGGCGAAGCCCCCCCCCCCCACCAAACCCCCCCCCCCCCCCCCCTCACTCGCCGCGCCACCGCCGCGCTGTGATGGATTCCACTCGAGCCGCGTCGGCGGGCCCAGACGTCTGTGATCGGGTTTGCAACTCAATCAGTGACATATGCCATATTCAAGCGGGCGCTTGTACGTTATGTTATGCTATGTTATGTGTACATGTGTGTGTGTGTGTGTGTGTGTGTGTGTGTGTGTGTGTGTGTGTGTGTGTGTGTGTAAGTGTGTGTGTGTTTTCGTCAATGCTTTCAGGGTGAACCCAGCCATTTGAACTTTGACCACAAAGTTATGAATTTTCTCTTTGAACGCAGGGATGGGAATGTGAAAATATCTTAAGGAGGTACAGAGACCAGGATGTTCAAATTTCAAGGCAGGTTTATGTTTTCTATAAGAGAGAGGGAAATTACTCTTTTTTTCCCCTTTCGGGTCATTTCAGAGACGTTGTTTTTGTTCTCAGTGGAAAGAACCAGGGAGAGTGTTTGAACTATAAATCTACAGGGAAATTTGGAAAAGTGATATATTAAAAACTTACACGATTGTGGGCTCCTGTGCTTACTGGTGCCTGGTTCAGAGACTCTGCTGGTCTCTAATCCAATCACTGACATACCCACAACATTTACTCAGCGCTTCAAAAACACTGTTATAACACCTTTATATCATATTAATAACCTGAGGCAGTGCTATAACTCAGAGAGGGGTCTTTGCCATAAAAGGATGTGTTATTAGACACACATGCTAGCAGGACATGTTTTTTCTGTTCCAAACACAAACTACGTATTAACCCAATTTATCTCCTCCGGTAACATCAATCAACCCCAGCAGCTATGACAAGTCTTTGGACTACTGTTTATTTAAATGCTTGTTTCTGTACACCATTTCTGTAGAGGCGTAACTATGGCATAGAGAGGTTATCTTTCGGTCGAGTTTATTCGTTGTCAAACAATACTCAGTCCACTTTTGGTGATGCCATTGATCTGAAACTCCAATCACCAGTCTTAATTTTGCATGTCTTATCCTGTATAACTGTATAAGGCCAAAGCACTTCAAACCTGCAAAGAATACCCCCCCCCCCCCCCTCCACGGCCAAGACAGCGGTATATGTGTTCCCATTGGTTAACGTCAAGTGAACTCGACTGAAAGAGAATATGATTATGTACTGCATAACATTGGTTCTATGACCTTATATAGGATTAGGCATGCAACAAAAATATTCCCCGAAGCGAGTGATTGGAGAACCAAAGGTGGACTTCCTATTGGTTGATGTTGTGCATTCTCCTTCAGAGAACCGAGGTTATACACATACATTTTACTGAATACTCTTAATCAAGAGTGTCCATTTCCCTTGAACCATGTAATTACTGTATCAGTCATTATGTTAATGACGAGAGTTCATTCTGTGCAGGTCCTTCATTCAGAGAATAAATGAGAGGGAAGCAATTTATTCAGCAGTTCACCATGACGGTAACACCACTAATGACCCTCCTTAGTTTAGAGAAGAGAGGCTATCAGAGGACTGGGCAGTGTCAGAAACAAACAACGCAAATCATCTTATTTTCTGTGGAGTCTCTCCTCTCCAGAGAGCCTGGTGCACAGAAAACTAACGATAACGGCTCTTGCCTATAGGGAAGGGAAGACAGAGAGAAAAGATAGCCAGAGAGAGAGAGAGAGAGAGAGACTACGGGGCATAGATTGATCTAGTCTGTTAGTGTGGGAGAGTGCTGAAGTACAGGGGGAAACTCTGAGTGAGACGGAGGGGGGGACGGAGGGCGGCGGGGGGGGGGGGTTGGACTCAAGCGTGGGCCACCGTTCTCCAGGTAATGCCTGGCCCCCATTATAAGGCATCCATAATGGCCAATTTCTGAATTGGCAGCTCTCAGACGGCCAACAGGAACAGCTGCGATGGAGGTACTGTAGGAGGGGGGAAAAAAAGAAATGTTCAAGGCTTACCTCAGAAAGCCTCTCTTGTGGCCATGACTATTTAGTGTTTATCAGGCCAGGAAGCAGGCATGACGCTGTGCTGAGTAAGATTCCCAGCGGGAGACGGCGCTCTTCACGCCTCCCCCTCCTCTCCCCTGGACACCCCCCGAAAGAGCAGCATGGGGCGGGCACCCACAGGAGCTGAAAAGGGGAGACAAAAGAGTCGCTCACCCAATTTTTCATGATTACCAAGAAAGTAGAAAGTCAGGGGAAGAGGAAGAGAAAGGGATGAGGAGAAAAGGGAGCACAGAGAAAGGGAGAGAAAGAGGGGAAATAAAGAGAGGGAGTGGAGTGGAGTGGAGGAGGGAGAACACAAAGTACATACGGAGTTGACCAAAAAGCACTATCCACCGTAGTGCCTCTTCCTTTTTTTTTCCACACATGTACTCAGCCCAGATAGAGGTGAGGCGGTGATGTGTTGGTCTGACCGTCTTCGGCGCAGGGAGAGGAGCTGGCTTTGTAGGTGGGGGATGGGGACGGCCATCGGGCCATCTTTTGCCGCCACTTCTTCCACATATGAGATCATGAGAACGAGGGAGTCTTTTAGAGGGAAGAGCTGAGTGGATTAAGAGAAGAGGAGGAGGAAGAGGAGCAGGAAGAAAGAGAAGAAGAAGAAGAAGAAAAGGAGGAAGAGAAGGAAGAATAGTACCTAGGGGCACTCAAGCGTCACGGACCCCTGACTGGGAAAAGTGTATTTATCAGCTTAATAGCAGGTGTCTGATTGAAAAGGAGCACTGAAGCGAGTTTGATTACAGTACGGCATGCCCCCTGCACCCTCTCCCGCTCTGCCTCTTTGCTTTTCGCAGTCTTCCCCTTAACCTGGCCTTCTGTCGGGTTGTTAAGGAGGAGGGTGGACGCAGGGAGGCTGGAGCTTGCTTGCCGGGGCTCTGTTCTGCTCACTGGTTCTCTGGTGCCACTGCATGGAGGGTGAACACAGCGGTGGAGGAAGGAAAGACAAGTCGCGGGACGGCTGATTACCAGAGACAGAGAGGGGGAAGAGAGAGAGAGAGAGAGAGAGAGAGAGAGGGAGAGAGAGAAAAACAGACAGACAGGCACAATTAGAGAGACAGATCAACAAACAGAAACAGACATAGAGACAGACAGACCAACGGAGGGAGACAGGGGGAATTAACTCAAAAATGGCTGAAAATACAACAACAAAGGAGAAAGGAATGAAGTGAGAAAAAGCTGGAGAGAAAACAAGACAAATGGACACTTTCCAATTTGTAAAAATAATAATAAAAAAGAAATAATAACAATTGTTGGAATAGATGACAGGTTAGTAAAATAATAGCCAAAACAGAATCAAAACAACAGCGAGATTTCAAAGAACAAATAGATAAGAGAAGAGAAGAGAAGAAAGAGAAGAGAAATATGAGGTAAGACCGTAGGTAAATAGGAGGCTGGCGATGGAGAGGGTGCAAGGTGGAGGAGAGGTGTGGGCCGTGGGGGGAAGGAGTGGTGGAGGAGAGGTGGAGGTGGAGGTGGAGGCGCTGATAAGAAGGACATCCCTGGAGTTGTGTCCTGCATCTCGGCAGAGTAAATGAGATCCAATTAAAAAGTCTGGCTTGGAGACAGCACTCCCTACAGCCACTCACACCACGAGTCTGCTGCCCCACTGGCTAATGCCATGGCTCTATATGCACTCAGTTATCACACAGAGAGAGAGAGGGGGAGAGAGAAAACGAGTGAGAGAGAGAGAGAGGGAGGGAGAGAAAGAACGAGAGAGAGAGATGTTGACAACACGATGTAAACAAGGCCCTTAGGGCATGGATTAGTGTGTTAGATTTTTTTTTGAAATATATAAATAATAATGAAGAAATCTCCGACCTCTAGCCCCTTTTCCCACCAGGAGCCAGAGGCTGCTTACTTTTAATGATTATGATCTGTATTCATTTTATTTTGCGCTTTTATTTATACATTTGCTTAACCTGGACTACAGAGACGCACAGGTCCTACAGCTAACAAAGTGTTTGGTTTAATCTGCAAGATACCGTATGTGCTGAATGACACAGGTAAACCACAAACACTTCATCCTTGTGTTGTGTCTAATAAATCGTTCTCATATTTAGTAAAGATCTGAGGCTATGCACTTTCGGTCGGCGACTCAGGGAGGCCTAAATCCTTTCTTCGCCCGCCCCACCCCCCAAAGGCATGCCTTCCTGAAGCCGTAGTCCACCGTGCGGGTGTGCGCCAGGACGGTTCGCTTTTGCCTCAGCTGGGGCGCAGAGGCTATGGCTAATTTAGCCAATTAGACAAGGGCATGATTTAGGTGGCCAGATTGAGAGAGCCACTCTTGGAGCCCGTCCAGGACACTGGGGTTAGCACCCCTGCTCCTCCGGCCCGAGGAGTCAAGGGGGCCGCGTTAATGACCACCATGCAACGCCACTCCAGCCGGCCCCTGAGAACCAAGCCTAGATAATGAGGGATGGATGGACCTCATATGGCCACCTATTTGCAGCACCTCTGCCTTTTTAGAAAAAAAAGAAAAAGAAAAAAAAAGAGAAGAAAAAAAAATTTATACACAACTGCTCAGGAGTCAGGACCCAACGTGGTTTGATGAGTCTTTGTGAGGACAACAAAAGCTGCATACTTCGTCTCTGTTGTTGTACTGTGTTGTGGACGGTTTTTGGGGGCGACGTTCATAAGCAATGGGAGAATGAAATGGGAAGGAAATGCAAACCGTGAGGAGAGGGGCGAGAGATGTGAAACGAGTCACCACAGAGTGTGTTTGTCAGGAGTGAGTGAAAAGACCTGTGGTTTTCAGATCGACCGAGAGAGAGAGGAAGGGAGGGAGAGAGGGAGGAAATAAAACAAAAGAAATATGACTGACGCCTTTTGTCTTGGTCCATCATGTGGTGGACCGGGCTACTAGCGGGAGGTTTGAACGGAAAGGCTGCCTACTCCGACGCGGCTCTGATTGCTTGGAGCCCTCTTGGCAGAAAGCACAATTACCTTTCCCTCGTCAGGGAATACAGGTGCTGTCAGTGCCACCTCATTCATAATGAATACCTGACATTCTGTTACCGTTACCTGCAGCATGCAACCAGTCAAACAGTAAAAGGTGTTTATCTGCGCTCCCGCCAATCCAAATGTTAGATATTAAAAATTAATGAGCATGATTAAGATACTTTAAAATCCGCAAATGGTATATTTAAATATTAAGTCACATGTAATTAAGCGAAGAGAAATATTCTGCCCCGTAGTTAAGGGCAATTATAACAATTTCCATCAAGGGACTTCTCAGTGTGACTTTTGTTCTGAGCTTTACTGATTAACATTATGTTTAATTGAAGTCATTTTCTGAGACTCGGGGTATTTTCTTTCTCTCGCCCCTCTCCATCCTGGAGGGAGTCTCGGCACTCTAAAGGGCCTCGAAGAATTTTAATAAAAGATTTCCTCCTCCGTGATGTGTGGCTTTATTTAATTGTCTGTTGGAGGGCTTCCCCTGATGCTTGGAGAGGGCCGGCCCCTCCTGCCCACACTGCATGTTGCACTCCGCATGGGCTGATGACCCAGTGGGTGGACACGGCTCAGGCCTGACCAAATCTCTCTGGAGACAAAGGACTGAAAACACACACACACACACACACAAAGAGAGAGAGAGAGAGAGAGAGAGAGAGAGAGAGAGAGAGGGATTGCTGCTCAAAAATCAGAATATCGTTCTGGAATCATATCACAAATTGCATTAGACATGGTAATAAATACAAATGTATCTATATAACAAATAGCTGTAATTATCTTATCTAAGTGTATAAGAACGGCAACAGCACATTCTGAACACTTGGCTAAAATATTGAAAAAGTCCAATTCCCAGCAGAAGCAGCGGCACTAAGTAACAGAGTCAACCTTCAGTGACACTAAGTACTTCTCAAAGTAATAAACAGTCCATCTCCTTAGAGACTGTTTTGGCTTGGGCGCTAGCCAGGCCAGGACAGAAATGTTTTCCAACGACGTATACCCCATGTGTATCTGTGTGGCTTCTTTGAAAAGTGCCTCTTCCGACCAACAGACCACCAACCAATTCACCCGACCGACACAGAAGCCCAGTTCACATTGCTTTCACAGAATCCAACCATATAATCCCATGCCATTGCACTGGTTTTAGCATTCAAAGCCAGTCTTTCTCAGAAACTAATACCCTTGACGTACTGTATGGACTGACTCACTGTGGCTCCATTCAGCAGTGCTCCAAGCCGATTTTAAAACATTGACGCCAGCCTTAGAGAACGCTCTCAGCAGTTGTCTTCCCCTCCGAATGTTATGACAGAGACACAAGGTCAGATAGCTGAGGTGATACATGGGAGATGCCTTTGAAATAAGTAAGTTCTCTCACTCTCTCTCTATCTCACTCTCTCTCTCTCTTCTTTTCTTTTTTTTTCTCCCTGTGCAAGCGTTGCATATTGACCTTGGCGTTTTTGACAATAGCATCCATCATGCGCATGAAACCCTTCCAACGGGCAACATTGGCCCGCGCCGAGGCCAAATGAATCGGATTAAGGAATAATACGAGGAGATGGATGTTTTACGTCCGCCGGCAGACGGATAGGCCCTCCGCTTTACCTTGCATCTGAAATTTTCCCCACCTGCTATGTAATTCTCCATCTGTCTCATAACTCTTCTCTTTGACACAGATCAGGGGAAAAAAGGCAGAAGTGCATCAATGCTGAATCAAAACGGTTAGATTAAATGGACAGATGAGGGCTTTTTTTCAGGCGATGACTCTCACTGGCAATGAAAGTTTATGCAGTCATTTTACTGACGCTCGGCTCTAAAACACACAGATAACGATCCACCTTCGATGTATACACTCAACCTTTGGAGCACTGTCTGGACTTTAGTTTATAAGAATCCCCTGTTGGCAATTGGAAATACTGCAGGCGTAATTAGTTGGAGCAGCTCCTCCAGCTATGTCTGAAGAACTCTGAACGTGTCTAAATGTGACATAGGTACAAATGCTCCACCTCCCCCCCCTTCTCTGATTTCCAACATGCAGCTGCGTATAAATGTATCTCTTCCTATTGCCTATTCAGTACGAAATATACACCAACTTTTTCTCCTTTTCTCGCACTTTCCAGGCATTTTCTGTGGCCCTGGTGGCACGTTAAAAGAGCCTTTCATGATGTCACAGGATGTTAACACCACATGTGCGTGTGTTTGTCAGTGTGCTGTCGACTGGAGCCTCAGGAGAGGCTGGCTGGGAGTTGTTCAGTCAGCGACCTCGGCCTGTCCTGCTGTGCTCTGTGTGAAAGTGGCAAAACTCAAGAGGACAGTGGAGCATTGTGCCGGGCAAAGCATTCTGCAACACTGGACTGCTCTCTCTCTCTCTCTCTCTCTCTCTCTCTCTCTCTCTCTCTCTTACATTCTCTCTCTGCCATTCTCTCTCTCTCTCCCCCCCCTCCTGTACACAGGCCTCTACCCATGGTTCCCTTCTGTTTGGTCATGGACACTGACAAAGGTACACATGCAAACACATACACCCGCACACACACACACACACACACTAGCACACAATCCCCTGTACTGGTCCCTCTGGACAGTTTAGGCAGTAACCTGACAAGTGTACTGTTCTACTCCACATTTTCCACTGTAAGATGTTGCTCATCCATCACCCGATGATAGTATAATGTCACCATACAAAACATTTACGTTATGAAATAATAGATAATATGCGGAGCATGCAAAAAAATGAGTGCACTGAGCTTTTAACATATATATATATATATATATATATATATATATATATATATATATATGTATATATATCACAAATTCAGTCCGATATTTATTTCACTATGTAGGTCCACACACATTTAAAATTCGTTATTGACACGATTGTCTAAATAGTACTTGTAGATAGTCTGCTTACTTGTAGATAGTCTCTTTTTTCAGACGACAAATAAGACAATACATTTAACATTAGTAATAGAAAATGTGATTTCAGGCATAGGCACAAATATAAATATTATTGCGTTTTTTTGCTAAATGTATTTTGTTTTTAAGAAAAAACGCTTGTCACAATTTGCATACATTTAAAGTGCATGACATTTTCTCTCATCTAACAGATACTAATACAATTATTAATAATAGAGAGTAATTTAACTAATAGAATACTAACAATCCTAATTAATTATGTGTCTGCCAATTAGTTATGTAAATAAAATCAATTTTTTAATGAAACATGCATGTAGTCATTTGCTGTCTTTGTCTTTGTGTCCATCTGAAACATGTAGTATGCAAATGATACAGCTTTTTTTTTTTTCTAATAAGTCCCGTCTGATAAAAAAAAAGAAAAATGTCATAATTGTGTCAAATTATTACATTAACTAACATATTTTATTTTAATGTTTTAGGGATTTTAATATAGTGGACTAAGAGTCTTATTCCTGTTATAAATCTGTACATTCAGTAATGAATTCAGGGGTAACCTAACAGGAGATATAAGTTTTACATTTATATAATTGATCCTTTGTGGCAACATGTCTAAGGTAAATCAGTGCCTTTAATAAATGTCTCTCCTGTTGTTTTATATGCAACATATTTTTCACTCGCAGGAACAGGTTTTTTTTTTCTTTCTTTTTTTTTTGCTCAAAATTAATTATCTTTTTTTATGCAAAGTGAATAGAAGTAAAAAAGTCAAATTACAAAAAGACTGTTGTTTGACCCATAATGACATCACTGCGTGGGCTTTTATGTTCCATTACAGCACGTCATTTATTGTTTTGTTTTTTGTTGTTGTTTTGGTCCAAGATATTTTTTTTTTTCTATGGACCCAGTAGAGCTGTGTAAAGGATGTTCTTCCCCTCACCATGTTTTCTTGGGCGATCTCCCAGAACTCCATAACGACCTAACATCTCTACCTGCAACACACTTGAATCATGTTATGAGGTGCGGACAGTCCACGCCATGCCAAAACCCACCGCGCTGTACACGAAACGTCCACTGGCCAGTTGCGCGGCTGCCCAGTCTCGAAAGAGCGGTAACATGCCTTACGTGCACATGGACACGGGCGCAGCCAGGAGGCCCTCATTTTGTGCAGGCGATGTGGAAGAGCGCGAGCCTGCCGGCATAGAGGCTCAAACTAAAATGGAGAGGGGGATATTTTTTTTTCTCTTTTTTTCTTCCTGTTTTCAGATGGAAGAAGAGGCGTGGAGTGGTTTTTGGTTGGGGTAGGAGGGGGGGGAATGAAAGGATGGTTTTGGGAGGAGGGGGTTGAGGGCAAGAGGGGGGGGGGGCTTATTTGTTTAACACAGACCCACAGTGCCCCCTAGCCGTGGTCTCCCTGAACTGCCACTAGCCGCCGCCGCCGGCCCCCTCGCTTAAAGCTCAGGCGTCTGGGAGCCAGGCCGTCTTCATGGTAGTTTTTTTTTTTTTTTTCAAAAAACAGAAACCATGAAAGAGAAGAGGGCTTCCTTTTAAAAGGCTTCATCAACTGTGACCAACCACCGTCAGCGGTAAGCCATGTTATACAGGCCACAGTTATGACCCCCTCAAAGGGCAGCCCCAGAGGAGGCAGGCGACGGGGAGGGCCGCGCGGCCCTCAGAACTTTCCCACCTTCCCTTGAAGCGCGGCAGCGGCGGCCCGGCAGGAGGTGGACGAGGCCCGCTTTGAAAAATAACACCTTTGTGATCCCCCCGTGTTCAGGGATGGAGCATGGTCTGCAGATGGTCCTGCACGGCTTTCTCTCTCTCTCTCTCTGTCTCTCTCTCTCTCTCTTTCTCTGTATCACAACAGAGAGAAAGTGTTAGTGTGTGTGTGTGTGTGTGTGTGTGTGAGAGAGAGAGAGAGAGAGAGAGAGAGAGAGAGGGAGGCCTTTGAACTCAAATAGAGGATCATCTTCTGTTGTATACCCATGCAAAAGAGTTCATTTCTAAATAGGGCCTCAGTGCCTCCTACTATTTTACGGGATGATGTTGACAGCTTAGGGCTCATATTGTGTCGCTTTTTAGGACAGTCCCCCACCACCATCTCTTCACACAGTAAATCAGAACAGACTTCTTGTCTGTGTGTGTGTGTGTGTGTGTGTGTCTGTCTGTCTGTCTGTCTGTCTGTCTCTGTGTGAAACAATTTCTCACAAACCTGACTGCTTGGCATCAAAAGACACAACTAGCACGCAAAAAAAAGAAAAAAAAATTTTGTAGTCTAATCATCACAATATAACGCCCTCAATTCAGTAATTGTCTTCAAATTTGTTTCACAAAAAAAAATGGTGGCATTGTGTTTTAAACATATTACCCACGACAATTAGTACTGTAATTCATATTTGAAGAATCGACACCCACCATTAAGTTTACACGTGTCCAGCTCACCGAAGGGAAGTGGAAAACCTAAGAAACAGACCTTGAGACGGGAGCCTGGACAACAGTGATGGAGAGAGCCACAGCCTGCAGAGGAAGAGATGGAGAGAGAGAGAGAGAGAGAGAGAGAGAGAGAGGTTTGTAAAAGGGAGCATATAAATCATCACAAGGCTTTGCGATGGTGACAGCGTTTTTTCCCTCTGTCTTACGAAGGGAAAAGCAGCCCCGGCTGAACTTCTCACCCCGTTTTTCTGAAAATCATTTTTAGCTGCAGCTGACAGCCGGTAACCGCCGCCTGACAGCATGGTCCCGACACAGGCCGACGCTTTCCTGTGCTCCTCGCCGGTCCCCTCTGTGCTGGTCAGGCGACCCAGCAAAGGTGATCTGCTGTCGTAGAGCTTTTCTTCGCCCCCCCCTCTTTTCTCCCTCTTCCCTCCACTGTTTGCTTTGGCCCTGCATGGTGGGTAGGACTGCGGTTGTATTTCGATACCCGTTCCACTTCGTTTGCAATTACCCTTTCACATCTCAACTCTTTTTTATTAATTTATTTATTTTACGAACAGGTTCTTTTTTTTTCTCTCTCTCTCTCTCTCCAATGCATGGGATAATATCGACATCCCCGTACAGCACAGCAACGCTTTATTTCTGCAACCTAATGCCAGATCTGCTGCCCTATTTACAGCGGGGCCCCGGCCTTGATCTCCAGGCTGGATGCTGGGGTTGGAGTCCCGTGTGCGTTGGGTCTCCGTACGCCCGCTCTCCGCAGCTGCGGTGCGGTGCGGCTTTTGGCTGTTTGTTGTCTTTTGAGGTGGCCCTGCTGGCCCGGCTCTATTCAGAGCTTTCGCACTCCTCTCACTCACTTCTCACCCGGGCACCTCTCCTCACAGCTCATAAATTAACCCGGGAGAGAGAGAGAGAGAGAGAGAGAGAGAGAGAGAGAGTATATTAATGTGTATATGAAAGCAAGCCTAAATTGATTTGTTTACAAATAAACCATGACCTCTTATCAATATTTCATCAATATCCATCCTATCACATCCATCATGTTATTATTCAAAAAGTCAAGGTTTAGCTTTCAAAAATACCTTTTTTTTCCCCAAAGAAACCAAAAATACCTTTTTTTGTATTACCATAATATTCTGTTTTGAATATATTTTTAGCTCAGAAATGAAGGTGTCAAGATGCTTGTGTTGTGCGGATTTGAACATTTTGCAGGTGAATCACCAGGGACCGCTCTCTAAGTCATTTTAATGGTGGCTTTGGTGGCTAGCGCAGCAGCTAATGTTATCACAGGAGAGGTAAATCACATGCAGACACTATAGTGTCATCAACTGGCCATACCTCAGAGAGTGTACAGTATGAGGATGCTTACTCAAAGCAGCAGACTGTTCCACTTAAGCATGCCATTACTCGTCCAGATAACCATGGCTGACCATGTGCAATCACAATTAAGAAAATAAATATGTCTACACACAGCTTGGTTCATTGACGATTAAGAATACAACCCAATCTTTAAAACGGGTACAATGCTGAGACTTATTTTTTGTTTGTTTGTTTTATGTTTTGGGAATGTCTCTGTGTTCTGAAAACACTTCCTTATCACTTACAATATCTTCCTTTCTGAATAAATTGGAATTTCATTGACTGAAACATTTGCTATAGGTCATTGAGGTTATTATTGCATTTTGGGTTGCTCTTTCATAATCATCTATCATCTTACAATTGTTTTCCTATTATTATCATTTCATATGCTCACAAAACATATCAAACTTTCACAACGGCCGCATAAAATCATTGGAACTTATCTTACAGCAAAGACACAAACACGAGGAGGACTCATTGTTGTGCTGATTCAAAATGATTTTATATTTTCAAACAGATATGCGAGGGAGCATATGGCTGGATACATAGCTTCTCATCTCATACATGCTTCTTTTTGACATCAATAATTCCTTGGTATCCAGTCGCGCCTGGACCGCTTCCAAAACAATTATAAAGTTGCCGTGGAAACTGAGGCAGGGTGCCAGTGTGAGGCACAGTGTCTGCACCCTGAGAAAACAGCACACACACTTGTGATGGAAAAACTGCTAGACACACCAGAAATGCCGTAAAAAAAAAAAAGGCATAGGAAGGCTACGGCTGTCTGTTATTGTGTCGATTGCGTTCATTTTGGGTAAATGCCCTAATTTGTTTCCCTAATGGGCTCAGTCTTCCCTCTATGTTACCCTCACTCTTCCCCTCCCACACTCTCTACTTGTCTGTGTGTGTCTGTGTTTCTGCAGCCATGTTGTGTGTAGGGTCTGCAATGCTACAGAATCGAATGCAGAAGTGAAATTCCTCCCTTCTCGGGGACAGAGATGGCGTTGTTAAGGGAGCAGAGTAATGGAGTATTGTAACCTTATGCTAAACTAATGAACAGGAAGATGAAAGCAGTAATGGGAGCACGTTTACATTCATCTTTTCTCTGCTCATTACAGGGGCAATATGACAGCCTCGTTAGGGCCACCAGCCCGATTACCCAAGTGAATAAAGAGCAGAACCCTCTCTGTTTCTGCACCCCCCCCCCCCCCCCACACACACACACACACACACACACACATGCACACACACTCACCACACACAAACACCCATGTTCCATCCTTCCCCACCACTGTCTCTCTCCTCTATTCTCTGATTTCTCTCTCTCTCTCTCTCTCTCTCTCTCTCTTTTGGTTACATGCAAAAGCAACATACACACACAAACAGGCACGTGCAGATACACATACACAGACGGACACACACATACACACACACACACACACACACACACACACACACACACACACGCACACACACACACACACACAGACGGACACACACACACACACACTCACACAGACGGACACACACACACACACACAGACAGACACACACAGAGACACACACACACGCACACAATAGGAGTAAGCTGAGAAGGGGCTCTGATAGCCTGCTGAGCTTTTCAAAGGCCCCTTATGACTCTGTATGTTTGTTCAGTTGGTGTTTTGGGGGAGCCCCTGTTGCAAAGTTGTTGCATCATTTTGTTTGATCTTGGGTGGACAAAATAAGTACGAAGCTGCTGGAAAGGGAGGGAGAGAGAGAGATAGAGAGAGAGAGAGAGAGAGAGAGAGAAAGAAAGAACAGAAGAAAGAAAAAGAAAGAAAGATGGATAGAAAGAGAGGGAGGATCTCAATACATGATTGACATGTTTTCTGTGATCCCAGTTTCAGGGGTTCAGATGGTGTGTGTGTGTACCAACATATTGCTGCATAGTGCTAATGTTATTGCACATCAATGTGCAGCTTGTATGGCTGGACACTAGGTGAGACATCCTCCAGACATGTAACATGGGATGTACTGTAGCCACAGCTGCTGACTCCACCCTAATAAGCCTTTATCCTAGCCAGGGAATGATTCAAAGCAATGATTAAAAAACAAGCATTTGAAGAGACCAAACATCGGCAAAACCCAGCTAAAATTATACAAAGACAGCTTGCATAATTTCATTGCCTGTTTATTAATTACGCATGCTGCCATTGTCCTCTATCCGAAGAGTCAGCTCATCTAAGCTGACATCTTCATTTGTTCTCATTAGTGATACCCAAAGAAATCAATAATTGCATCCAAGGGGACAATTTGTTATTTAAAGCAACTGCAATAAGGGGAAAGGTATCATTTGTCCACATAGCACTTTGAAAAAAGAACATTTCCATTGCTGTCTATACATGTGTGTGCACATCTAAATACAATACAGCTCCGTTGTTGTATTTCTGGGTTTACATCTCTTCAGTTTTATCATTTTCATTCTCTTCACTATTCATATGGAAACAAAAGTTCATACAGTTGTAAGATCACAATTTCATTATGGACATTCCAAATGTCCACAAACATTTATCTTTAAAAAAAATAAATAGGAAACTCAATGATGTATAAAGTCAAGCTGCCAACGAAAAATAAAGCAACACTGCCCTCATGTGGTTGATCCATGTGAATTCATCACACACCTTATCTAAATCCTTGTACACTTGCATCATTTGGAGCAGGCTACGATAACAATACCAAAGGGAACTGCAGAAGTGCATCTGCATCTTCTATAAGGACAGCTCAAATTATAATGAGGATGATGTTATTTCACACCAACATCCTTGCAGAAAACAAGTTGCTTGGAATCAGTAAGTGCAAGACTGTAATTTCAAATCAATCATCTTTTCATGCATCTTCATTCACAAAAATGTCTTACTTGGCTTCACAAGCTTACTGAATTCTTACAATCAGCACACAAATATTCTGACACTGTCCATATCTTGTCTTTATCAGGAATGGATTGTTATGAAACATTTAAGTCCAATACATAAACCACCTTTTTTTTAATAGCCTAAAACAATATAATGTTTAACATACTTTAAATGGAAATAAATTACCCACAGTGGGGAGAATACAGTAAGTACTGTATTTGACCCCATGCCAAAGATGACTAAAAAGAGGAATATAAAATCATCTTTTGACAATTGATCTTAATGCCTTAATTAGAACAAATAGTAAAAATCCAACCGCTAGGGACAGCAATTTTCTTTCTGATTGAAGAATGTATCGTAAATAAATGAATGTTCTTCCCTAAATACAGTGACGGGTTCGTTCATAACACATTCATAACAGCTGTCATGAACTGCACATGAAGCATTCATGACTGTTTCATGAAACATGACTCAACATTCATACCAACCCTTTCATGAATGTGGAAGACAAAACATCGAAAACTTGTCAATATAAAAGTCAAACAATCGCAAAGCAGCATTGCTGTCTTTTTTGTTTTAGCCAACCTGATCATGTCACATCTTAGTCAACGGAAGTCCAGTGTCCAGGAGAATTTAGTTTTTTGTTTGTCTGTTTGTTTATTTTATGATAGCCTCTGAAGAATGCATAATTGTCTACACCAATGACTGTATATAGATATATAAAACAGGAATGTCCAACCATTCAGGTCCACAGATGGTCAGTAGTTCACTTCCCAGTATAATGAATACTTCACAACTCGTAGGCCTATAGTAAAGTGACATTTGACGTAGACTTCATAAAATATTCATGAGGTGTTTACAAATGCTGGAGAGGATTCATAATACCCTGCATATGGATTACTAGATTGTTGGACTTTTATTTTGACAAGTTTTCGTTGTTTTGTCTTCCACATTCATGAAAGTGTTGGTATGGATGTTGAGTCATGTTTCATGAATCAGTCATGAATGCTTCATGTGCAGTTCATGACAGCTGTAATGAATGTGTTATGAATGAACCCGTCAAGTAAAGTGTTACCGTTATTTTTAAAGGCCAGCTATTTCCTGAATCCAGGATACAATGCATCCTGATAAAGTTCCCTTGGCCTTTGGAATGAAAATAGCCCCACATCATCACATTCCCTTCACCATACCTAGGGATTGGCATGGTATTTTTTCCAGTTAGCCTAATTGCATTGAGCTCAATGAGTGGCATAATATTATTTCAGTTATTTCACCATCTACAGTAGCAGCAAAAACTGCTGTATGAGGAGTGTGTTAAATACAAGGAGCTGCTACGGCAGCCTCCAAGACTTCGCTGCCTGTGACATCTGTCGTGACCAAACAAAACTCCTTCGAAGCATCATTTAGTAGTGTTATGTCTTACGACAAAAATTGGCGCAACATAACCAAGGGGGTGGCCTACCACAACGCCAAGGACATGATCCCTCTCTCGGCTGTACAGCAAAAGGGCTTTATAAACACGCTAGGGCACTCAACCTGAGATATGAGTTACCTTGTCATAATTACTTTGCAAGACAAGTTCTGCCAGAAAAGTACAGTATACTACATTACAACAGACCTTACCGGAGAGGCTTGCCTATTATCCACACCACTGGCACTGCCACCATGCCTACCGTCACTAGCCTTGTAGATGCTGAATCCTCAAGTGCCTCCTAGAATGTCGAAGGCTTTGACAGTTATGGTCCCGGTCCCAATTATAAACGACAGAAGACTGAGGGGAAGTCTAGATTTCTAGGCTAGTTGACACCTTCTCATCCTTGAAAAGCTGGCTGGGCTAATTAAAAAAAAAAAAAGACTAACCCAGAGATGACCGGAGCACTCAGATTACTTAACTTAATTTAATTGTGATGCACTGTGTCTTCCTCAGAGTCCTTCTCATGACAAGTTAGGAGGCATTCACTGCACTCATCATAAGCACAGACCTTGGCAGTAAACTAGGCTTGCCTTATCAAACTAGCCTTGCTGATATCGATATTGCCAAAAAAGATTGTCCATATCGTCCATTCTTACTATGTAATAGCTGTGGTAATATGTGTAACATTATCAGCATGTGGCCTAAACTATGCGCATGTCCTTCCTGTCATGAACCATGTCCACCCTGTCATGGAGGGCTTGCTGACAGAGTGGACAATGGCAGGGTGGACATTTTTGGCTAATGCTAGCATTTCAATGAGCACATGGTGGACCTTCACTTATAGTAGCATTACAGTTAGCAAGCTGACTGTGTAGGCTACTGTTTTACAAATGTCAAAGTTCTCATTGGTTTTTCTATCAACTGATATTTCATATGATAGAGTGGACATGTTAAGCTTGACAACATCCAACTACACACATAAAAATAATACTAAACAAACGTGTAAATACTTACTTTGCAACTAATCACTGCTTCAGCCTCCATTGAAGAAAGACAAAATACTTATGGTGAAAACATCAGTGGGTTTCTTAAAGAAGCAGTTATCCAATAGTGACAGGGTGGACAGCAATTTCAGGGACACATGCAAAATGTTCAGTGTGATTATGAAAATAGAATATACATGATCAAAATGTCTTGTTTTATCAAACAACTTATTGTGGACAATAAAAGCATGTAAAAAACAATTTGATTTAGTGTCATTTAACCACTATTACACACACTGTAGTTAGCCAAGCAGTGTGTGGGACATGCCAAAATCACGTACATCCAATGAAACAAAACTTTATAAAATGAGGGAAACACATTTTTTTTTTTTTTAAGTATATTTTTTTGCCCTTTTTGCCTTTATTAGTATAGGACAGTGAAGACGTAGACAGGAAACAAGTGGGAGAGAGAGATGGGGTGGGATCGGGATATGACCGCAGGTCGGATCCGAACCTGGGTCCCCGTGGGCACTCAGACCCGTAAATGGTACGGGCGCTGTAGCCTGCTGCGCCACAGCGCCCCCCGGTAAACACATTTTAAGAGACTTATCATTGTACTGATATGCGTGGAAGTGTTTGCCCACTTATAATAACACATCAGACTTTCATTATTCTGTTACATTTTCATGACAACTGAGTGAGTCTGATGAGGACACCAGGCACTTCATAGTGATATTGACTCAGGAAACAACTGAGTTAACAGTAAAATAGAAAAATAGAGATTAAACACGCTAGTTATCACGCTATGTGTGCTAGTAACATACATGACACGTGTAAAACACTCACAGGAGAAAAATCATACAAGAAAGTAAACTCCTTGTCGTAATTTCGAATCTTTGCTCTGTCCTAGAAGTAAGTTTGGTGGGAACTGTTAAAACTCTATTAACTTAATTATTTACTCATTGTAGAAAATCTCAGCTTCAGCTATTTTTCTGTTTTCACGACCTTCTTGTGTAGCAGTAGCAGTGTAGCAGTTTCCCCTCTAAGCAGCGCCACCACTGCCCCCTACTGGACAAATATGATGCACAGGGAAAACAAGTAATCAAGAAAATTAGAAGATGCTGTAAACTAGAAATAACCTAATCCCGTATGAAGGCTTTTTTCAAGTGGGTTACATCTATACTGCCAATGGCATTGTCGGGACAACGTTTGCTTGCTATCTGGGTAGGCTATTTCATATGCTTGATGTCTGATATGATTTTGACTTTAGTTATATTCTGTGTCCACAATGCAGCCGCCTGCCCCATTTTAGCAGTGAAAAGATACTGGAGTTGGGGTGAGAGGTGTCTTGCATTATCTTCTTCTCCCTTGCCCCCACCCTCTTGGTGTAAATGTCCGGCTCCTGTAATGCTCCTGCTTCTGTTGCAAACAGAAACGTCAAACCTTGTGGCCTTGGCCTTGAGGCCATTTTTAGAGGAACATGCTGGAAGTTAATCATTGAAGCTTTATCATTTCATGGATTCAGTTCCTTCCCACTCTCCAGTAGCACCAGTTAAAATATCAGGTTTGGTTCACACATAAGTTACCTCAGATGACACATAGCCACATCACTTGCTTCACTCTTCTGGATTGGACAGCTTGAGCTACACTGAGATTATAAAAGCTGGCGGAAAGTAACAATCTAGTCACACAAGCAACATGAAGGTCCTTCTGCTTTTTGGATTGGTGGCTGTCGCTCTGGCCGAGCTGACCAAATTTGAGGGGTAAAAAGATTACAGTTCTCTCAGCGGTTACCCAATTGCATGTGTCCAGTGCTCTCTATGTTCTGTTGACAAGTATGTAGCTCAGGTGTAGTGAGTGTGTGTTCCCTCTCTCTCTCTCTCTCTCTCTCTCTCTCTCTCTCTCTCTCTCCCTCTGTGCATCAGGGAAAAGGTCTTCCGTCTGAAACCCACCACTGACGAACATGTGACCCTCATCAAGGATCTGGCCCGCAACGTGGAGGTAAACTGCACGCCACACGCCAGTATGTTCACCTTTCCTTTTTTAGGGAACATTTATCTCCTACATAAGGAAGATAATTCCTTAACAAACAATGGAGTATGTCACCCATTTAAAAAAAAAAGTGATTCTCTTCAGGCTAGTAAATGTATTTAAATGTATGTATAAAATGTATGTATAAAATGTATTTGTACAATAACAGATATGAGGTGTGACAACGTTACCCACCAGAATATAATTAGTTGTATTGGAAAATGGGTCAATTCACACAAAGGAGTCAGTTCACTAAAGAATTAGGAATGAGGCCTAACAGATTAAGAAGCATTTATTGTAGTATCTCATCTAGTAAAACACTAAACATCTACTAAAACTAATGTCCTCAGCTTGTCAATATCCTACAGCATAATTACAGACATTTTCGGTTTTCGGATTTGATCATGTATATTTGTTATTGTTTGTAATGTATTTGGTGTGTATGCTTGCATATGGTTCAGCCTGAATGAATCTCTTTTTAAAATGTGCTAAACTATTCTCCATAAATGTCTGTGTATGCTTGTATGTTTGTCTTTCTTGTTATGGATTATGGTTGAATATGTGTTTATTTTTTTATTATTTGATTTATGCATAGATATAATCTGAACACACCTGCTCGGCCATATCAGAGACTTGACTCAGGATTTTGTGTAATGTCTGTGCTATTCGAAGTGTGTGTATCTGTATAAGTCTGTTTGTGTCTCTGCAAGATAACGTGTGTGTGTGTGTGCCTGCGCCAGTGTGGGAGAGAAGCATATGTTCAGGTGAGGTTCACCTTGGAATGTGTTTTTGTAAGAGTTTGAGTCTGGCGCCCTCTGCAGGTGGACTTCTGGAGCCCCGAGAGTGCTGAGCTGGTGACCATCGACATTAACGTGGACATCCACATTCCCGTCGCCCACACCTCCATGGTCTACACCATCCTGAACCAGAGTGACATGGAACACGAGTAAGGCAATCCTGTTCATTCTAGACTTCCTGATCATTCCTGATTGTGGAGTTCAATTAGTCTTATTGCACAATGTACAGGTGCACCTCAAAATATCATGGAAAAGACCACTGCCCTGCCTAGACTGAGAGATTAAAGGCTGAGGAAACCACTGTTGGTGTTACATGTCAACTGCTTTCCATGTTAACTTGCTGCGGCGATGATGTTTCACGATTGATGACGTTTCTTCCACAGATGTGGCCGCTTGCCGATTTCAAAATAATGGAAACAAAATTAACTGAATTAACAAATGTAACTTTTCGATTATATTCTAATTTGTTGAGGTGCACCCGTAGTGGCAGACAGTTCAAATGACAAATCTGAATAGTAAACAACAGTAAACTGCACAGAAGTTGTATTCACTGAGACTACAGTTAGGCCTAGTACACAGAGAAAGTTCATGCTTCCCTGCAGGATAATGATTGAGGATCTCCAGGCCCAGATTGAGGCTCAGATGGACGGACCTAAGGTCAGCCCCAGGTCCCACACCTACACCAAGTACAACAGCTGGAACAAGGTAAGCATTTCCTTGAGCATTTGTGTTCTGTGTCCATTTCATCCTTTATTTTGTAATGCCTTACTACATCTACTCTTCTACCATCTTGCTTTTTACCAACGCCATTTGCCTCATCTTCCCATCATCTTCTGCATCTGCTGGGTGGCTAACCTCTTCCCCTGTCCATCTCCACAGATCGAGGCCTGGATGGTCTCCATCACTTCTGCCAACTCTGCTCTGATGAGCAGACAGGTGATCGGAAACACCTACGAGGGCCGTCCCATGCACTTGCTGAAGGTACAGACACTGTCCACTAGGTGTCACTCTTCTCCTAATCACACCATTACAGGTGGCGGTGCATACTCTTAACTCACTGTTAAAAGGGCACTCTAACACAGTGTGCTAACATGCTGCTGTGAATATGGAAACCCTTAGCCCTAGTAAACGACATACATTTGCTCTTTGCTCACAGATTGGCAAGCAGACTGGCACCACCAAGCCCGCCATCTTCCTGGACTGTGGTATCCATGCCAGAGAGTGGATCTCCCCTGCTTTCTGCCAGTGGTTCGTCAAGGAGGTACAACCCACCAGTTAGAGACAGTAACAGCATTCCATTAGGCTGGGTGAACCCTGCCTGAACTTCAAGCGAATTTGGATTTCGCCTGACAGCTCAGGCTGGAAACCTGCACATCTACAGTATCTCCTCTGTTCCCTGCCAGAACCTTTGGCTCCAATCAGATACTAGCTTATCCAAAAGACTCACTGTGTCGTTGGTCTGATTGGTTGAAGGATTATCCAAGCGTACAGAGTCATTTGAACGATGCCCATTGATCACGCCTCTTATACAGTAGAAACAAAGCGCAGCCTCCCCATAATGATGTTTAATCTTTTAATTCCATTGTATTTACTCTGATTTTCTGCTCATTGGAAACTGACCTGTGTGTCGCTTGCAGGCCGTGTCCACCTATGGAACTGATTCTGCGATGACCAGCCTGCTGGACCAGATGGATGTCTACGTTCTGCCTGTCTTAAACGTTGACGGCTATGATTACACCTGGAAGAGCGTATGTCACCTACGTTTGAATGTTCCTCTTAATGCAAAGCCACAGGCATCTGTGATCCTCCATGTGAACTGGCCCTTGTCTTTTGGACTTACAGAACAGGATGTGGAGGAAGACTCGTAAGCCTAGCAGCTCTAGCTGTGTCGGCACTGACCTCAACAGAAACTTTGATGCTGGATGGTGCAGTGAGTAGAGGATCTTTTAGATGCGTGCCTCTTTCAAACAAACAAACAAACAAACAAACAAACAAACAAAAAACATATTTGAAAGAAGCAAACATCAACTTCAGATACCTTCTCATTAACACAAAATAAAGGAAAACATGGATGGTCTCATTTTTACTTCCCAAAGTGGTCAACAGGAGGTGCTGTTTCCCAGTCTCGTTCTAACTCTCTTGTGTCTCGTTTGTGGTCACAGTCATTGGGGCCTCCCGCAACCCCTGCAGCGACACCTACTGCGGCTCCAAGGCCGAGTCTGAGATCGAGACCAAGAATGTGGCCGACTTCATCCGCAGGAACAAGTCCACCATCAAGGCCTACCTCACCGTCCACTCCTACTCCCAGCTGCTCCTCTTCCCCTACTCCTACACCTACGACCTGGCTGCTGACCACGCTGAGCTGGTACAGTCGCATTACAGTAATCCTACACCTGACATGAGTAATGCCACAGTGATACACAACACTAGCCCCCACTCAAAATGTTGAACTTGTTGAACTGCAGGTACTCTGACACTGTAGTACTACAATGCACAGCTGGGAAGTTGTATGTTCCTCTATCCCGGCTGGATTCATATCTTCAGTTGAGGTCTCTGTGTTAAATCTTGTTGGTCTCTCCTCTTTAGATGAGTGTTGCTCAAGGAGCCTGCACTGCCCTGACCGGCATGTACGGCACCAAGTACACCGCCGGCCCCGGCGCTGCCACCATCTGTGAGTTCCTTATTTGACAAAGAGGAGAAAATTAGTTTATCTTGCACTTTTTGGGAAATAAATACCACAAATGAACAAGCAGAGGGGGCTTAGTCTGAGCCATGAATACTTCCAGCCATTCAACTCATTGTAGCACAGAAGGGAGAGTAATACAAATATTGTATTATACTAGTCAAGTCAAGTCAAGTCAAGTCTATTTATATAGCGCATTTCATACATAGAGGTCATTCAATGTGCTTTAGGTCATTCAATGTGCTTTACTATGTATTATTTAATAAGATTGTCTGTTGAACTCAAATATCAACAACATGTTGCCAGAATTGAATACTGCATCTTTGATCTGCTATTATGAAAAATATGACAGCATTGTGAGTTCCCTGAATGGGGCATCTTCAAGAAAGAAAGATTTAACAGATTATTGTTAATTAACAATAACAATGTCTTTTGTGTCATGTTACTGATTGAAAGCCGTATATGATTGATGTGTGTGTGTGTGTGTGTGTTCTCCCAGACCCTTGTGCTGGGGGCTCTGATGACTGGGCCTATGACCTGGGTGTGAAGTACTCCTTCACCTTTGAGCTGCGTGACGATGGTACCCATGGTTTCCTGCTCCCCGAGTCCCAGATCAAGCCCACTTGTGAGGAGACCATGTTGGCTGTTAAGCACATCGCTGACTACGTGCAGAAGAACCCCTACTAAACAGACCGCATCTTAGGAGGGCATTGAAGAGTGTCTCCACTCCAGCATCATCTGTCCTGTTTTATCCATTAGTCATCATTCTTGTATATGTGAATAGCAATATGGATATCCAGAACAAATAAACACTTGCCAGAAACTAGTTTTTCTCCTATGTAAAGCAACTGCCAACCCTTTATCTGTAGGGAACTCCAAAGGAATGAAAGCTTTTACCTGAACATCAAAATGTACTTCTCAGTGGTGAATGTCATTATATTTTCTCTCAAGTCATTCCATTGGCATTAGCCAGGTTGAGATATTTAGCAGATATGTGGATATTTCAATAGTTGCTGACTGCCAACAGGAAAGAATGTTTAATGTAAGCAAATATGTCAGATAATGCAATTTCACTCGGTTGAATTAATCAGTTTTGATCATTTTTGAAATATGAGGATTTTGTCCCATTCATAATTTGAAAGGGTTGGCCTACACATAAGTATTAGGCCAGTCACGTACAAACCATTACCGTGTATTTCTCTACAATTCTGTTTTCTGCCAAATTAGACCCACTTACTGTAATAGAGGTCAAATAGACTGCGCTGTATAAAGTTAGACAAAAGCAGCAATACACATGTTGGTTGTAAGGCAATAAAAAAAGAAGTTGCAGACAGAGCAAGATCAAGAGCATGTACAGTAAGTGCATTGCAGTCAATTTAATGGCAGATGGCACACAGTGTAGTGAGATTAGATTATAAATCTTTATCTGATGACACAAACTTTGTCCATTATGAAAGGTTGATTTACAGAAATGTCAAGGGAAAGCGGTAGTAGTCACTTCCGAAGAGGCTGTGCCCTGTTGCTTTTGATACTTCCATTGAACACTATCTGAGATACTCAGTCTTTCTCACTGTATTCATTTAAAGATTGTATCAGTCTTATCAATTCGATTAGATTATTACAGTAGATTCAACTTTATTGTATAGTACAAAGGCAACGAAATGCAGTAAATGCTTCATATTTCTTATCACGTGCCTTTTGTATGTGCCATTCCTGACTGAGGGCACGACCTATGACCTGGGGTGCCTCTCATTTAGTCTTTTATACATCCTCCCTTCCTTCCTCGGTCCTCGTCCTCATTGATCTACATAAAGAATGATGGGGCGGCAACAATGGGATAGTCTATATCCAGTGTTAGTTATAGATCAGTGGGAACGCGCCTGGAGGATCGAGGAGAGAAGTTGAGAGGCACCCCTGGAGTTCTGACAATAAGGGACATTAAGGGGGTGATCAGTCAGAATGTGGTTGTGGTTGCGCTTTTTAAAATACTGTTTTGTATTGGCATTAAGCATTTTGCGCCCAGACCCCCTCCTGTTTTGTGCACCTATGGGCCTCACATTCTTGCGGAGGTGCGCTGAGTGCCTCGGAATGAGAAAAGTTCAACTCAAAGCGGAAAGGCGCTCGTGTTTTTATGAAAACATAGTGCCCCTTGCGTTTTCTAAGTGGCAAAGCACGTCCTGTCTGATCGGCCCCATAGTATGAAACGTAACTCTGCCAGTAACATGCTTAATCTATATTGTTTATTTAACGATAAAAAGATTTCAAAAGTCAAAGTTTGTTGAGCGGCTTCAAAAAAGAATACTGTAGCCTATATTTAATCTGTAAATACACCCTTCTTAAAGAAATAAAGGACAGATATGTATTTTTTGGTAGTGAATAGATGGCAGTATATACATAGAATGCTTGTGGTAGATTCTCTTTAACTAAGCTGTAGGAGTCTAGCTAATGATTTCATGTGGACAGTGACACCCAAGAGCTATGGCTCAGTTCCATTGCGTCTCTCACTCTCTCTCTCTCTCTCTCTCTCTCTTTGTGTGTGTGTGCCATAGCACACGCATGTCTGAGTGGGTGTGTAAGCCAGAGACAAAGGAGGGGGGGGGGGGTATGCATTACTTTACAGATTCCATGGGAGCATGTTTACCCTGCCAAGCATGCAGCCACCATAGGGGGAGAGGGCTGAAGTTAATGCACAGATCTCTGAGGTACTGGTGAGAATGCTAACTATAGGCACTTGTTTAGTGATTAAACAAAGGTCATTCATGTGTGTGTGTGTGTGTGTGTGTGTGTGTGTGTGTGTGTGTGTGTGTGTGTGTGTGTGTGTGTGTAAATGCATGTGCATGTGTATAAAGAGAGGAGGTAGGGGAACGTGTGTGTGTGTGTGTGTGTGTGTGTGTGTGTGTGTGCGTGCGTGCGTGCGTGTGTGTGTGCGTGCGTGCGTGCGTGCGTGCGTGCGTGCGTGCGTGCGTGTGTGTGTTTGTGTTATCTTGTTCCTCACAGCTCTTACAACTCAGTACATGTTTCTGGGACATACTGAAACAACAATGAAACCATGATATTTCATGTAAAAAATGCGTTGAAAGAAATCAACTGAATCATGCAATGATGATTGTGGTGGACACACACACACACACACACACACACACACACACACACACACACACACACACACACACACACACACACACACGGTGTGCATGGTGTAATACAGTATTTGGCCACTGGGTGGGAATCTTGCAGTTCAGTCCAAGTGTCTGCATTCACCGTGCAAGCTGACTAATACAATTCTCAGCTAGGTTGCATAAAATTAGAACTGATGTGGTATACTGATTCATCACATGTTGTTAATCAAATACGTGTAGGCCAACTCCAAAGTTTTCTAGGACAGTGGAGTGACTCCAATCTCACAAAATGTAGCTATGATATGTGAAAGTCACCTATGAGATGGCTGATGTATAAATATCTTTGTACACTCCTTACTAAATTATTGCATGCAGCTCTCAGTGGGGAGACTAGGCCTACAGTTTAAAGATGAGGATCCTCCCCCCAAAAAATTAACCTTACCAAATGCATTCCTTAACTGCACTGTTGTGCTCATTGCATCATACAGTATTACTTCTCTGTTGAGTTTCATGTCACAAATCATGCATCACGGAGACAAACAGAGTTGAGTTATTTGCAACTTCTTGCCACACATGTTCGCGGTCTGTTGATGTTTAGGCAACTTAACATTTTAACCCAGTCTAGGCTAAGTGGTAATGGGCTGAAAGTCACATTGAACAAAATGTTCTTATTGCCATTCTGAGTTTATGAATGCTTCAGCAGAAGAGGCTTTCAGTCTAAACGCTGATAGTAATCTGCAAGCAACATTATAACACTGCGGATGGCAGACCCCTACCCCAACATAGAACGAGTCAAGGAAACAATGTAACCGAACAGTTACAGTATAGGCTACCCACACATCAAACGAGTGACAAGATCTGGGAGTCTTGATGGCCCCCATTCAAGTTTTACTAGAAAGATTACGATCTTTCAAGAATATATCCCAAATCTTGTCAAAGTCTTCTGGTGTAAGGATGGCTTAAGGCTTAACATGCACAGAGCAACTGAAAGTTAAATGTGTCAGTGAATGCAGCAGTGGGTGTGTGCGCTGCGCTCTGACAGAACTAGTAATCACGTGACTCGCAGTATAAAGAATGACTCGCCATGGTGGTATAAATCCACCATCTCTAACTTAGCTAGTTCCTTTGCAAGTAGCCTAGAGCAGCTGTTCGCCGGAGTCCAAGCTACAGCATCGTAGCTTTCACCTTCACATTCAGCATGGCAGGTGAGTAAAAGTTTTAGAGAGCTTCATTCTTAGCCATAGCCATAGCCATAGCCATAGCCATATAGGCATAGCCTACACTTTGCCGTAATAATTCATTGTAACGTCGAGTGTGTCTTGATTCTAAAAGTTGAAAAGAAAAGCAGTGATGATCCTGTCGTGATCCTGAAGTAGTGTTTTATGCAGAAGATTTGTTGTAGCCACCTACTGTAGGTTATCTTGTCAAAGATTAAACAGGAAGTCAGTCGAAGCCAACTTAACATCACCGAGGCAGTTTCCAGATAATCACAGTGTCATGTTTTCCGTCATGATGTGCTTATTAGAGCATGGTTTGTTAATCAGTGGAATCCATAGAGACTTTCTGACTTATTTGATAAATAGATAATTAAGACAAGATGAAAACGGAAATGGGCTGAGGGAACAGCCAGTCCTGCACGTAGCCTCACACTGTAGCCTGCTCTGATACACTGTAGCCTAGGCTACTGTAGCTACCTCCACGTTACTTTCATGCAAGAAGTCAGATGTAACAACTTTGGAATTTAGGGCGCTGATGTTGAAATATTAATTAGCCTACTTCTAGGCTATGCTACATATCACTGTCAATGGAGTGTGCATGTTAAGTCTGTGCACTCAAGTTGTGAAATTATTTGCATCGAAGCTCTGAAAAGTTTATGAATCATGTCAAATAAATTGTTAGTCTATGTAGGCTGCATTCAGTTACCATTGACATTATGCATTGCCCTCTGGCATTTGCAACTTTGCAGACGTCGGAATGGCGAGTCCTATAGGGAAGGGGTGTGTCGCCTTACATTATTATATAGTCAGAAGTTGAACAATATTCTAACAGCAGACTTCTAAGTAGACAGTCACAGAAAGTGCGCTGCTGACCCACTTATGCGGCATAGTTTCATAGACATCGAATTGCTAATGGCAAAAGGGGCTTCATCAGATTGGAGGGTGTGTCCATTTCCCCTGCTTGATCCCTGCCAGGGTCTGTATGCAGTAGGAGAAAACAAAATGGAGTATAAATGCTTGATTGTGTTCTTCCATTAGCTCTCAGGTTGCCGAGTTGTATTCCCAAGATTACTGTTAACATGTTTAGTCATCACCCCGCCCCCCTCTCCACCACTGTAGAGTAACTTCATTGTAAAAACTAAAGTGGAGGTGCCAGTGTTCTGTAGACTATTCCAATTGTTCTATGGCAACTTTGTGCTGCCTATCCAAAGCACTGAATCCAAAGTAGCCTATGCAAAGTATGAATACAGATTATTGTAATCTTTAGACCTCATACTGTCAGTTATACATTCTGAGGAACCTGTCAAACACTAGGGCAAAAGCTAGGCCTAAACCACTAGCATAGCAATTCTGACATCATTTTAGTACAGTTTGTTCTTTGGACATTATGTACCTGAATGTTAGGCCAGGATATTGTAATGCACCCGAAATCCATGATTGCTGAGAGCATGCCATGTTTTAACTGCTTGAATTTTTTGATGGTATATGAGACAACAAAAAATATCTGATTTTTGAAGTCCAGTGCAGGTAGGCTATGCTACAGTGCAGTGTAGTAGTAGGCCCATGTTAGTGTCCAAAATACTGCAGCATTTCTGCAGTAAAGTGCAGTACAGTGCATTTTTTTGTGACCAGCAAATATTTCCTCCAAAATTGTAGTTTTGACACTTGAAATAATGCATTTTTTTTTTGTAAGGGTCCCTTAGTTTTCCCACAAATTGTTTATTGTATAGCCTATGTAGAAGGGAGGGGGGTTGGACATCAGACACAAACATTTGCTCCATTACTGTGTCTTTAACTGTTCAACGGCTTAAAACTTTTCCCCCTTTTTTTCAGATCAGGCATTTGTCACCTTAGCCACAAATGACAGCTATGCAAAAGGGGCCATGGTTTTGGGGCAGTCCCTGAAGAACCATAAAACCTCTAGGAAACTTGTGGTCATGATCGGACCCCATGTATCAGACCCATCAAGGTAGGCTCTCCAGACAGTAATTCATGCATGGCCGTATCAGTATTAGTTCCCGTAGAATTAGGTTCTATCTGACATTTTTGTCAAAAATTAAGTTATTGACATTCTTATTCTGTGGCAACTTAAAGGGGAAATCAGGCGAGTTGTCACATAGATCTCCGTTTCTGGACTTCACCAAGTACTGTTGGTACACACAAAAAAAAACCGCTACAGTCAGCAGCTAACACAGCTACAGCGTTAACACTGTTGGGGCAGTTTCCATAGTACATTCGATAGTACTCTGTGACCTCCTGAAACAGAGATCTATGTGAAAACTCGTAGGATTTCTCCTTTAAGAAAGTAAGCCGAGGTGAGATGAGGTGATTCTTGTAGTTCTATGCATTCTTGGACATTTAAAAAGGTTTGTTCCGCTTATCAGTATAACTCTATGAAATCCTAGAACTTTGACACTCAATATCTTAGAACTACACTGAACATAGATAGAACTATACTTCCATGAGTATATGAGCTGTAGATGCTGCAACATTAGAGACATTGGCAGGCAGCTACAGGGCTACACTCTGGCAACATGAACATGGGGGCTCATGAACATGCCCCCAGAGTGTAGCACTTTAGCTGCCTGGTAGCTTTAGCTGTTGGCAGCAGCAACTCGAGGAGCTAGGTACAGTAGAATTAATTGTATTGGTTTTGTTTTGTTTTTCACACCGACTGTACAGTACTCGCTCACCTCAAGAAATGGAGGATTATGTGAAAAATTGCTGGAATTCTCCTTTAAATGATATATTTTACTGTGTGGGTATACTCCACTGTGTGCTCACTGCTCATGCTGTTGGGACTGTGGCTGCATTACAGAGCAGTGCTTCGCCGGATCTATGACGAGGTCAGGCTGGTGGACGTGTTGGACAGCGGAGACAGTGCAAACCTGGCCATGTTGAAGAGGCCTGACCTTGGGGTCACTTTCACAAAACTCCACTGCTGGACACTCACACACTACTCCAAATGTGTCTTCATGGACGCAGACACGTTGGTGAGTTTCTATCGTCGGTCAGGTGGCGGGGAGGGCCTGATGGTGCATGTATTGTCTGGTATTTGGTCACATTATATTAACAAGGTTAGACAGAAAGGATTGCTGTGGTGCTTGGTCTTGACATGCTTCAGCCAAACCACATTATTGTGTGTTACACAACAGTGCTTGAGAATGCGGTGTATCATGAAGTGTGGGTTTTATGCTTGATGGTAGGTATGTGAACCTGAATCTTCTCCAAACCCTGATTTATATCTTGATTTAAAAAAAAAAAAAGGTAAACTTGTAGTTCCATTTTTATGGTAGTTTCTTGGATAACTCTATGATCCTGCTGTAAGCATCTGCCTCTTAAACATAATCCTCTCTGAGCTCAAGCTGGTCGTTTAACAGGTGTATTGTCCTAAGGCATCTGTATGGTTTGTAGCCAGAAACGGTAATATAAACTCATGAGGCTTATTGGCAATACTCTGAGTGAGTGGTGACCTATACCTTGTAAGGTTCAGAGCAGGAAATGCATGTTTTTCCTGTATGTCTCCTTTGGATAAGAGGTCAATTGATGGTGTGATTCCTCCTGCAGGTGGTATCAAACGTGGATGAGCTGTTTGACCGTGAGGAGCTGTCGGCCGCCCCCGACCCAGGCTGGCCCGACTGCTTCAACTCCGGCGTATTCGTGTTCCGCCCCTCCAAGGAAACCCACGGCAAACTTCTTCAGTTCTGCACAGAGCACGGCAGCTTTGATGGCAAGTCACTCTTTTAAGTGTTTTAAGTTTTCAAGAATGTGTGATTTAGATTGGATGATGTTTTGGAGGGACAGTATTTATGTGTAATTGAAAGGAGCTGAAGGTGTTTTTTTTATTATTTTTTAAATGAATAATGCTATATGATGATAACCTCTATCTCATTAGACGTAAAGATCTTTTCCCTCCCAATTTCACAATGTAAAGAAAGGGTTGACCTTTCCTGAATGTGCTTTTTGAGGAAGTTGAAACTGGGCCTCACTCTCTGTCTCTCTGAGGCATGTTTGGTATTTACTTATTTTAGTCATTTAGTCTGCTGATGTTAATCTCGTATATCTTGAGCACTATGGCCATTTTTGAATGGCTCATTAGACTACTAGGGTATTTGCGTTGCCACTAACCCACATGTCGACCTGCCATCTAAAAATTGTCTTGATCAGACGGCGTTATATTTCTACACAAGGAGTCTCCTGTCCCGAGTCCTGCCTCTCCACACTCTCTTTGCTGAGTTATTCTGGTCTTTGTGGTCAGCCTAACAGGACAGACCAAAACAGAAGACTCTGACTATGCCAAGGAAACATAGTCTAAAACTCCAGGGATGCTCTGAGGGGGTGGTGTATCATTCTCTCCTCAGTCGAGACTGGGGGGGGACGGGCTGTAGTGACCACAAGCTGCCTCCTGTTGACACCACGGGCAGTTGTCCACACAGCCCCTAAGACCTGTAATCAAGTGTGTGGGTGTATCCGAAAGCAGGCGGCATCCTAGCGCCGAGCTGTACCCCTCCAGTCCACAGTTTTAGCTAGAACAACATGGGGAATTTGGCAGCAAGGCCCTGGCAGAGAAAGCCATGTTATGAAAGGGCCTTTTGTTGCAGCCATGTTTAAGTGGTGTGAGCCTGTTTTCTGTCGAAGTGCCTCATAAATTAGTTTGTGGTCTTACTTTTTAGAGGCGCCAACACCTCACTACACTGTTCACGTTGGATTCAGGCAGTGTGCTCTCTGCAGACCTATAGAGCATTAGTGTGCCAGAACTTGAATAACTAAACCGCTACAAAAGTGAAAGATAATTGATGCATTTATCTGGATTTGATTTGCCATTTACATTGAGTGAAGAAGGAGCTTCAGCACAGACAAGGATGAGACAATGAATCTACTGTATTTTTCTGCGTGCATGAAGGGATTTCAATGGCACAGTCCCTGATCCAATTAGTTTGGGAAGGGCTTTTGAAGGTTCCGGTATAGAAAATGAAGTCAGACTGCTCTGTTTCGATGACTGGACTTTTTATTCAACTGCAGACAGCTCTTTGGCATTTGCACTAATGAGGATCTACAACTGTTGCCATTTCCACTAAAGGCAAGCCCATGCATCCTCCTCAACAAACAGGCCCTGGATGGTGACCTGCAGCAGAGGGACTTCACAGCTCTGAATGACGCATTAACGTCCAACAGGCACGATAATTAGTAATCAAGATGTATTTTTAGCAGGGATTGTCTTTCCACAGCCAGGATGGATGGCTGTGACTCGCTGTTGAACTGTGACCTTTAACACATCCAGTTTAACAGGCTGGTCTCAAACCACCCCCCCACCCCCCAGCAACGCTCACACTGATAGGATCTCAACAAGTGTAAACATCGAGCCCCATGAAATTAAATGGAAGAAGATTGGAGGTACATCCTCCCTTGACTGTTATTGGTGGGTTGAAGTCCTGAGGCTTTACAGTGGCCACGTGGTGCCTCCATTTCATGTCCTGCCAAGATAAATGGTTGATGGGGAGTGGTGGAGCATTCTCAACGGAGCCTCCCTTATCCCTTCCAAATGAAGAGACCGAGGCCCATATTAAAGCCCTTGGAGCCGCTCGCATGAGGAAAGCCCTGGGGGACTTGGCTTCTTGTATGGAGGAGCGCTGAGCAATGGCGTGCCTATTTTAAACCACAGAGCCCAGCGATCTCACCGGCCCTGGGACATGGCAGCCCTCTATGCGCAGCAACATGTGTGCGCTTAGGCTCATGTGTGCGGTTAAGTGCCCGACAACGAAAGGTTATTTCCTGATAAAGCACTGGGACAGTGCCATATGTGGACATCAGACATTTAACATATATGTGACCCCAAGGAGTGCTCAATCATAGGTGTCCTATGATGTCTCTCTCTCTCTCTCTCTCTCTCCCTCTCTCCTGTCTGTCTCTCTCTTTCTCTCCCCTTCTCCTTCTCCTTCTCTCTTGCTTTCGCCTCTCTTCTCTTTCTCTCTCTCTCTCTCTCTCTCTCTCTCTCTCTCATTCTCTCTCTCTCTTTCTCTCTCTCCCCCCTCTCTCCCCTATTCCCTCTCTCTAGTGGATGAATGTTTGCCCTCAGGTAAATGGTATTGTGTAATTTCCTTTCATGGTGTGCATGTTTCCCCTGGCCAGAGTGGAAATCTCCACTGCAGTTTGAGCTCCAGTAGCATTTTCTGTGATCATGGGCTGAGCATGTTTTGGGTCTGTCTGAACTGGTGCCTATCAGGGGTCAAGGACAAACGGGGTCCCTGCAAAAGGAGATGGTGTGTGATGACACACCAGTCCGGAGTCTTTTGGATTGCAGTATCATCTCTGTTAAGCACATGTCAAGTCCTGCACAAATATGTTATGACTTGCCCCCCCCCCCCCCCCCCCGCTCTGTGTCCCACAACCATGGAAAATTTCCAGCCTGCTGCTAGATAGTGAGTGGATCGCAGTATACGTTCTGCACTGCAAAGATCAACACTAGGAACAGTCTGTCTTCACCAAATGACTCCACTGTGATGTATTGTCTATAAATACCAAGCTGACCCATGGCTATAGTGTGTAGTTTGTGTGGCCGTGTGTGTCTGTGAGTAGAATGCAGCGGCCTCCTACAGTGGAGGAAAGAGATTGGACTGCATGTTCTGTACATTGTGTCTCTCTCTCCCACTCTGTCCGCAGCCTGCACAGGGTCTTGTCCAGCCACAGAGCTGTGGGGCTTTTCAACTATCTGTGGCATTTGTAGTATTTCCAAAAGTATACAATGGCCTGGATCGTTTTGACTTATTATATAAACACGGTCCCGGCGCAGACAGAAGTAGTAGCACCGGAAGATGAGTGAGGGGGGGGTGGGGTCTGAGTGAAGCTCGCCTGATATGTCATATGTGTGTGGAGGTCTTATGGGGTGGAGTGGGGTGGGGTGTGATCTTTACGTTAGTGACCTCGTCTCCATTACATGCAGTATGGCCCTACATTACTTCACCGCTGAGCACAGCCTAGCAACTGGTGTCATGTACTCCATGTGTGCATTCTGTGTCCCTGTGGCAGACTCTTTCAAAGAATATGACCTTTGAAGACACAGGTAGACCTTGGGATTCTTTTCATTCATGTGAAGTCCATTTGGTTCATGTGAAGAGACAAATTGAGTCGTCTGAAAAGCAGTGTCATGTAACTTGATGACTGAAATGGGCATCGTGTTTAAATAAACATTCGGCAATCATTAATTTGCAATCTTGTTTGCTGTGTAGTACACCGGCCCAACTATTGCATCGCTATTCCTTTTGCCAGAGGCTCTTGTCTGTGTTGATTACTTTAGGTGTGTCTGACATGGGAACCAGTTATCTGCTCTTCCTTCCACTGAGATTAATCCCTCTCACCCTACCCTGATTGTCCCGTGTGTCCCATGAAGATTGTGTCTAGTAACATACATTATTCCTCTTGCAGTAGATGAGTCAACTTGTCGACTTTAGGTTAGGACACACTTGCCCCGTGTGTCCTAACCTAAAGAAAAAACTTGTCAAAGCTTATTTTCATTCACGGTGAATTTTGTCTCTTATAGTTACAATCAGTAATACAAGGGCCTTGTAGTCGCCTTGTTACCTTTTGGGTAATAAAAAAGATTCACTGCCCACACTGCCCACACAGCAAAGACTGCCCACAGTCAAGTACAACGTATTACTTTGTATGGCTATACTGTAGGTAAACAAAATGTAAACAAAGCAGGGCTGGCTACCATTTCCACACTACTTGCTCAACAAAGGCTAGACATAATTTGCTTCTAATCAAAAACATGTTTAATATGTGGCCAATGACACTGGTATTGTCATTCGTAGGTCTTTGAGTTGTGGAAGAAAGTGGAGCGGAGTAGAAAAAAATGCTGAAACAGTGGTATTAGATTCAGTCATCCAGTGGCAAAAGGCTAACTGCCAGGATTGTATCCCCTCATGAGAATATCTGATGATTACACTGTCGTTGCTTAGCTTGCCAGCTGGTAGTTTAGAAGCAATCAGGGTAACCCTTTTTCCTATGGCCCCAAGGCCACATGTTGAATCGACTGCAAATGAGCAGACAAAGGTTTGTCTGTGGTGGTGGTGCCCCTCACACCACACACAATTCGAACCACAGATGCTCATCGACCGGTCCAATGTTATCAGACATCCGACTAGTGGCCTGTGCTGTGCAAGAGTTGTCAGATGTATGAAGTATCAGTCATATCAGAAATTATTCAATTACCCATGCTGGTCTATGCACAAAAGAAGAATAGAATAGAATATAGGGAAATTCAGTTCTCTGCATTTCACCCAATTTAACCGAATTAGTGAACACACAGCACACAGTGAACACACAGTGAGGTGAATCACACAACCCAGAGCAGTGAGCTGCCTGCCCAACCAGCGGCGCTCGGGGAGCAGTGCCTTGCTCAAGGGCACTTCAGCCGTGGACTGGTCGGGGATCGAACCGGCAACCCTCAGGTTACAAGCCCGAAGCCCTAACCAGTAGGCCACGGCTGCCCCTCCAATGAACCCCCCCAATTAACCCCCCTAATGAACTCCGCAAACTATAAATGCTGTGATTTGGTCATACAGTAATTTCCCGTGTATAAGCCATATTTTGTATAAGCCGCAGAGCAGTGTTTTATGCAAGTTAAAAGAAACAAACCCATATCCATACCATATTAACCGTCCCCTTGGAGAAATCTATAATCAATGTATAAGCCACGGCTAATAGTCTGGTAAATACGGTATAAATGTTGTGATTCGGTCATAGATAGTGTCTTATGGCATGTTTTCGTGTGTGTTCTGATGCAGGTGGGGACCAGGGAGTTCTGAACGCCTACTTCGGTGACTGGGCAACAACGGACATCAGCAAGCACCTTCCCTTCATCTACAATCTCAGCAGCGTGGCACTCTACACCTACGCGCCGGCGTTCAAACAGTGGGTTCAGTCTCTTTCTTTAAGGAGCTCAGAGAGATGTGTGTGTATGGGAGAGGGAGAGAGTGGTTTTATGGCCTTGTAGTATTTCCAAATTGCAAATGCGTAAGCAGACACTGTACGTACGCAGACAGAAATCACATGAAGGCTAGATCACGCAGTGACATCAAATTACCATCAAGGGAGCAGGGTGAGAGCAGGCGGCAACTCTGCAAAACCTCTTCGCTCAACCTCCCATCCAACCACACCCCACCCAACCCCCCCACCCCAACGGCGGCCTCAGAGGCTGAGCTAGGATATCAATCATGGGCACTGGCAGCTGACTACAAGCTCCTGAAATAGACTTGCTTATTTAAAGACCCGATCTTGTCAAGTGGATGCTGCTGTGTACAGACAAAAGTGTGTTTGTTTCTTTTTGTTTTCTTGCCATGGAGGAAAACTCATTAGTGTTTGACAAGCCCAGGGGGTCGTGTCAGGGTAATGGCATCCCCAGGGCCAGACATCATGATCAGAGAACTGAATGGGATGGCATGATATTTGTTTGCCATTAGTTGCCAGCATGTCAGGTGCGTGGGGAGCATTCCTGCCAGTTGAGAAGCCCCTCCGTGGCAGTTAGCTGTATCTGAGGGATGATGCCAGTCGATGGCATGCTTTGGCACACATTGAGCTGACTATGAACCCCCTAATTAGAAGCCATTTTTAAAGTGATCTACATGGTCATGAAACATTTCTTGTCACAAGCTGACGCCTTCTCAACTGCCTCCTTTCATATCATAAACATTGTACACACATGTGGGTTTGAATTGGTCTCTGTTGACCAAGAGATTACATCTGGAAATAAAATTAAGAAATTTGAGAAGCATGCTTATATTACGTTACCAAGGCTGGTCCATATTTAATTATTGCACATTGGAAATACCATTAATCCAGTACTGGTAACAAGGTTATTTTAGTTCCTGATTCATGGAGTCATATGTGGCCTGACGTGCTAATTTCTGTGTTACAGGTTTGGTAGCAAAGCAAAGGTGGTACACTTCCTGGGCAGCATGAAGCCGTGGAGCTTGACCTTTGACACCACCGCACGGAGAGTCCAGGGAGATGTCGAGGGGGCCTCCTCACACCCTAGCTTCATGCTGGAGTGGTGGCTCCTGTTCGCCACCTCGGTGTTGCCCATGATGAAGCAGGAGTACGGAGACACGCCCTTCCACTCGGGCTGTGAGGTGAGCAGGGGCGAGTGGATAGGAAGCCAGCTGGTCCATATGGGGGTGCCTCTCATGCAGCGTTTATACGTCCTCCCTCGCTCCTCGATGCCTCGATCCTCACTGATCTACATAAAGAATGATTGGGGGAAAACAATGGGATAGTCTATCCAGTGTTAGTTATAGATCAGTGGGAACGCCCCTCGAGGATCGAGCATCGAGGATCGAGGAGGCATGTTGAGAGGCACCTACTGTCCGTATGTACGTTATGCAGGTTAATGTTAAACCTCCCTCCCGACGCCTTTAAGAGATGTGCTAGTGAGAGAGGGCTAGCAGCCTGAGCGTTTAGCAGACTCCAAGCTAGACTCCTGATCCGAGGTTTTGCAATATATGAGTTTGAGTTCGGGACGGTGAGTACAAGGCTGAGCCAGGCAGTCAACAAGGTGTAGATTACGCGAGACCAATTTCTTTCTTTCATCATGTCAGCAATATACAGTAAACAAAACAACATGCTGAGATCAACAGCCATCGGGCAGTTGAAAAAAGGATGCCACTCTTTATGCTGGTGAGGCAAGAGTATCAAAACACCATCTAGTGTCGAGGAGAGGTAGAAGTACCATCTATTCTATAGCTTCCTGTTAGCCACCCAGGGAGTAGTTTAGTTTATACATCATTATACAATTTAATCATAACATCCAATATAAATTTTGCCTGACTTTCATGGATTATGTGGGTCAGAGAGGATGCGTAATGACTAGTAACTTGATGCAGTCAATGCGTTCAACTGGTCTTGGACATGGTAGAATGCTGTAATGTAAAGTGTAGGAGAAGCAAAAGCGCAAAAATTAATACATTTAGATATTGGATTGACGACCACATATTATTAAATGGTCATTATGGTCATTGTGCTTGTTCAAGAGGGGTCTTAAGGCATATCTGTTCAATATTAGTCTATTTAGCGCTTCTTATGATTATGGTTTGTATAATATAGTGTCGCTTTGTTTTCATTAGGCCATTGAATTGACCTTGTTTTTTATTATAGCTTAACATGCCATAGTTATTGTTGTTATATGATTGACTGTATTGTTTATTTGTTATTCTCCCATATATTAAAGGGAAACTATGCAGGTTTGGCGATTTCATTGCCGGTTTCGCTTTCGCTCGTTTTATGCTTGCAGCTTGCTCTGCAGAGCTTCCCCAACAGCTTTAGCGTGTGTATTTTTACAAAACTCCCCAATCGGTCTGTCTTTCATGAGCATGATCGCGAGCCTGGAGACTTTCTGTTACGGAGTGCCGGAAGTGCCACCGAGGCGGTGGCACAAAACTTGCATGCGTGGTTTTTCCGCTCACAGGCGCTAAGGGGAAGCGTGACAGCTGTCATTCAACCCCAGTCAAATAACCATTCCAATGACTCCGAAGCTGATTAGTTAAGGCAAATTAAGCTACAGTAAACAATCTTGCATAGTTCTGCTTTAATGGCTTATTTTCATTAGGTTTGCTTGCATTTGAATTTGTTCACTGTTAAGTTAATTATTGTATTGTTTTTTTATTATAATAATAATTAAAAAAAAAACAATACAATAATTAATTTGTATGTTGCTTTGGACAAAGGTGTCTTCCAAACAGCATAACCATAAGCATAAGCATAACCATAACCTTGTATGTTATCTCTCTCCTCTCCTCACTGTCTCCACATGTCCATCTCTTTCTCTTCTCATCGATCTTGCTTAGTCCTCTGTCCATCTTTCCATTTCCCAGGGTGAAGATATATCTGGTGCAGCCTCCTTGTCTTCCCTGGAGAGGAAACACAAATGGGAACAGGGCCAGGCAGACTACATGGGAATGGACTCTTTTGACAATATTCAGAAAAAGCTTGATTCTTTCCTGAAGTGAAAACGTGGGGAAAGATGAATGTGTTTTCTAAGTTTACTCGTCATTTTACAGATTGAAAGTTTTGAAAGTAGAGCAATAGATGCACTCAAACAATGTAATTGGAGCACATTATGAGTGTTGTGCTATTTTTCACCAGCTAAACAATGCTGTCATGGGACAGTATGCTGATTTCACCTTCTCCTTAAGACTGTTGCACACTGTGAAACAAGCCTTTATGTTCACATCGTGTTTTTGTTCCTTTTCAAAGGCTCCCTGCCAAAATGTGAATAAGCAAAAGTGGCCAATGTCCAATATAGGGGGGAAAAAATCTCCATGTTGATGGCAAGTGGTCACTACTTCATAACCTAATTGATGGTGCTTGTATTTGAAGGTCCCTAGTTTTTCATGGGGTACTTAAGTACTTAAGCACAGGGTACTATGTAGCACTGACTTCCAAGGAGGCGTTAGCGGCCTCTTGCTGTATTTTGTGTCCTCAAAAGGTTACTATGTAACACAGAAAACTGTTACTCCACCTGTGTGACATTATTTCCCAACTGAGTGGAATAATTTGTGGATCGTATAATATAAAAAATATCTTGGGAAAAGAATGATCACTGATAATTGGTTTTAGGTTCCCCTTTTTCACAGAGGGACAAGCCCTGCTGCCTTCTTTGTTGTGTTGTTTACAGCTCTCCTTTGCACCTACTGTCCTACTCATTCTTGAAGCTTGTGGCTCCCTCAAAGCTCTGTTCTCTGTGCCTTTCACTACTAAACTTTTTGAGTGGCTGTTACACTCCGTGAAGGTTTACCTCCGAATGTGTGCCTATGTTTTTTTTTTTTTTTTACATCAGCCTTTTTCACTCATTGGTGCCTGTGCCAGTTCCCTGTCACCTGCCAAATAAAAGCTAGATGAGATTCTTAAGAGTTGTGCCTTTTTTCTCCTTGATGTACTGCAGTTTGATTATGGAGAGTCTGTGTCGTCTGTGTCTGTGTCTGTGTCTGTGTCTGTGTCTGTGTCTGTGTCTGTCACAGAACTGTATACATTATTTGTAACTGTGAACATTATTTGTACAAGTAATTACAGTCAATATTACAAATATGCGCTACACTTACAAATATATATTCTACGGGTAGAGATCTGTTTTACAACTACAAATCATCCTACCGTTACACATATGCCATTACAAAGACAAATGAACATTATAGGTACATAAAGCTGTCCTACAATTAGTCTACAGTTAAGTCTTTTCTGATTTATGTAAGCACACATAGCGGTGAGTGTGATCTGTGTATGATTATGAGTGGCATATTATACACAGACTGATACATTATGTGTAGATGAAGTCGACAGGGCCGCCTCGAGCACTGCATGGGGAAGCTTGAGATGTGTTGTATGGCCCTGTGGCCATGCGATCACAAGGAATTCTGCTATTTCCCCTGCAGTGGTTTGAGATCTGCTTCAGAGGTCGCCTGTTTAGGGTGGCTCTTGTTTGAAACAAAACTAGTAGTGTCTTTCATTTTGAATTGTTCAAATGTATTAGGCTTAAAATGGCATGATCACATGGACTGTCCTGTCACAGCAACACAGTCCTTTTAATAGTTCCCACAGACATGGGTTACAGACTAGTTGTGGCTACCTTTGGTTTAAAAAAAGAATATCCAAAAACCTCAAACAATGTGTATAACACAGGATACCAGTGACGAAGAGCATTTGATTAGGCCATGGCAAGTTAATGTCATGAGGGCTTAAATGTGTTTAAATGACATTAAGCCATCTAAAGAATAGCTCTGAGGCCAAGGGCAGCATACTGAATTGGCTGCAGAATGCGAAGAAGGTGACGAGCGTTTTAGCTTGACTAATTTTTCCTTTATGGCTGGTATTTAAATAAAGTATTGATAGCAGAGGTGAGATGCTAGCTTATAGCTGTGGCTGGCCTTTAGGCACTGACAGAAGTTCAGCAGACAGTAATCTAGACAATCTGGTAGTTAAAGTAGACTTTGTGGTGACATTCTTTCATAGCCCTGTTCGTGGCTGTGGCAAAGGTGGCATATGAATCAGAATTACAGTAGTCCATTTCATTTTCTCAATTTCATTCAATTGAGAATGAGGCCGTTGGAGGTCGGTTAGCATTCTGAATTATTCCTCAAAGCCTACATTTGTTGTCCAGTTAAATGGCTTTTTAAAAAAATAAAACTAGTTAACACATTTCACCACATTCCTGTTGGTTTAGGACTTTATTTTCCAGAAAAGATAAACACCAAGGCCAATGGCTCCGGTGATCAGCACTCCTCTTTTGATCTTCTCATCCAGCCTCATGCCGCTTCATTGACAGGTGAAGAGAGGGAGAATGAAAGGAAGAGAGGCAGACAGAGAGAGAGAGAGAGAGGAAAGAATATTTTAATCACAAACTGATCCCTCTGTGTCAAAAAAAATCACCCTGAGAGCAAATAAGTCAATCTCACCATCATTAAGAAAACGCGATACATAATCCAGAACATTGTAGCTGTTCTACACTGATCTGGTTGTTCTACACTGATCTGGTTGTTCTAATGTGTGGCCTACCTGTTCTGCTCTGCCTGTGTCTGCTCTACCTCCACAGTCTGAACCTGATTGGTTACTGCCATGGCTTCCAGCTCCATAAAGCGGGTCACTTCCTCTCTCGCCGCCCCGTGTTGAAGAACCTTCTCAGGATGAGCGATGGCCAATTTCTCACTCTCACATTTGGACATCTCCACCTCCAGGTGGAGGTTTCTGTCCTCCTGATGTCCAAAGGCAGACTTCACCTCCTCGTGATGACAGGCTTCTTCCTCAGCTAGGAGACTGGAATCATCCATCTTCATCAGATCTTTCTCCTCCACGAGTCTAATGACGTCCGTCACCTCCTCACCCTTGATATCCTCAAGTCCACTGAACTCTCCTTGCAGCTCAAGTCCAACAACTTTCTCCTCCTCAATTCGGACGGTCACATTCCCTTCCTCAAGACTGACGATGTTTTCATGCTCAACAGTCTCCATGAAATTCAGTCTTTCTCCCTCATCAACATGTATGACAAGCTTCTCTCCCTCATTCCTAGTGACCTCCTTCGCCACTTCCTCAGACTTGATGACTTCTCTCAGCTCCTCAGGATTTACTTTAATGACCTTCACAGGGCTGATGTCCATCTCCTGAAGCCTGAAATTCAGTTCTTCTCCCTCATCAACATGGATGACAAGCTTCTCTCCCTCATTCCTAGTGACCTCCTTCGCCACTTCCTCAGACTTGATGACTTCTCTCAGCTCCTCAGGATTTACTTTAATGACCTTCACAGGGCTGATGTCCATCTCCTGAAGCCTGCTGTCCTCTTCGACCGCCCCTAGTTTCAGCCATGCAGATGTAGTGACTCCAGAGCTGATTAGGACGTCATCAACCTCCACATCGTCTTCAGATTCCTCCTAATGAATTAAGAAAAAATCCGTTGTAATAAATTGTACAATTTGGACAGCAGAAAGACTTCAGGCAAAATGTCAAAGTACCATACCAACAATAACATTACAGGCCACACTTCTTAAATCAGGTTTATAAAACATACTTGACAGCCCGAGATCAGCCCGAGCTCTTCAGCCAGAGAGAAGCGATTCTCGGTGACCACAGACAAAGAGCCATCTGGGTACAGGAAACTGCCCCCTCCATGACTGAAAATCACAGAAGCACATATAAGCTATTTTCTGCCAGACAAATCCAAATTGATTGGATCTAAGACAAAATGAATGAACGCAAATTAAAAATACTCACGCCACTGCTAAATCTAGCTGGTCTTCCAGGTCTTTAACTTTCTCTCTCAGATGCTAAGGGAAAGAAAATGAGAAGGCAGGAAAATGAATGTCTGATTAAAAAAACTAAATCTGTGGAACAAAAAGAACATAAAAAGCACATCATGTTGTACCTGTCCAATGGCAGTCAGCTCCTCAATTGATGATGTTTGCTGGTTGATGACCACATCTTTCTAAAATGTTTAAGAAGACTGTATGTTAGAAAATGACCATATATAATACAACCTTGTCTTTAAAACAATACTAAATAAATAATACACACATTAGAAATGACTCCATCCTTGTCATCAAAGATCATTCTAGCCTCTTCCAGTTGTTGCTGTATGGAAAACAACAAATGCATATGTTAGTGAATATTTGCCAACCTCTCAGCTTAAAATAATTGAAATTTAACTCCAGAACTCAGTCTTCAGCATCAGATTATCAGGACTACAATCTTTAGAAATAACTCATCTACTCATCTACAGCAGACTCACCTCTAAGGCACGGAAATGCTGTGTCAAAGTTGTCATCTTTTTCTTGTCCATTTCCTTCGCCGACAAGATATCGGACATCTGTCAAAGCAAGTCAAATAGATATCAACATGTTAGAAACAGAAAACGTTATGATATATTACATACTATGAAGGTGTTGAGCATAGAATGTACACCCCGTAACTTTACCTCTTCAGTGACGACGTCAATCTGATGGCTTAAGGTTTTCACCTCCTTCTCCTGTGGGTACACAAGGTCACAAACAGGACATGCTTACACTTCTGACAACTGAATAATGATTACAACAAATCATTTCATATACTATTTACTGATTTCATACACATTTCACTAACTCACTCACCAGTTGGTTATTGGATGTCTTGAGGCAGTTATTGTTTTTCTTACTCTCGTCTAGTGCTGCCTGGATCTCATCCATTTCCTCCCTAAGCTTCTCAGAGGCATGGATAGCCTTCTGCATACTAACAAACACACAATACAACTGATCTTAACACTATTGTGGATTAATTAGGGACTATAAGGAAACAGATTTGGCAATGTTAGACAGGGCCCCAAATGAACACTTCTGGTATTCGCAGCTAATACAGCTATTCCCCAACAGATCAGCAGCAGTTCAGCTCATCTGTAGAGACCCCTGACCCCAGCAAGTAACCTGGGTGTCAGAATTGATGACCGACTGCATTTACAGACTACATAGCCTCAGTCAGTCATGTCGGTTTATCCTACAAAATATTTTGAGGACCAGATCTTACACAATATGCCACACAGCTTCTTGTAGGCCTATGTCTTGTTATTCTCTTCATTCTCTTCAGTCTATTAACATAATGTTTTATTACATGTAAGGCTATAAACTGTTCAATTTTATGTTAATGTTTATAATGACATTTTAAGTTGCTCTGGACAAAGGCGAATCTTAAACATAAGCATAGATATTTACCTATTCATTTGAATCTTAAGAGAAGTGTTCTCATTTTCCAGATCAATTTTGGAGTCTTCACAAGCGTTCAGGGCCATCTGAACTCCATCATTGGCTTTCATCAGCCGATTCTTGTGATCCAGAAGATCTACAATGACTCTTTTTGCCCGTGGATCCCTAACAGTAACAAATGACAAAATATTTTACAAATACAATCTTGTTTCACATACATTTCTGATATTTTTTTGTATTGCACTCACAAGTCTGAGTTCCAGATTTCCTCCTCCTCTGCAAACTGCAAAGTAGGCCTATCATGATCCTTGGTGGCTTCTAAATAAAATGTAAATTAATTACTTTATAGGCTACATACATACATATACAACTTACTTTGTATTATATAAAGGTAAGTTGTTTAGGCCTTGTACCTTCAGTTTTCCCATGATTATCCTTCACTTTTCCAGGGACAATATGGTCATGCTCCACCAGAAATGTTGGTTTAATCCTGCCAGAAAGATTTGTCAAGCTCTGCTCACCATTTGGGAGCATGCGCTTAATGACTAGGCCTCTTACAGCTAGACCACATGGGTCTGACAAGCTTCTCTTTAACATTTCTCCAACTTATCTGAGCTTACACTACCATTTATCTGTTATTGAACAGAGAGTGCCGTAAATGCAACCATAAGCCTTTCGAAATGTGGTGTTTTAAGAAATTCTTGCTTCTTATAGATTTCTGCGATTGTTCTAATGTCTATGACGTCACCGATGCAATTATGACATGTTGGCGTGGCGAAAATGTTGCCGTTGCGTCACCAAAACAAACGGCGTAGCCTGCGTAGGCCTACACGGACACATAACCATTCAGCCTTAATAAATTACTGTAGACCTACTATAAGCAACACAGCATATCATAGCCTACCAGGTAGCCTACATAAATGCACGTAGGGCCAGTAGCCCACACACCAGCCTTCTCAAATCTGTCAAGTCATTTGTCATTAAACTCTGACCTGTGGTGATTATTGTTAAATTGCTATAGGCGTGGGCTATGCATAATAGGTAATAGAAATTGTGTTAAATCAACATTTAAAGGAGAAACCAACACACTATCTATGCTGAAGAATGTATCACGGCTATTAACGACACATCGTCTAGATAAATGCGTCTGCGTCTGAATAAAAGTAAATGAACATCGTTCAAGTAGGCTATTCTAGGCCTATTCCAAGGCCAAACTGTCAATCTCTTACAGGCAGGCCTGTCTTGGATGGTGACAAAACATTTCTGGAGCATCTCTGCCCTCTAGCGAACGATGTATGAAATTAATTAGCCTACATCCACAGTTATCGAGCCTGTGCATTTTTTCCTGATGGTAGCCTATTTGTCGTTCCTAAATCATGTTCCCACATATAGTACATTCCATTTAGTTTCACTACTACCTCCACCTATAATATAAAAAATATCAGAAGTCATGTGAATGAATGTGTTGGAAGTGCCAACTAAATATTTAAAATGAAAACAAAACAAAAAAACTGAAGTCAGAATAAAGAATGCAAATATTACAGTCATCCTTTAGCCTATTCCTAGGCTAGTGTTTATAAAAAGCATATTATGCTTGCCACACTAGACTTCCATATCATTGCTCCCTTACACTCCCATACATTGCATCTCGTTTCACTTCGTTGACCTCTGCCAATTCCCATCAACTCATAAAAAAAATATCAGAAGTTGCTAGCAAACTTGTAAAGTGTGAATGGAGGAGGTTTATTTTTAGTGGTGAAAGTGGCAACTAATTTGTTAAAAATAAACACAAAACAAAACAAAACAAAGCCAAATACAAAGAGAGTGTAAGGTTCACAATCATTTATTACTAGTGTTGACATTTTGAGTAATAAAAACTTGTCGAGTGTTTGTAAAACATCCCGCCACATTCAAAACTCCCAATACGTACCCTTCCCTTGCAAAGGCCACACCTACCCAGTCCGGTCTTACTATTGAGGCACTTAAATCACAAATGACACATGTATTTCAATAATCTCATCACACACGACATAGGTCTAATGCCTCAGCTGTCCCTAGAGAGAAAATCAGACTAGGTTGTCTGACCTATATCGTCCCCTTAGTACTATTACAGGGTTCTAACTGCATACTGAGTACTTCTGAGATATTGAATTTGAACGTTTTAGAATGAGTTTTAGTGATAAGTGGATCACGTCTCTTTAAAAATGCACAAAACTTCAACCTTGTAACCTTGTCAGACAGTACAGTACCTTGTAATTCTAAGGGGACAATATTTTAATAGCCCAGCTAATATGAGGCAGCCTTTGTTTAAAAATTTGACAGTCACAATACTGTCAAATGCTCATTCATTCCCTGTGTCCATTCTTCTGAAGTTCTGGCCCTGAGTAAACCTGGAGATGATACAGACCAAGACGGTCCTCACTTTTGTTTTGCACTGGTATCGTATTTAAATAAAGTATTGATGGCAGAGGTGAGATGCTAGCTTATAGCTGTGGCTGGCCTGCAGGCACTGACAGAAGTTCAGCAGGCAGTAATCTAGCCGATCTGGAAGATAGGCTATAGAGCATTAAAGTACACTTTGTGGTGACATTCTGTCATTGCCCTGTTCATGGCTGTGACAAAGGTGGCATAGAATTACAGAATTACAGTTTGTATAGTAAAATCAGAATTACAGTAGGCCTAGTCCATTTCATGTTGTCAATTCCATTCAATTGAGAATGAGGCCGTTGGAGGTCTGTTAGCATTCTGAATTATTCCTCAAAGCCTACATTTGTTGTCCACTTAAATGGCTTTTAAAAAAAATAAAACTAGTTAACACATGTCACCACATTCCTGTTGGTTTAGGACTTTATTTTCCATAAAAGATAAACACCAAGGCCAATGGCTCCAGTGATCAGGACTCCTCTTTTGATCTTCTCATCCAGCCTCATGCCGCTTCATTGACAGGTGAAGAGAGGGAGAATGAGAGGAAGAGAGACAGACAGAGAGAGAGAGAGAGAGAGAGAGAGAGAGAGGACAGAATATTTTAATCACAAACTGATCCCTCTGTGTCAAACAAAATCACCCTGAGAGCAAATAAGTCAATCTCACCATCATTAAGAAAATGCGATACATAGGGCCTAATCCAGAAACATTGTTGTTGTTCTACACTGATCTGGTTGTTCTAATGTGTGGCCTACCTGTTCTGCTCTGCCTGTGTCTGCTCTACCTCCACAGTCTGAACCTGATTGGTTATTGCCATGGCTTCCAGCTCCATAAAGCGGGTCACTTCCTCTCTCGTCGCCCCGTGTTGAAGAACCTTCTCAGGATGAGCAATGGCCAATTTCTCACTCTCACATTTGGACATCTCCACCTCCAGGTGGAGGTTTCTGTCCTCCTGATGTCCAAAGGCAGGCTTCACCTCCTCGTGATGACAGGCTTCTTCCTCAGCTAGGAGACTGCTGGAATCATCCATCTTCATCAGATCTTTCTCCTCCACGAGTCTAATGACGTCCGTCACCTCCTCACGCTTGATATCCTCAAGTCCACTGAACTCTCCTTGCAGCTCAAGTCCAACAACCTTCTCCTCCTCAATTCGGACTGTCACAGTCTCCTCCTCAAGACAGACGATGTTTTCATGCTCAACAGTCTCCATGAAATTCAGTCCTTCTCCCTCATCAACATGGATGACAAGCTTCTCTCCCTCATTCCTAGTGACCTCCTTCACTACTTCCTCAGACTTGATGACTTCTCTCAGCTCCTCAGGATTTACTTTAATGACCTTCACAGGGCTAATGTCCATCTCCTGAAGCCTGAAATTCAGTGCTTCTCCCTCATCAACATGGATGACAAGCTTCTCTCCCTCATTCCTAGTGACCTCCTTCACTACTTCCTCAGACTTGATGACTTCTCTCAGCTCCTCAGGATTTACTTTAATGACCTTCACAGGGCTGATGTCCATCTCCTGAAGCCTGCTGTCCTCTTCGACCGCCCCTAGTTTCAGCTCCCATGCAGATGCAGTGACTCCAGAGCTGATTAGGACGTCATCAACCTCCACATCGTCTTCAGATTCCTCCTAATGAATTAAGAAAAATTCCGTTGTAATAAATTGTACAAATTGGACAGCAGAAAGACTTGAGGCAAAATATCAAAGTACCACACCAACTATAACATGACAGGCCACACTTCTTAAAATCAGGTTTATAAAACATACTTGACAGCCCGAGATCAGCCCGAGCTCTTCAGCCAGAGAGAAGCGATTCTCGGTGACCACAGACAAAGAGCCATCTGGGTACAGGAAACTGCCCCCTACATGACTGAAAATCACAGAAGCACATAAAAGCTATTTTCTGCATATCCAGACAAATCCAAATTGAGACAAAATGAACGAACGCAAATTGAAAATACTCACGCCACTGCTAAATCTAGCTGGTCTTCCAGGTCTTTAACTTTCTCTCTCAGATGCTAAGGGAAAGAAAATGAGGAGGCAGGAAAATGAATGTCTGATCAATAAACAAAATCTGTGAAACAAAAAGAACATAAATAGCACATCATGATGTACCTGTCCAATGGCAGTCAGCTCCTCAATTGATGATGTTTGCTGGTTGATGACCACATCTTTCTAAAATGTTTAAGAAGACTGTATGTTAGAAAATTATATAATACAACCTTGTCTTTAAAACAATACTAAATAAAATAATACACACATTAGAAATGACTCCATCCTTGTCATCAAAGATCATTCTAGCCTCTTCCAGTTGTTGCTGTATGGAAAACAACAAAAACGTATGTTAGTGAATATTTGCCAACCTCTCATCTTAAAATAATTGAAATTTAACTCCTGAATTCAGTCTTCAGCATCAGATTATCAGAACTACACTCTTTAAAAATAACTCATCTACAACAGACTCACCTCTAAGGCGCGGAAATGCTGTGTCAAAGTTGTCATCTTTTTCTTGTCCATTTCCCTCGCCGACAAGATATCGGACATCTGTCAAAGGAAGTCAAATAGATATCAACATGTTAGAAACAGAAAACGTTATGATATATTACATACAGTACTATGAAGGTGTTGAGCACAGAATGTGCACCCCATAACTTCACCTCTTCAGTGACGACGTCAATCTGATGGCTTAAGGTTTTCACCTCCTTCTCCTGTGGGCACACAAGGTCACAAACAAGACATGCTTACACTTCTGACAACTGAATAATGATCACAACAAATCATTTCATAAACACTTTTTACTGATTTCATACACATTTCACTAACTCACTCACCAGTTGGTTATTGGATGTCTTGAGGCAGTTATTGTTTTTCTTGCTCTCGTCTAGTGCTGCCTGGATCTCATCCATTTCCTCCCTAAGCTTCTCAGAGGCATGGATAGCCTTCTGCATACTATAACAAACACACAATACAACAATACAACTGATCTTAAACCTATCGTGGATTAATAGGGACAATAAGGAAACAAATTTGTTTCTGGCAATGTTAGACAGGGCCCCAAATGTTGACACTTCTGGTATTCCCAGCTAATACAGCTATTCTCCAACAGATCAGCAGCAGTTCAGCTCATCTGCACAGGCCCCTGACCCCAGCAACTAACCTGGGTGTCAGAATTGATGACCGACTGCATTTACAGACTACATAGCCTCAGTCAGTCATGTCGGTTTATCCTACAAAATATTTTGAGGACCGGATCTTACACAATATGCCATACAGCTTCTTGTAGGCCTATGTCTTGTTATTCTCTTCATTTTATTCAGTCTTATATATGTTTTATTAAGGCCATAACTTTAATATAAACTGTTCAATTTAATGTTAATGTTTATAACGTTTTAAGTTGCTCTGGACAAAGGCGAATCTTAAACATAAGCATAGATATTTACCTATTCATTTGAATCTTAAGAGAAGTGTTCTCATTTTCCAGATCAATTTTGGAGTCTTCACAAGCGTTCAGGGCCATCTGAACTCCATCATTGGCTTTCATCAGCCGATTCTTGTGATCCAGAAGATCTACAATGACTCTTTTTGCTCGTGGATCCCTAACAGAAACAAATGACAAAATATTTTACAAATACAATCTTGTTTCACATACATTTCTGATTATATTTTTGTTGCATTGCACTCACAAGTCTGAGTTCCAGATTTCCTCCTCCTCTGCAAACTGCAAAGTATCATAATCCTTGGTGGCTTTTAAATAAGATGTAAATTAATTACTTTACATAGGCTACATACATACATAGGTCAATATACAACTTACTTTGTATTATATATTAAGGTAAGTTGTTTAGGCCTTGTACCTTCAGTTTTCCCATGATTGTCCTTCACTTTTCCAGGGACAATATGGTCATGCTCCACCAGAAATCTTGGTTTAATCCTGCCAGAAAGATTTGTCAAGCTCTGCTCACCATTTGGGAGCATGCGCTTAATGACTAGGCCTCTTACAGCTAGACCACATGGGTCTGACAAGCTTCTCTTTAACATTTCTCCAACTTATCTGAGCTTACACTACCATTTATCTGTTATTGAACAGAGAGTGCCGTAAATGCAACCATAAGCCTTTCGAAATGTGGTGTTTTAAGAAATTCTTGCTTCTTATAGATTTCTGCGATTGTTCTAATGTCTATGACGTCACCGATGCAATTATGACATATTGGCGTAATGAATGGCGAAAATGTTGCCGTTGCGTCACCAAAACAAACGGCGTAGCCTGCGTAGGCCTACACGGACACATAACCATTCAGCCTTAGTAGGCTAAATGACTGTAGACCTAAGCAACATAGCATATCATAGCCTACCAGGTACAGAAATGCACGCGTAGGCCTACAGGGCCAGTAACCCACACTCCAGCCTTCCCAATTCTGTCAAGTCATTTTTCATTCAACTGTGACCTGTGGTGATTATTGTTAGGCTAAATTGTCATAGGCCTACGCCCAATAATAGAAAATGTGTTAAATCGACATTTAAAGGAGAAACCAACACACTATCAATGCTGAAGAATGTATCACAGCTATCAACGACACGACACATCGTCTAGATAAATGCGTCTGCGTCTGAATAAAAGTAAACATCGTTCAAATAGGCCTGTTCCAAGGAAACTGTCAATCTCTTACAGGCAGGCCTGTCTTGGACGGTGACAAAACATTTCTGGAGCATCTCTGCCCTCTAGCGAACGATGTATGAAATTAAGTAGCCTACACCTACAGTTAGCAAGCCTTTGCATTTTTTCCTGATGGTAGCCTATTTGTCGTTCCTAAATCATGTTCCCACATAGGCTACATTCCATTAAGTTTCACTACTACCTCTCCACCTATAATATAAAAAAATATCAGAAGTCATGTGAATGAATGTGTTGGATTTTTTAAGTGGCAACTAAATATTTAAAATGAAAACAACACAAAAAACTGAAGTCACATAGAATAAAGAATGCAAACACATGGTGGTAAGCAAATATTACAGTAATCCTTTATTCCTAGTGTTTATAAAAAAACATACTATATGTTTGCCACACTAGACTTCCATATCATTGCTCCCTTACACTCCCATACATATCATTGCTCCCTTACACTCCCATACATTGCACCTCGCTTCACTCCTTCGTTGACCTCTGCCAATTCCCATCAACTCATAACAAAAATATCAGAAGTTGCTAGAAAACTTGTAAAGTGTGGACGGAGGTAGTTTATTTTTTAGTGGTGAAAGTGACATCTAATTTGTTAAAATAAACACAAAACAAAACAAAACAAAGCAAAACAAAACAAAGCAAAACCAAACAAAACAAAGCCAAATACAAAAAGAGTGTACTGTAAACACAGCGAGGGAGGGTTCACAAATATGAATCCTTTATTATAGTGTTGACATTTTGAGTATTAAAAACTTATGTTGCGTGTTTGTAAAACATCCCGCCACATTCAAAACTCCCAATACGTACCCTTCCCTTGCAAAGGCCACACCTACCAAGTCCGATCTTACTCTTGAGGCACTTAAATCACAAAGGACACATGTATTTCAACAATCTCATCACACACAACATAGGCCTAATGCCTCAGATGTCCCTAGAGAGAAAATCAGACTAGGTTGTCTGACCTATATCGTCCCCTCACTATTACAGGGTTCTAACTGCATACTGAGTACTTCTGAGATATTGAACTTAAAAGTGTATTGATAAGTGGATCACGCCTCTTTAAAAAATGCACACAACTTCAAGAAACATCTCACTTCACAAACTTGTCACAGAATAAGAATGTCAGTAACCTTGTAACATTGTCAGACAGTACCTTGTAATTCTAAGGGGACAATATTTTAATAGCCCAACTAATATGAGGCAGCCTTTGTTTAAAAATGTGACAGTCACAATATTGACAAATGCTCATTCATCCCCTGTGTCCATTCTTCTTAAGTTCTGGCCCTGAGTAAACCTGGAGATGACACAGACCAAGACGGTCCTCACTTTTGTACAAGACATTACAGTGCAAGTGCTTTAGCTTGACTACTATTTTCTTTATGGCTGGTATCGTATTTAGATAAAGTATTGATGGCAGAGGTGAGATGCTAGCTTATAGCTGTGGCTGGCCTGCAGGCACTGACAGAAGTTCAGCAGGCAGTAATCTAGCCGATCTGGAAGATAGGCTATACAGCATTAAAGTACACTTTGTGGTGACATTCTGTCATAGCCCTGTTCATGGCTGTGACAAAGGTGGCATAGAATTACAGAATTACAGTTTGTATAGTAAAATCGGAATTACAGTAGGCCTAGTCCATTTCATGTTGTCAATTCCATTCAATTGAGAATGAGGCTGTTGGATGTCGGTTAGCATTCTAAATTATTCCTCAAAGCCTACATTTGTTGTCCACTTAAATGGCTTTTTTTTATAAACCTAGTTAACACATTTCACCACATTCCTGTTTGTTTAGGACTTTATTTTCCATAAAAGATAAACACCAAGGCCAATGGCTCCGGTGATCAGCACTCCTCTTTTGATCTTCTCATCCAGCCTCATGCCGCTTCATTGACAGGTGAAGAGAGGGAGAATGAGAGGAAGAGAGGCAGACAGAGAGAGAGAGAGAGAGAGGAAAGAACATTTTAATCACAAACTGATCCCTCTGTGTCAAACAAAATCACCCTGAGAGCAAATAAGTCAATCTCACCATCATTAAGAAAATGCGATACATAAGGCCTAATCCATAAACATTGTAGTTGTTCTACACTGATCTGGTTGTTCTAATGTGTGGCCTACCTGTTCTGCTCTGCCTGTGTCTGCTCTACCTCCACAGTCTGAACCTGATTGGTTACTGCCATGGCTTCCAGTTCCATAAAGCGGGTCACTTCCTCTCTCGCCGCCCCGTGTTGAAGAACCTTCTCAGGATGAGCGATGGCCAATTTCTCACTCTCACATTTGGACATCTCCACCTCCTGGTGGAGGTTTCTGTCCTCCTGATGTCCAAAGGCAGACTTCACCTCCTCGTGATGACAGGCTTCTTCCTCAGCTAGGAGACTGCTGGAATCCTCCATCTTCATCAGATCTTTCTCCTCCACGAGTCTAATGACGTCCGTCACCTCCTCACGCTTGATATCCTCAAGTCCACTGAACTCTCCTTGCAGCTCAAGTCGAACAACTTTCTCCTCCTCAATTCGGACTGTCATATTCCCTTCCTCAAGACTGACGATGTTTTCATGCTCAACAGTCTCCATGAAATTCAGTCCTTCTCCCTCATCAACATGTATGACAAGCTTCTCTCCCTCATTCCTAGTGACCTCCTTCGCCACTTCCTCAGACTTGATGACTTCTCTCAGCTCCTCAGGATTTACTTTAATGACCTTCACAGGGCTGATGTCCATCTCCTGAAGCCCGAAATTCAGTTCTTCTCCCTCATCAACATGGATGACAAGCTTCTCTCCCTCATTCCTAGTGACCTCCTTCGCCACTTCCTCAGACTTGATGACTTCTCTCAGCTCCTCAGGATTTACTTTAATGACCTTCACAGGGCTGATGTCCATCTCCTGAAGCCTGAAATTCAGTCCTTCTCCCTCATCAACATGGATGACAAGCTTCTCTCCCTCATTCCTAGTGACCTCCTTCACTACTTCCTCAGACTTGATGACTTCTCTCAGCTCCTCAGGATTTACTTTAATGACCTTCACAGGGCTGATGTCCATCTCCTGAAGCCTGAAATTCAGTCCTTCTCTCTCATCAAAATGGATGACAAGCTTCTCTCCCTCATTCCTAGTGACCTCCTTCGCCACTTCCTCAGACTTGATGACTTCTCTCAGCTCCTCAGGATTTACTTTAATGGCCTTCACAGGGCTGATGTCCATCTCCTGAAGCCTGAAATTCAGTCCTTCTCCTTCATCAACATGGATGACAAGCTTCTCTCCCTCATTCCCAGTGACCTCCTTCGCCACTTCCTCAGACTTGATGACTTCTCTCAGCTCCTCAGGATTTACTTTAATGACCTTCACAGGGCTGATGTCCATCTCCTGAAGCCTGCTGTCCTCTTCGACCTCCCCTAGTTTCAGCTCCCATGCAGATGTAGTGACTCCAGAGCTGATTAGGACGTCATCAACCTCCACATCGTCTTCAGATTCCTCCTAATGAATTAAGAAAAATTCCGTTGTAACAAATTGTACAAATTGGACAGCAGAAAGACTTGAGGCAAAATATCAAAGTATCATACCAACAATAACATTACAGGCCACACTTCTTAAATCAGGTTTATAAAACATACTTGACAACCAGAGATCAGCCCGAGCTCTTCAGCCAGAGAGAAGCGATTCTCGGTGACCACAGACAAAGAGCCATCTGGGTACAGGAAACTGCCCCCTCCATGACTGAAAATCACAGAAGCACGTATAAGCTATTTTCTGCATATCCAGACAAATCCAAATTGAGACAAAATGAACAAACGCAAATTAAAAATACTTACGCCACTGCTAAATCTAGCTGGTCTTCCAGGTCTTTAACTTTCTCTCTCAGATGCTAAGGGAAAGAAAATGAGGAGGCAGGAAAATTAATGTCTGATCAAAAAACAAAATCTGTGGAACAAAAAGAACATAAATAGCACATCATGTTGTACCTGTCCAATGGCAGTCAGCTCCTCAATTGATGATGTTTGCTGGTTGATGACCACATCTTTCTAAAATGTTTAAGAAGACTGTATGTTAGAAAATGATATAAATTATACAACCTGGTCTTTAAAACAACTGAATAAAATAATACACACATTAGAAATGACTCCATCCTTGTCATCAAAGATCATTCTAGCCTCTTCCAGTTGTTGCTGTATGGAAAACAACAAATACATATGTTAGTGAATATTTGCCAACCTTTAAGCTTAAAATAATTTAAATTTTACTCCTGAATTCAGTCTTCAGCATCAGATTATCAGAACTACACTCTTTAAAAATAACTAATCTACTCATCTACAACAGACTCACCTCTAAGGCACGGAAATGTTGTGTCAAAGTTGTCATCTTTTTCTTGTCCATTTCCCTCGCCGACAAGATATCGGACATCTGTCAAAGGAATTCAAATAGATAACAGAAAACGTTATGAAATACATAACATTACTATGAAGGTGTTGAGCTTAGAATGTACACCCCGTAACTTTACCTCTTCAGTGACAATCTCAATCTGATGGCTTAAGGTTTTCACCTCTTTCTCCTGTGGGCACAAGGTCACAAACAGGACATGCTTACACTTCTGACAACTGAATAATGATTACAACAAATCATTTCATATACTTTTTACTGATTTCATATACACTTTTTACTGATTTCATATACACTTTTTACTGATTTCATACACATTTCACTATAATTCACTCACCAGTTGGTTATTGGATGTCTTGAGGCAGTTATTGTTTTTCTTACTCTCGTCTAGTGCTGCCTGGATCTCATCCATTTCCTCCCTAAGCTTCTCAGAGGCATGGATAGCCTTCTGCATACTATAACAAACACACAATACAACAATACAACTGATTTTTAAAACGATTGTGGATTAATTAGGGACAATAAGGAAACAAATTGGTTTCTGGCAATGTTAGACAGGGCCCCAAATGTTGACACTTCTGGTATTCCCAGCTAATACAGCTACAGTATTCCCCAACAGATCAGCAGCAGTTCAGCTCATCTGCAAAGACCCCTGACCCCAGCTAGTAACCTGGGTGTCAGAATTGATGACTGACTGCATTTACAGACTACATAGCCTCAGTCAGTCATGTCGGTTTATCCTGCAAAATATTTGGAGGACCAGATCTTACACAATATGCCATACAGCTTCTTGTAGGCCTATGTTTTGTTATTCTCTTCATTTTATTCAGTCTATTACAGTATTATATATTTTATTAAGGCCATAACTTTAATATAAACTGTTCAATTTTATGTTAATGTTTACTAATGACATTTTGAGTTGCTCTGGACAAAGGCGATTCTTAAACATAAGCATAGATATTTACCTTTTCATTTGAATCTTAAGAGAAGTGTTCTCATTTTCCAGATCAATTTTGGAGTCTTCACAAGCGTTCAGGGCCATCTGAACTCCATCATTGGCTTTCATCAGCCGATTCTTGTGATCCAGAAGATCTACAATGACTCTTTTTGCTCGTGGATCCCTAACAGAAACAAATGACAAAATGTTTTTCAAAAACAATCTTGTTTCACATACATTTCTGATTATATTTGTTTCCATTGCACTCACAAGTCTGAGTTCCAGATTTCCTCCTCCTCAGCAAACTGCAAAGTATCATAATCCTTGGTGGCTTCTAAATAAAATGTAAATTAATTACTTTACATACATACATACATACATACATACATACATACATACATAGGTCAATATACAACTTACTTTGTATTATATATAAAGGTAAAGTTGTTTAAGCCTTGTACCTTCAGTTTTCCCATGATTGTCCTCCACTTTTCCGGGGACAATATGGACATGCTCCACCAGAAATCTTGGTTTAATCCTGCCAGAAAGATTTGTCAAGCTCTGCTCGCCATTTGGGAGCATGCGCTTTATGACTAGGCCTCCTACAGCTAGACCACTTGGGTCTGACAAGCTTCTCTTTAACATTGCTCCAACTTCTCTGAGCTTACACTACCATTTATCTGTTATTGAACAGAGAGTGCAGTAAATGCAACCATAAGCTTTTCGAAATGTGGTGTTTTAAGAATTTCTTGCTTCTATAGATTTCTGCAATTGTTCTAACGTCTATGACGTCACCGATGCAATTATGACATGTTGGCGTAATGAATGGCGAAAATGTTGCCGTTGCGTCACCAAAACAAACGGCCTAACCTGCATAGGCCTTCACGGACACCTAACCATTCAGCCTTAGTAAATGACTGTAGACCTAAGCAACAGCATATTATAGCCTACCAGGTACAGAAATGCACGCGTAGGCCTACAGGGCCAGTAGGCTAGCCCACACAGCCTTCCCAAATATGTCAAGTCATTTTTCATTCAACTGACCTGTGGTGATTATTGTTAAATTGTCATAGGCCTACGCCCAGCAAACAATTAACGTTGTGCTAACTTTCACTAACGTTAGCTTTTGGTTCCCCTATGGTTCGTTTTTCAGCAACCTACTAATAACGTTTAGAGAACGTTATCTCCAGGTTGTCAAAACAAATAACGTTCCCCTAACGTTTTTACAACTAAAGAAAAAAACGTTATATTCTGGTTGAATCCCAGCAAGCAAATAACGTTAGCCGCTGGTTCTCCTGTGGTTAGTTTATCAGTAACCTTCTAATACCCTGGAGAGAACGTTAGCTCCAGGTTATCAAAGTTTCCCGAACGTTATTACAACTAAAGAAAACAACGTTATATTCTGGTTGCATTTCTCTTTTCACACAACGTTGCTACTTAGTTGTTTTTAGGTATCTTATTTGTATAACCATATCGGTATTCTCTGATTATGTGCGTGGGGTTGATTGATGAAAATCGCCCCAGAGTTTCTATGAGTTTCCAATTGAACACGGCCAGCAGCCACACTGCAAAGTCGGAATAATTTGTTGCAAAATCGACATATAGCCCTATTCTATTCTTCCCCCCTCTGTTGGATTGATATTCGGCCGACCAAAGCCATGCCCGTCAGCTAAAGGGACCAGCGCGAGAAGCTAGGTTGAGAAACTTTCATCTCCGTGAGTTCTGGGGTGTTGGTGTTTTAGCAGACTCAACCTCGCTAACTTTAAGACATTTGGATAACACAGAGATAAAGTTACTCACGTAGGCTGGCTGTATAGTATCGATCACATTCTTCACATCGTTCTCCATGCACTTGTTCCATTAAGTCCAACAGGCTTTTAAAAAACACTGTACAGGGTAAACCGGGTGGAAGAGCTAGCTAGCCATAGTCCCAGGCAGGCACACAACGATTTCATGCTAACTAATCTGACGAATAGTTTTGGATTAATCCATAATCGATTAGAGTGGCACCTGAAATGCATTCATGTTTTTAAAGCTTTATTTGTTATGAAAATATGATGATGAGGACTCCAATGGATTCTTTCTCAAACGTTGAGACTGCATCTTAAACAGCACAATGTTCCTGGGGGAGAATTGTTTTATATTAACACGTAGTCCAAGTTATAGCCTATGTTACTGTGCTGTTCACTCAGCCTATCCCACAATTCCCAGTCCCAATTTAAAACAAAATAAACCAAAATCCATCATAATTCTGAACCGAGGACTTTTAATGGCATACGATGCAATAAAAACAGCCTGTTTTGAATGTTGAAACAGTGTGTTAGGCTAGCGCCTGCTCTGCTTATGTTTTGATCGGACTAATCGTTTATTATAGGAAAAGACACCGTAGACAAGAAAATATTAGCCCTAACCGCATTTAAATACTTAGCTGACACTTAATCGTAATAACAAGCCGTATTCGTCGCAGTTCAGCAAGCAGCTAATGGTAAGTGAATTTGCATGTGTGTGGTAGCCTGTAATATCATTGCCTTAGTCATCAGAGACGTTCGCTCTCCCAGGATGCAGATAGGCTGTCGCCGCAGACGGCAAGTGTACAGCGGAGCCATGCCTCGATGTCACGATAATACTACATATTTTTTCCCCCTTTACACTTTGTTGCTGGGAGGTTAGGGGAACGTTAATGCAACCAAATATAGTAAAGTTCCCTAAAGGGTAGGAGAACGTTCTGCTAACCAAAATAAACAACCAGAAAAAAACGTAGTATTTTCGTCAAGAAAACTTTCCTGGGGAACCTTGTGGCAACTTTCGCAACTTTCAGGCAACGTTTTCCTAACCAGGAAAAAAACGTTCTAAAAACGTTCTCCTAACCAGAAATTGTTAGCTGGGCGCCCAATAATAGAAAATGTGTTAAATCAACATTTAAAGGAGAAACCAACACACTATCAATGCTGAAGAATGTATCACGGCTATCAACGACACGACACATCGTCTAGATAAATGCGTCTGCGTCTGAATAAATGTAAACATCGTTCAAGTAGGCTATACGGTATTCCAAGGAAACTGTCAATCTCTTACATGCAGGCCTGTCTTGGATGGTGACAAAACACTTCTGGAGCATCTCTGCCCTCTAGCGAACGATGTATGAAATTAGGTAGCCTACACCTACAGTTAACACGCCTGTGCATTTTTTCCTGATGGTACAGTAGCCTATTTGTCGTTCCTAAATAATATTCCCACATAGGCTACATTCCATTAAGTTTCACTACTACCTCCACCTATAATAGGCCTATAAAAAAATATCAGAAGTCATGTGAATGAACGTGTTGGATTTTTTAAGTGCCAACTAAATATTTAAAATGAAAACAACACAAAATAATAATAAAGAATGCAAACACAGCGGTGGTAAGCAAATATTACAGTAATCCTTTATTCCTAGTGTTTATAAAAAACATACTATGTTTGCCACACTAGACTTCCATATCATTGCTCCCTTACACTCCCATAAATATTATTGCTCCCTTACACTCCCATACATTGCAACTCGCTTCACTCCTTCGTTGACCTCTGCCAATTCCCATCAACTCATAACAAAAATATCAGAAGTTGCTAGTAAACTTGTAAAGTGTGGATGGAGGTAGTTCATTTTTTAGTGGTGAAAGTGGCAACTAATATGTTAAAATAAACACAAAACAAAACAAAACAAAACAAAACAAAGCCAAATACAAAAAGAGTGTAAACACAGCCAGGGAGGGTCCACAAATATGAGGCCACACAATCACAAATGACACATGTATTTCAATAATCTCATCACACACGACATGGGCCTAGGACATCAGACTAGGTTGTCTGACCTATATTGTCCCCTCACTATTACAGGGTTCTAACTGCATACTGAGTACTTCTGAGATATTGAACTTGAAAGTTTTAGAATGAGTTTTATTGAAAAGTGGATCACGCCTCTTTAAAAAATGCACACAACTTCAAGAAACATCTCACTTCACAAACTTGTTTCAGAATAAGAATATGTTAGTAACCTTGTAACCTTGTCAGACAGTACAGTACCTTGTAATTCTAAGGGGACAATATTTTAATAGCCCAACTAATATGAGGCAGCCTTTGTTTAAAAATGTGACAGTCACAATACTGTCAAATGCTCATTCATTCCCTGTGTCCATTCTTCTGAAGTTCTGGCCCTGAGTAAACCTGGAGATGATACATACCAAGACGGTCCTCACTTTTGTACAAGACATTACAGTGCAAGTGCTTTAGCTTGACTACTTTTTTCTTTATGGCTGGTATCGCATTTAAATAAAGTATTGATGGCAGAGGTGAGATGCTAGCTTACAGCTGTGGCTGGCCTACAGGCACTGACAGAAGTTCAGCCGGCAGTGATCTAGCCGATCTGGTAGATAGGCTATACAGCATTAAAGTACACTTTGTGGTGACATTATGTCATTGCCCTGTTTATGGCTGTGACAAAGGTGGCATAGAATTACAGAATTACAGTTTTGTATAGTAAAATCAGAATTACAGTAGTCCATTTCATTTTGTCAATTCCATTCAATTGAGAATGAGGCTCGGTTGGAGGTCGGTTAGCATTCAGAATTATTCCTCAAAGCTTACATTTGTTGTCCACTTAAATGGCTTTTTTTGGTATAAAACGTGTTAACACATTTCACCACATTCCTGTTTGTTTAGGACTTTATTTTCCACAAAAGATAAACACCAAGGCCAATGGCTCCGGTGATCAAGACTCCTCTTTTGATCTTCTCATCCAGCCTCATGCCGCTTCATTGACAGGTGAAGAGAGGGAGAATGAAAGGAAGAGAGGCAGACAGAGAGAGATAGAGAGAGACAGAGAGAGAGAGAGAGAGAGAGAGAGGAAAGAATATTTTAATCACAAACTGATCCCTCTGTGTCAAACAAAATCACCCTGAGAGCAAATAAGTCAATTTCACCATCATTAAGAAAATGCGATACATAGGGCCTAATCCAGAAACATTGTAGCTGTTCTACACTGATATGGTTGTTCTACACTGATCTGGTTGTTCTAATGTGTGGCCTACCTGTTCTGCTCTGCCTGTGTCTGCTCTACCTCCACAGTCTGAACCTGATTGGTTATTGCCATGGCTTCCAGCTCCATAAAGCGGGTCACTTCCTCTCTCGCCGCCCCATGTTGAAGAGCCTTCTCAGGATGAGCGATGACCAATTTCTCACTCTCACATTTGGACATTTCCACCTCCAGGTGGAGGTTTCTGTCCTCCTGATGTCCAAAGGCAGGCTTCACCTCCTCGTGATGACAGGCTTCTTCCTCAGCTAGGAGACTGCTGGAATCCTCCATCTTCATCAGATCTTTCTCCTCCACGAGTCTAATGACGTCCGTCACCTCCTCACGCTTGATATCCTCAAGTCCACTGAACTCTCCTTGCAGCTCAAGTCGAACAACTTTCTCCTCCTCAATTCGGACTGTCAAATTCCCTTCCTCAAGACTGACGATGTTCTCATGCTCAACAGTCTCCATGAAATTCAGTCCTTCTCCCTCATCAACATGGATGACAAGCTTCTCTCCCTCATTCCTAGTGACCTCCTTCACTACTTCCTCAGACTTGATGACTTCTCTCAGCTCCTCAGGATTTACTTTAATGACCTTCACAGGGCTGATGTCCATCTCCTGAAGCCTGAAATTCAGTCCTTCTCCCTCATCAACATGGATGACAAGCTTCTCTCCCTCATTCCTAGTGACCTCCTTCACTACTTCCTCAGACTTGATGACTTCTCTCAGCTCCTCAGGATTTACTTTAATGACCTTCACAGGGCTGATGTCCATCTCCTGAAGCCTGAAATTCAGTCCTTCTCCCTCATCAAAATGGATGACAAGCTTCTCTCCCTCATTCCTAGTGACCTCCTTCGCCACTTCCTCAGACTTGATGACTTCTCTCAGCTCCTCAGGATTTACTTTAATGGCCTTCACAGGGCTGATGTCCATCTCCTGAAGCCTGAAATTCAGTCCTTCTCCTTCATCAACATGGATGACAAGCTTCTCTCCCTCATTCCCAGTGACCTCCTTCGCCACTTCCTCAGACTTGATGACTTCTCTCAGCTCCTCAGGATTTACTTTAATGACCTTCACAGGGCTGATGTCCATCTCCTGAAGCCTGAAATTCAGTCCTTCTCTCTCATCAACATGGATGACAAGCTTCTCTCCATCATTCCTAGTGACCTCCTTCACTACTTCCTCAGACTTGATGACTTCTCTCAGCTCCTCAGGATTTACTTCAATGACCTTCACAGGGCTGATGTCCATCTCCTGAAGTCTGCTGTCCTCTTCGACCTCCCCTAGTTTCAGGTCCCATGCAGATGCAGTGACTCCAGAGCTGATTAGGACGTCATCAACCTCCACATCGTCTTCAGATTCCTCCTGATGAATTAAGAAAAATTCTGTTGTAACAAATTGTACAAATTGGACAGCAGAAAGACTTGAGGCAAAATATCAAAGTACCATACCAACTATAACATTACAGGCCACACTTCTTAAAATCAGGTTTATAAAACATACTTGACAGCCCGAGATCAGCCCGAGCTCTTCAGCCAGAGAGAAGCGATTCTCGGTGACCACAGACAAAGAGCCATCTGGGTACAGGAAACTGCCCCCTACATGACTGAAAATCACAGAAGCACATATAAGCTATTTTCTGCATATCCAGACAAATCCAAATTGAGACAAAATGAACGAACGCAAATTAAAAATACTCACGCCACTGCTAAATCTAGTTGGTCTTCCAGGTCTTTAACTTTCTCTCTCAGATGCTAAGGGAAAGAAAATGAGCAGGCAGGAAAATTAATGTCTGATCAATAAACAAAATCTGTGAAACAAAAAGAACATAAATAGCACATCATGATGTACCTGTCCAATGGCAGTCAGCTCTTCAATTGATGATGTTTGCTGGTTGATGACCACATCTTTCTAAAATGTTTAAGAACACTGTATGTTAGAAAATTATAAAAATACAACCTTGTCTTTAAAACAATACTAAATAAAATAATACACACATTAGAAATGACTCCATCCTTGTCATCAAAGATCATTCTAGCCTCTTCCATTTGTTGCTGTATGGAAAACAACAAATATGTTAGTGAATATTTGCCAACCTCTAAGCTTAAAATAATTGAAATTTAACTCCTGAATTCAGTCTTCAGCATCAGATTATCAGAACTACACTCCTTAAAAATAACTAATGATCTAATAATCTACTCATCTACAACAGACTCACCTCTAAGGCACGGAAATGTTGTGTCAAAGTTGTCATCTTTTTCTTGTCCTTTTCCCTCACCGACAAGATATCGGACATCTGTCAAAGGAAGTCAAATAGATATCAACATGTTAGAAACAGAAAACGTTATGATATATTACATACTATGAAGGTGTTGAGCACAGAATGTACACCCCGTAACTTTACCTCTTCAGTGACAATCTCAATCTGATGTCTTAAGGTTTTCACCTCCTTCTCCTGGGCACACAAAGTCACAAACAGGACATGCTTACACTTCTGACAACAGAATAATGATCACAACAGATCATTTCATATACACTTTTTACTGATTTCATACACATTTCAGTAACTCACTCACCAGCTGGTTATTGGATGTCTTGAGGCAGTTATTGTTTTTCTTACTCTCGTCTAGTGCTGCCTGGATCTCATCCATTTCCTCCCTAAGCTTCTCAGAGGCATGGATAGCCTTCTGCATACTATAACAAACACACAATACAACAATACAACTGATTTTAAAACTATTGTGGATTAATTAGGGACAATAAGGAAACAAATTTGTTTCTGGCAATGTCAGACAGGGCCCCGAATGTTGACACTTCTGGTATTCCCAGCTAATACAGCTACAGTATTCCCCAACAGATCAGCAGCAGTTCAGCTCATCTGCAAAGACCCCTGATCCTAGCAAGTAACCTGGGTGTCAGAATTGATGACCGACTGCATTTACAGACTACATAGCCTCAGTCAGTCATGTCGGTTTATCCTATAAAATATTTGGAGGACCAGATCTTACACAATATGCCATACAGCTTCTTGTAGGCCTATGTCTTGTCTATTATTAATATATATTTGATTAAGGCCATAACTTTAATACAAACTGTTCCATTTTATGTCAATGTTTGGTAATGACATTTTAAGTTGCTCTGGACAAAGGCGAATCTTAAACATAAGCATAGATATTTAGCCTACCTTTTCATTTGAATCTTAAGAGAAGTGTTCTCATTTTCCAGATCAATTTTGGAGTCTTCACAAGCGTTCAGGGCCATCTGAACTCCATCATTGGCTTTCATCAGCCGATTCTTGTGATCCAGAAGATCTACAATGACTCTTTTTGCTCGTGGATCCCTAACAGAAACAAATGACGAAATATTTTACAAATACAATCTTGTTTCACATACATTTCTGATTATATTTTTTTGCATTGCACTCACAAGTCTGAGTTCCAGATTTCGTCTTCCTCTGCAAACTGCAAAGTATCATAATCCTTGGTGGCTTCTAAATAAAATGTAAATTAATGACTTTACATACATACATAGGTCAATTAACAACTTACTTTGTATTATATAAAGGTAAGTTGTTTAAGCCTTGTACCTTCAGTTTTCCCATGATTGTCCTCCACTTTTCCAGAGACAATATGGTCATGCTCCACCAGAAATCTTGGTTTAATCCTGCCAGAAAGATTTGTCAAGCTCTGCTCGCCATTTGGGAGCATGCGCTTTATGACTAGGCCTCGTATAGCTAGACCACATGGGTCTGACAAGCTTCTCTTTAACATTGCTTCAACTTCTCTGAGCTTACACTACCATTTATCTGTTATTGAACAGAGAGTGCAGTAAATGCAACCATAAGCTTTTCGAAATGTGGTGTTTTAAGAAATTCTTGCTTCTTATAGATTTCTGCTATTGTTCTAATCATGGTTCTAATGTCTATGACGTCACCGATGCAATTATGACATGTTGGCGTAATGAATGGCGAAAATCACTGGCGAAAATGTTGCCGTTGCGTCACCAAAACAAACGGCGTAGCCTGCGTAGGCCTACACGGGGACACATAACCATTCAGCCTTAATAAATTAGTGTAGACCTACTGTAAGCAACACGGCATATCATAGCCTACATAAATGCACGTAGGGCCAGTAGCCCACACACCAGCCTTATCAAATCTCTCAAGTCATTTTTCATTAAACTCTGACCTGTGGTGATTATTGTTAAATTGCTATAGGCGTAGGCTACGCATAATAATAGAAATTGTGTTAAATCAACATTTAAAGGAGAAACCAACACACTATAAATGCTGAAGAATGTATCACGGCTATTAACGACACATAGTCTAGATAAATGCGTCTGCGTCTGAATAAAAGTAAATGAACATCGTTCAAGTAGGCTATTCTAGGCCTATTCCAAGGCCAAACTGTCAATCTCTTACAGGCAGGCCTGTCTTGGATGGTGACAAAACATTTCTGGAGCATCTCTGCCCTCTAGCGAACGATGTATGAAATTAAGTAGCCTACACCGTTATCAAGCCTGTGCATTTTTTCCTGATGGTAGCCTATTTGTCGTTCCTAAATCATGTTCCCACATACAGTACATTCAATTTAGTTTCACTACTACCTCCACCTATAATATAAAAAAATATCAAAGTCATGTGAATGAATGTGTTGGATTTTTTAAGTGCCAACTAAATATTTAAAATGAAAACAAAACAAAAAAACTTAAGTCACATAGAATAGAGAATGCAAATATTACAGTAATCCTTTATTCCTAGTGTTTATAAAAAAAAACATATTATGTTTGCCACACTAGACTTCCATATCATTGCTCCCTTACACTCCACTCCCTCGTTTCACTCCTTGGTTGACCTCTGCCAATTCCCATCAACTCATAACAAAAATATCAGAAGTTGCTAGTAAACTTGTAAAGTGTGGATGGAGGAGGTTCATTTTTTTAGTGGTGAAAGTGGCAACTAATTTGTTAAAATAAACACAAAACAAAACAAAACAAAGCCAAATACAAAGAGAGTGTAAACACAGCCAGGGTTCACAAATATTAATCCTTTATTACTAGTGTTGACATTTTGAGTAATAAAAACGTATGTCGAGTGTTTGTAAAACATCCCGCCACATTCAAAACTCCCAATACGTACCCTTCCCTTGCAAAGGCCACACCCACCAAGTCCGATCTTATTATTGAGGCACTTAAATCACAAATGACACATGTATTTCAATAATCTCATCACACACAACATAATGCCTCAGATGTCCCTATAGAGAAAATCAGACTAGGCTGTCTGACCTATATCGTCCCCTTACTATTACAGGGTTCTAACTGCATACTGAGTACTTCTGAGATATTGAACTTGAAAGTTTAAGAATGAGTTTTATTGATAAGTGGATCACGCCTCTTTAGATACACTATGACGACCAAAAATGCACACAACTTCAAGAAACATCTCACTTCACAAACTTGTCACAGAATAAGAATATGTCAGTAACCTTGTAACCTTGTCAGACAGTACCATGTAATTCTAAGGGGACAATATTTTAATAGCCCAACTAATATGAGGCAGCCTTTGTTTAAAAATCTGACAGTCACAATACTGTCAAATGCTCATTCATTCCCTGTGTCCATTCTTCTGAAGTTCTGGCCCTGAGTAAACCTGGAGATGACACAGACCAAGAGGGTCCTCACTTTTGTACATGACATTACGGTCCATTCCCTAACATTATTATTAAACATTTTACATCGATAAACAGACAGTTTACAACATTGACAAGAAAACACACAGTATCACAGAGTCAAGATATTACGCTAAGATTAATTACAATATGAGGACTTGTAGCTAAATTAAAAAGTGCTGATGTTAATCATCTAAAATTCAGAGGCACTTAAAACAAATCCATAGGCTGACGTCCAACTGTTCCAGAGCAGGAATACAAAAACAGAAAAGATTCCAAGAGTGTGAACTCTACTGTTATGACATCTTAAGGCACAAGATGATCCTCCATCTTCTCCCTGGGAATCCACACGCCATCTTGATGGTCACGTGAACAGGGTGTGGATTAAGAGTACTGTTTTATAAATCTCATGTGGAATTCCTTCACCTTGTCCAAGACTAGCTTCAGTTTCTCCGTAGGAGGAAGAATAGTCATCCTGTACAGATGCAAGATGAGCGGAGAAAGTCAAGTAAATGCTTTACCGCCAATATGATAAAACATTGCATGGAATTTGGTTTAAAGGCTCAAAACGGTACATACAGTCTGACAGTACAAACAGTACAACATACACAACATCAAGACAATATACAAGATGCCATAAAAACATATACTAAAGTCTGGACCCCTATAATTCAATAACTAAAATAATAAAATAAAGAAACAAACACATAAATAAAACAAAAGTGCTAGTGCCAGGTTCCTGCCAGGAAAGTCCTGCCCAATAATTTTGAATCCTTCCTTGACAACCCGACTTAGCATCACTTTGTAGTTGGCAGTTTCCAAACCACACTGTGATGACTGTGATGTGAGAACTCTCCATCACAGCTTTATACAAGTCCCACATCCTTGGACGCTTTCGATTTCTTTAACTGGTGCATAAAGAACAAACACAGTGCTGTCTTTACAATATGGCCGACATTAACATCCCGTTTGAGGTTGAAGGCGATACTGGTCCCCAGGAATTTGGAATTCTCTCTACGGTTTGAGTTCTGGTCAGTGATGACCAGAGGCTGGAACACATTTTTAGTTTTATCTCCTTGGTTTTGGAAAAGTTTAGGCTCAGGTGCACTTATCAGTATAACATAAGTACAGGCGAGGAGACGGGATATCCCCTCTAGGGGGCGCTGATGCTGTTGGACATTGGCTATCCATTCATACATGGACTTCTTCGCACCCAACCCAAGGAGTTTGTCATACAGCCTCACTGGGATTAAAAAATTAACTACAATAAACAAACAGTACACATTCATTCTATAGCTTTCCCTTCTAGATGTAAAACGTTATAAGGATAGAGGGAAACTGCATCCTCAACAGACCTGTTGTCTCAGTAAGCGAACTGAAATGGATCAAGGGACAAAGTCCAGTCCAGTCAGTTAAAGGAAAACTGTTTTTCACATAGATCTCCATTTCTCAAGTCACAGAATACTATTGGTACAAAAAAATCTGAGCTGTTGGCTGAAGCAACCTTAGCCTTTTCCGATTTTTCATACTGACAGTACTCAGTGACCTCAATCTCTGTGAAAAATTGCCAGAATACTCCTTTAAGGCCCCTGGTCTATAATCAGAAAGTTAAGAGATCAGAAATGTCAGAAGTCTTTTTGTAGAGTAAAACAGAGACAAAGATAATAACGGTTGAGGAAGTATTTCTGACATACGGACCTGAAGTGAAATGTTCCTTCTCTTTGGCCAAAACCACTTCCAGGCACCAAACAGACCCCCATCTCTTCCAGCAGCATCATACAGTAGAACATGTCGGGGGCCTGGCCTTTCTCCTACAGACAACACAGACGGGCACACAGCAAGACAGGGAGTGAGCGTGGTTAATAAGTTAATAAAACACGCAAATGAAGAAAAACTAAAGATTGATTTCAAATTGCTTGAGTGGAGACCCAGAAGGCACCTTTGCGGCCTCTATGGCCTTCTGTGGCATGTCAATCCTGGGGAAGGCGTACATGGCGCCTTGCACAGTGTTACAGTGGATCCCTGGGACCTTGTTAAATATATCTGCGGTCATCTTTGCCTTTTCAGCCAGGGCATCGAGCACAGCGGTTCGTTCCTGTTGTGGAGAAACACATTATTTCCCAATTAGTATCACGGAGAACAATACAGAGCACTAGTGCACCAGTGCAATAGAAGAGTGGCACAGCACACGAGGAATCTGACCTTCTTATAAAGTGGGTAGGAGGGCTCGTCAGGCTGAGGGGGGTTCATCACCAGGTCAAGGAGGGCCTGCCCTGCCACAGGAGGGCAAAGTCGGACTGAAACCAACTTTGTGAGCTGGAGCTTCACATCTGGGTCGAGGTTGATGAGCTCCATGTAGCCCCCTCGGAATCCACACCTGAAGGAGAGTCAAGTAGTCACACTTGGAAAAGGATGATGAGGATGACTAGCAGTGAGTGCAAACAGTTTGCATTATTCAGTTGAGATTTCTTTGTGGAGTACGTAAGGTTAATGCAAGACATATCATACTCACTCTCCCATGTAGCACTTGGATGTCGAGTGGAAGGAGGCCAGCTCCACTTTGTTCGAGTATTTGGGTCCCATTTCAAACAGTACCTTCTTAAAAGAGTTAAATTTACAACCCTCCGCATAGATATTATCCTGGTATACCTGAAGATGGGCAAGAGAATAGGAGAGCTAATTCAGTACATCCCCATGTAAAGAAAGTAATTCTAGGATTGTGAGACACAAACCAGACATGAATCTCTCCAAATTATACCTCATCAGCCATCAGGAAGAGGTTCTCCTCAGCGGCGAATCGGATCACATCTTCAATGCACTGCCTGCTTTGTACCTGACCTATTTGAAAAAGATGTGATGATAGTATGTTTATTTTTTTTTACATTGCTTTGTAACATGGAAATCATTGACATTGGCAGAGGTGGTTGGTTTACCAGTTGGATTGCCAGGGTTGATGACGCAGATGGCCCTTGGTATGCAGTGCTTCTTAGCCTCGGCTAGCGCCCGCCGCAGCTCGCTGATGTCCATGCTCCAGTTGTTCCCTTCGTCCAGGTAGTAGCTGATCTGCACAGCCCCGAGGTCGGCCAGGGCGGCAGAGTAGAGAGGGTACTGGGGGAGAGAGATCATCACGCCCGTCCTGGTAGGACCCTCTCCAGACACCAGCAGCTTCAGCATGGTCTGGGAGAAGAACACGTGGAATAGAAGAGAAAGAGGGGCCGTGAGAGTGGAGTACAACTGACGTGGAAGATCAGAATATTTGCAGAGAGAGGCGCGCTCAAACTCCAAGATATGTCCTTGCTTCTTTGGGTGCGAGTTAAAAATATTCTATTCCAATGTGCAAAAGAACCGCACTCACTCGTTCATTATCATACTATTCGTTTCGGCGTCAAGCCGTCCTCAGTGTGAGGGCGGCTTGACGCCGAAACGCGTTTGTTTTTTAGGCATGGTGCTACAATAAAGAATAGCATTATAATGAACGAGTGAGTGCAGTTCTTTTGCACATTGGAAGAAGATCAGAATATAACAAGGAAGGAGCAGACGTTGAGTCCTAATTGCCTACATGCCACATGCTTCTGGGAAGGCATTTCAGTCAGCACATAAACTTCTGATGGGCGTCGCCTGTTTGGTAGCGTCTATTGTTTTTAATGTACTGTAACTGTACCTATTTACACAGATCCAGTTGGATGTTACACCAATTGAATGAACATGTTAAGATGCTGAAGGATTTATGGGTGTGTCAACGTTGAGTAGAATTGCCATAGACATGTTTGGCATAGACAAGATTTTTAGTGTCCAAGTGAACACGAAACAGAAACGGAACAGAATATAACAGAAGATGCCGTTACAATGGAAATAAATTGCTGGCTGAACAGCATTCTGTGGCATATACAGTAATTTCCTGTGTATAAGTCGCATTGTGTGTAAGCCACAGGACAGTGTTTTATGCAAGTTAAAAGACACAAAACCATATTAATACCATATTAACTGTCCCTGTGTATTAATTAATCTCATAGCGGAAGAATTTTTGCAAAATCAATGTACTGTATAAGCCGCGGCTAATAGTTGGGAAATTACGCTACATTAGTCCACTGTGTGTCTGGTTCTGCTCACCGAGATGGCATCACTGGCTCCAGAGGATAAGTAAATGTTGTCAGGGTTGGAAGGGATGCCGTCGCGTCGCTCAATGTAGCGGGCCACATCTTGTCTGACCAACTCGATACCCTGACTCATACTGTACGCACCTAAAACACAGACACGGCAGAGATAAGCCATGAGTTGAAGGGGAAACAGCTCCGTCTATCACAGGGGTTTCCAAACCAGCAAAGACTAAAATATACGGAACAAAAATATCAACGCAACATGTTACGTTAGTTCCCATTTTTCATGAGTTGAGGTGAGTGTGTGTTCACTGTGTGCTCTGTGTGCATTTATCCCATCCGTGAATTAGTGAACAGAGACCAAATTCATTGTATACGGAAGTATACTTGGCCGAGAAACCTGATTTACATATACATTTTAAAGATGGAGGTTAGTTGGTTCACATCTGGTCGGTGTTGGTGACAATTTCACCATTACATTATGTGCACTGCAAAAAACTGCTTCTAGCAAACTAAGTGTTTTAATCTTATACCAAGGTAAATAAACTAGTTGGTATTGTTTTCAGTACAAATACACTTACCTAGTGCTTTCTTTTGAAATCATTTGACTTAATTGACTTATTTTAAGTCAATTCTTCCTGAAAATAAGCAAAATGATCTGTCCATGCAGTGAGTAAATTTGTCTTATTTGTCTTAAAGCAAGCAAAATTATCTGTCCATGCAGTAAGTGAATTTATCTTGATAAGACTCCTTAAAATAAGTCAAAGTCTTCTTAAATTAAGTGAAACTATCTTTTGAGAGAGTGCTAGGTAAGTATTTTCCTACTTAAAACAATACCAAATAGATATATAAGATATAAGATAATTACACTTGGTTAGATTTCATTTTTTGCAGTGTGCACAATGCACATGCAATAGCTTTGGTGGATAGTCCTGCTGTGTGACAAAACTGCATTGCTTATATTAGCGAAGGAGCAGTGCTCATTAGCACAACAGCAACATAAAGAAGAAATGGGTCATTTCTGGAGCTGACGGAAGACCTGAGACTTGAGAGAATCATGTTTCCATTTCATATACTCATCACCTCTCTCATTTCTACTAGTGTCCACTACTGTTAGTAGACGCTAGTAGAACCATGTAGACAGTTACCATGCAAAGCCTTCAAGCAATCAGCGCATTGAATGGCCACTGTATGATAATGTGCTATATAAACGTGACCTAGTTAACAGAGGGTACACATGTATCAGATACTTGAGTTGCACCGACTTCACCTCTGCTGCCCTTCTGAGTGGAATTGATGGCATTTAACGCTGCCTTAACTCTGAAAAATGCTGCAATGATCTGCAAAATTAACCCATGTCAGACTGGCTGTCTTATTACAGTCAAAAGGTAGTGGGAAGCTTTGTCAAGGCGAGGACTCTGAAACGGTGAAGTGAAATTTAATAAATCAATCACGTGCAACCAGTGTTACATTTAGATCTTTCTATCTATCTGTTATTGATTAACTTAGGCCTGATTCTGCCCACTTTGTGTGTCTGACTTCGCTCTGACCACAGTGCGAATGCAAAAATACACCGTTAAACTCGCACCCAATGTCTGATATCCTGTTAAATGTATGGGGCAAATACAGATGTCAGAGAGTAGGAGACCAACTCACCTATGCTACCCCCTCCACAGGCTTGCAGAATGCGCTGTGCCCTGCTTTTGACATCCTCTGGGAACTTGTTATCCTCCAGAAGTTCAGGATACGTGCACAGTGCTAAGACCTGACAAGATAGGGTTAAAACATAGTGTAAACATGACTAGAATGTATATATTGCATGCATGACATTTATTTACACAATATTTTGCATACATAAGAGCATGACAGCAGTGTGACTGCTTTTGAATTGTACCTAGATGTTCACACACACCTGTCTAAGGAAAGTGATTGGCCGTTGACCCATGGCATGGCAGTCCCCGATGTTGGCTCTGATCACTTCCGTAAATGGCTTCTTGACTCCCTGAGGACAAATTATGACAAGATACTCTCGGACACATGTTTACCATACAAAGGAAAACAAAGCACTATTGACCAGAAATAGTATAAGAAAAGGAAGGCAGAAGTAATGGACAAAAAACAGGTTTCACGTCAATCTTCAAACATTGCAGCCTATTTAGCACTGGAGGGAGATTCAGGATCCAGAGCCCAGTTCAGAATTGGGGCGTTTTAGGTCTCCAAATGTATTTTTGAGCAGAAGTTCTTTCCCATCTACCCAGTGTGCAGAGATTCCAACAGGCCAGTCAAATGCCACCAAGCAAACAATGTAAAGACAAACCTCTTGCTTTACATTACACATTTGCATGTAGTGATGTAGCCTACTTTCACAGATTCTCCCAATAACTCAGCAGTTTATCTGTGATTATTACCAGTACATTATATTTCCAGACAGTAGTGCCGTTAAAAATTCTGACCATAGTGAAACACTAACAGAACAATAAACTTTAACAACATAACCACTTTTAATCAACCTCACAATGTACAACCACTATGCAAGACACGGTCTGTTAATTCCTAACCCAGGATGTTATGGAAAGGGAGATGAGGTGAGTATCTAATCCCTCTCTCCCCACAATTTGTCAAAACAGCAAGCGCATTTTTGCCCCTCAGACCACAGTGACTCTTCTCTGCTGTGCCACCATTGGCCAATGTCTCCGGGGTGTGTGCAGACTGTCCAGTCAAAACGCGTATGCTGTGCTAGGATGTCATCGCATCTACTGAGCAGCGTCATAGAGAGGTACAACTTTAACTTTCTTCTCTGACCTCTGAGTCCTCTGCTATAGCAACCACAGCTCATATTATGATGATTCGTGTTGATTCACACTAGAGGAAGCATCTGCTGATAGTCTTAACGAGATCTAATCTTAGCAAGGCCAAAGATAAATCAAATATGACTTACAATCAAAACGTACAACTTACTACAATCAAATATGACTTGAGAGGCTGGTGAATCGGCAATCTCATTTTGTACTGTTCATGCATGATCCACACACACACACACACACACACACACACACACACACACACACACACACACACACACACACACACACACACACACACACACACACACACACACACACACACACACACACACACACACACACACACACACACACACACACACACACACACACACACACACACACACAGCCTCCCTTTTCATTAACAGCATTGTGCTCCCAGTCCCCCTGGCCTCTAGAAGCTCAAATGTGGACACACTGGTAGCCCTGGCACAGGGCCACAGTCTCCACATTTAAGCACAGTGACCACTGATGCATTTAAATACCAATTTGTGTAAGACGACAACACACAGGGATAGAGACAGACTTAAGAGAGAAGGTCAGTGCTAATAGTTTTAATAGCTGAAAGATTACTCACGCATTGAAAAGTGTTCCTCCGCACTTCTATGATAAACTACCTGGTGCGTCAACGGGAGAGGAAGAAAGGGAGAGAGGAGTTCACCGGAGTAACACAGATGATAAATCTTCAAATTTGATTTTATTTCAAGTGCCAACATAAAGAAAGACTGACGTTTCGCCGAATGCCAGTCTTAATCGGAGCACACACGCATCCTTACAGATAGCCCTGATGTTTTTCTGCTTGCTTACCACTGCACTACACTTCCATTTTCTACGCAGGTCTCATATCAAACTAAATTAAATCCCGTTTTGGTATAGTGCCATCTGCCCAGTCTTGGTCACAACAGTCACAGGCATGCCTGTTCTGCCTGGAATTTAATCAAATCACCCCTGCATGGCACAGCTGCCAATTCACCCAGCGCGACCTCCGCGTTATGACAGACTGATGACATGACTTATCAGATGAACTTCCAGCCTCACTTCAAATGTCCAGTGCACCATACTTTTATAAGGCCAGAAGTCAACTAGAGTTTGTCTTTCAAGGGTAAAACTAAAATGCATGCCATCTACTATGGTGTCACTTGTTTAAGTCGACAGGTAGGGCTGCTCGATTGTGGCAAAAATCCTAATCATGATTATTTTGGTCAATACTGAGATCCAATTTCTTAACTTAACAGTGAATTAAATAGAAATGCAATACTCTGAATTGCAATGCGTCATTCTGTGTTAAATCAGATAGTGTTGTTGCTGCACCCTCTCAGATTTTGTTCAAACCTCAAGTCTATATCAAAAATTATTTCCAAGCATTCAAGGATTTATATAACTCAAGACAACATGAAAGCAATGTTACCAAATGGAACACAACAAAATGCTACATTTCAATTGCCGTTTTCATAATCATTGGCGGTCATAACTGATGATTAGTCAAATGAATTGATTAAAGTACACAGGCCTATGGACAGATTCAGCTCGTCCCTGTCTTATGGGATGCCATGTTTATCACTCAAACTGCCTCAAAAAGGCTCTTAATAGGAGAGAGGACAGGGTTCCCAGCAGGCGAGGAGAGGACAAGCAACGACAAAGGGATCCTTTGAAGCTGCTTCTATTGGATTATGTAACCTGAAATGCAATTACTAGGCTACTGCTTCTCTCATTTAGGAGCACCAAACCCTTCAGAGACGCCATAGAGCACAAACTATAGCGTACGTTATGAAAAACATGGTGTGCGTCTGTGTGTGTGTGTCTGTGTCTGTGTGTGTGGGGGGGGGGGGGGGGGGGGGGGGGGCTAACACTGCCAGTCAGAAAGGACTTGGGGTTCTTCTTCTAACAGAGAAGTCTTTGTCGAACATCACAGAGAACAACGTAATACAGAGTGTGAAAGGTACACATGCATGCGCAAACACACAAACACACTCAGCTGCGCACACTACAGAGGCACACCCGTTATCAAACAGAAACATGTGTTGCATCAGCTCAGTTTCTGCAGAACAGTTAGACAGTGGGGAACGTGGCCTGGGTTATAAAAGCTGCCATTGTCGAGTCTGCTCTTGTTCAGCAGCACTTAACTACTGCATTCAACCGTATTAAAAAGCATTTGTCTGCTATCACGTCTCGCACTTTCATTCTCAAACAAATGACTTTGATGATCATTATATAATTTCTCTGACGGCACTGAAATGAATGAAGAGGATCAACTATATCATACTGAGGAAGAATGATCCTAACTTGACCAGGTTTCTGTCTCTACCTCTTCAGGAAAGGAAAAACAGTTTGGTCGTAAGGGATAATTAGGCTACCACTACAGCCGTGGTCTGTCAAAACACTAGTTGTGAGACCCAGTTGAGTCCCTTTAGAATCACTCACCAAAAAAAACGCATTTTGTAAGGTCAGCTGTGAAGCACAATAAGTTAGCAATCATTTTCCAAGATAATTACTTGGAGGGAGAGAGAATGGAAGTGGCTAGCAATGACAAGTAAATACCTGCCTTGGATGCCTAGAGGAATGGATTGGCTGACAGCTGACATGTGGTTCAGCCAGAAGCATGACAGAACTATGAGAGTCTGCAGTGGCTCATACGGCAACGGTGTCTTCAAAGTCTACATAGTTGTATTCTGCAACTCTCTGCTTGGTGGCAGTTAGTTACAGTAAAACATGGAAATTTGGGGAAGCTACAAATCAACTGAGAGAGTGAGCAAATATTGTCACAGCAGAAAAACAAATGAATAATATGAGTCAGACAAGAAGTAGGCAACTAGGCATCGGGTGCCAGTCATATAGCGGCAGGATATTCCTGGACCAAGTTCAAGATTTATGGACCGTACAGTTATCTGGAAAGACATGCTTGTGTATTAGGCTACTCTGAGATAGGTCTAGTTGTTTGTGGACATTTCAAGACAGGAGGTCCAACATGAATCATCATGTCCTCTCTCAAATTCCAAGAGTCACAAGGTGTACTAACAACTTAATACACTGAAGCCAGCACAATGATAATGCCATATCACAAAAACACCACGCTTAGTTACCTCTTTCAGTTCCTTCTCAATCTGCACAGCCCGCTGCACAATGGGGCCCCGGACTGCATATTCAACCCGCTTCACGTTGGGATTCATGGTGTCCAGGGTGAGCACCCTCTCCGGGTGCAAGATGCCGTTCTCCGTCATTTTCCGAGTGACAATATCTTGTGGCTTTAAAAGAGTCGTGGCTGTGCTCCAAAGTCTAAAATAAGTGTAAAAGGAAGGAATGGGGGAAGAGAAAGTTAACTTTACTGTTAAAAGTGGGTCTGCCAATGAGCTCCAGGCGTACTCTTTTCGTATCCACACACACCAATGATGCACACGTGTATCCTGCAAATGCTTTGCAAAAGCATTTATAATGTCAGATTCAACTTTAGTTTAACATGTTTAGTAGGTATTTGTTCAGGATATTTGCTCGTGCGCGAACGTTAACATTACTGTAAGGAACCCACAGTCTACTTGTTTCCGTGAACTAGCCAAAATTGAATCGCAAAAGCAGTTCTACAGTAAGTCAGCCTTTATGAAAGCAGCGACAACAAAGTGCCTGATGCTAAATAAAGTTAGTTAGCTAGATAACGTGAAGTAAAGTCACGTTAAGATACACGATCTCTTAAAATTGGACTAGCTGTTAACAACAAATAAGTAACGTTAGCAAGCTATGATAGTTTGAATAACGTTAACGTTAGACAAACCAATACCAATGATTAAGTTATTAATGCCACCGTTATTCCTTCTTATTCCGAATCACGAGAACAACATACCAAAATGTTTTATAGGATGGTTACACGCAGCTGTCTCAGGTCCACTGCAGGATGTCTGCACACAGTCACACTGCTCTTGGCGATGTTGTTGTTGTTATGTCCTAAAACTTGTAGTTGGCTCACTTTTCTTTCCCCTCTCCTCTCTCTTGCCCTCACTGGCTAACATACGACAGATAATGTCCTGATGCCCCTCCCACTTAGTAACTTTTGTTCATCATCTAGATGCTAACGTTAATGTTATGTCAAATTAGGTCACTACTACAATTGTACAGCAATAGTTACTTCTTTTAAAAAGAAAGAAAGAAAGAAAGAAAGAAAGAAAGATAGATAGATAGATAGACAAAATACATGTAACTTGTCACTTCCATATAGTTAACAGTAAAGTGAAACAACTGTGTTCATCTTACCATCATGTCTGGCTAACGTTATCTTGTCTAAACTGGAAAATGCTGGCAAACAGCAGACATGCTAGCTAATGTTAACTCTCTCGCTAAAATAAGCTAGTTCAACTGCTTTTGAATAGCATACATTTGCACAATCATTTGCACACAAGAAAAAAATAAAAACATAAGAAAATACCTACCTTGAAGATACTGCATATCTGAAAGTCATGTCTTTATTAATTGCTTGGCAGGCAATCAGTATTAAGAATTAAGTTAACACTGAACCTCAAATATTCCTCTATCAACTGTGTCTAGAGAGAGCATGATAGATGTGACGTCATCATTAACAAATTGTTGGACTCAAAAACATAATATGTGGCCTGCCCATACACCAGCTTGCCTATGTCCACATTTATATAAATATTGAAATAAGCCTGATAAGAAACAACTAGTCTACCATGCAACTGTTTTGTTTATTACTAAAATGCTTTAGGCCTACTCTTCATACTAATGCTGTATCACAGCATAAAGAACCACTTCATTGACAAATTCTTTTTGAAGAAATTCTTTGTGTCAACTCAGAGCATGCACTGCAAAATTGTTATTCTATCAGCTGGATACCAATCTATGACAGTGACAATAGCTAGCCTACTTTCCCTTTTTCAGAATTTGGGATTCTACACATCATGCATCGTCCCGTAGATAATGTCCAAAAATGCTTCAAGAACTTCAAGAAACACCTCGAGAAGTGGTCACAGAATAAGAATGTCTATAATTCAGTTTTGACAAATATATCAGATAGAATCTTCCAAGGGGACAACATGGCTATTTAGTCTATCCTCAGCTGTGGAGGCAGATAGGGTTACAGTCAGAGCACACTTGCACAACCACCCTCCCCCTCCCTAAAAAGCCAAAAGACACTACAGCCCTTTCAGGAAAACAGGTTTAGACTGGCTGAGATCTCAATATAGTAAATATTCTCACACAAATGCCCACAGCATTGCAATACATGTGGTTATACATATTCTTAAACCCTTTTACAAGCTTTTTGTCACACGCATCGCTTTAAATTAATAGCTTCATCAGTTGTGTCACTGTTCTTACATGCCTACACATAGCAGACTATACAAAATACCACCAATCTGGAACATTTTTGTAAATAATCTGGGTGAACTAGCTTTACCAGTCTGTAAAGTATAAATGCAGAGGACATTACCTTCCAGGATGTTATTATAATGGAAGCGGAGTCCTTACTGATTGTGTCTTTGCCTCTCACAGTCTACCACTGTCACTCACTGCTCTGTTTTAAGAAGCCCAGTTATGCGGTATTTGGTATTCCAGGAGCGCACTGGTTGCATCACTCCACCACGCCACAACTTCTCAGCCCCCCCTCTTCTTTTGAACTATATGTCTCGGAGCAGGGAGTGAACCCTCCTTGTGCCCTTTGACTGTTGGTTCAGCAACCTGTTATTCTACTCTGGCCACTGTCCATACCAGTAGAACTCAATTGGCAGCTGATCCTGAGACACTGGGTGGCTCTCAAACTCTCTCCTCGCTGCTCGGTCCTCAAGGCTCGTTCCCACTGATCTATAACTGGATAGACCATCCCATTGTTGCCGCCCCATCATTCTTTATCTATATCAGTGAGGGCGAGGATCGAGGAAGGAAGGGAGGTTGTATAAAAGACCAAATGAGAGGCACCCAGTGTGTTAGCTTGTCAAGGAAGAGATATCTGGGCAGCCATCTGAAGTCAGACAGAGAGGACAAGGCCAAGGAAAGTAGTGTGCCTTGAGGGAACACTCGAGGGGGATACCTGATCCTTGCCCATGTAGGGGGACCCTTAACATGTCATGTGCGTTCTCAAGTCCGCTTCCTACGCAGTTCATCTTGTGCTGTTCCACGTCATGTCTGTCTAAAATGTCCAAATGCCAGTTGACTCGTGACAGGTTCCTGTTGCATAAAAAATAATTTGCAATTGTGCAAAAGTGATTTTGATTGATTGATTTCTATTAATACTTGTTACTAATTACTAGGCTACTGTACATTTAAAAAAAAGTGAAATAATTACAATTAAAAAACACAAAAATAGGACTTCACTTTTTAGGTTGTAATGACAAATTTAATAATAACAGTTAGTAAAGTCATTCTTCAGTCTCTAAGCCCCTGTCTCTCATTCATGTTTCAACAGTTTCTACAAGCATGAGGACAACTGACCTTTCATAATCAGCATACTGTAGTCCAGGGAGGGGCAGAGGTCATAGAGGACATAAGCCTTCAGAGGGAGCACCTAAAAATAACAAGTATTTAATGTCCTGTTCTTCAATACACGCTGGCCAAACAAAAAAGAATGTTATATGTGTTAAGTACAGTATAACGTGACTGCATGACTGTCAAGTGTTTTTTTTTTCCGTCTTGCAAACAGATGTCTCAAATTAAGTTCAAGGTATAAATCTGTCTGGTTCCAAATATAGATCCAGTTATAATTCACACATTGTAAGGGAGTGGTTATATATTTTTCTTATTCAACTGTAACTGTAGGTGAAGTTGAAGGTGTAATTCATAATTTCCAATAAGACCTTGGCAGTGTACCAATTAGAGCATGACAGTTGCTTAACGTCCCCACTAGAGGGATCTATGTTTCCAACCTCTTTGGTAACAGAGGAATGTGCATCTCATGAAGTGTGTTTCAAATAACCATTAAAAAAAAAAAAACATACATAAAAATGGCAACCATTCTCTTTACACAAAGGGTTTATCCATCCACCAACATCTCCACTAATAGTGCTTTTTAATGCCAAAATTACAAGAAAAGTTCAATTAACCTAAGGAGATTTGTTTTAAGGAGGTGTCTGAGTCGAACAGGATGTATGGCTGCATATTCACAAATCTGAAAAAATGGGTTATTTATGCGGTTTAAGGTCACATAATGTTCCATGGGCTTCTGTCACGGGTATCATACCATGGAGTCAAGGCATGATTCACCACACCATGGTTTACATGGTCGAAAAAGATTGGGATCATAAACTACATTTTTTAATAAAAGAAAACTAAATATTAACCTGCAAACAAACACATGATCAAATTAATTTCTCAAGCCTTTATTGTGTTCATGTACTGCAGGTCACTGTGGTAAGCTATTAGAAATGTTGACGCTTGGTGCTCATTAAAGAAATGTTATGATCAAATTGAAAATGTTCAAGACGTACTGTATGCTACTTCTCACATAATTATAAGCACACTTCTAAAATACATGTGAAAAAGCATTTTCACATTTCATTTTTTGAACAATAGATCTGTTATTCCATATGGCCATTGTGTTTTTGCTCACAATGATATATTGTAGATATGTTATGGTAGATATGTATATCAATATGACTATACCAATAATTACAGTAAACCAAAACTGAATAAGAGGGTGGGATTAGTACCTTCTGGGTATGATTCACTTTCTTGAACACCACAAATGCTACACCAACTCAAGTGGATTGGTAGAATCATTTGAAAATCATTTCCTTTTATCAATAACCACAATGCTTCATGAAAAGTACAATTTACCTGTAAAGGTAGCTTCAGTGCTCTATGCAATCTGAAGTGGAGTTCTCAAAATAGCATTTTATATCTGAAATCCGAGACCCATTCTTGCCGCCTGGTTCGAGAGGGAACCAGACGCGGAGAGATACAGTCCATATGACATCATCTGAGCACATCAAGTACATGGCAATGTAAATTCAAACGAGTAAGGCGTACAGTGATGCCTCATAGCTCTGTGCCCACCTTACAACTGGAGTGTTCAGTTTCACTTCTAAATAAATTAAATAAATAAATTATAAACGGAGCTTTTAAATCAGGCATGATCTCATTTTAGAAAAAAAGAAAAATTACAATCAACATTTTTACCAAATCAATTCACCAGCTGTACACATACAAGTCATTACCAATCATTTGAAATAATCTAGACATAGGAAAACATTTGACAAACTTTTGGGTTGGGCCAAAATCTTGGAAAGCACTTATACAGAGAAATATTGTGAGTAAAAAACCTTCCATTAATTAAAGATCACGTTTAACCCTATAAATTGTACATTTTCACTCATATTAATTATATCACCAAAATCAAAATAGCAACTGAAAAAGGACCCCTTGCCATGTGCATAAGTGCACAAGCAAACCAAGTGTAATAATATATGATTGTCTGTTTTGCAATTAAAGCCACACATGGAAAATATTATTTAAAAACACTATTCTGCAACATAGCATTCTTCAATTTAACACAGTAAAGTGCAAAATGTCTCCAGTGTCCTGTGTGGAAGGTTTTTCTGGGATCTCTGACATCTCGGATTTCCTGTTCACGTAGGGCGTATACCGTAGGTTTACTCATCTGGAGCGACCCTTGGACTCGAGCCTCAGGCTAGATTCACTGTTAGGCTCTTGATGTAATTGGTAGTGAGACGGTGTATGCTGGCCCTGCATAAGCTGCCCTGGGCCTTGTAGCCTTTAGAGTGATCAACATCATTCAATAAGGTTTATGTTGGGGAATAAAAGTCTTTAAGGCTTGGATGAACTTTGGGATCAAAATCCCATAAAACAAACAACACAGTTGAAATGGCATGAAAAGAAAACAAATCCTCCATGTAATTCCATTATTCCCCAACCTCTGACGTGCAACTATGCAGTTTCGTAAGCTTTCCTTTGTTTCAAGTGCGCTTCCCATGTATAATCCCATAAAGACAGTCTTCATTTGTCACCTCCAATATTCCATACGCTGTGCAAGTGTCTTTAAAAAAAAAAAAAAAAAAAAAAGACATCACTGCATATGTCCATGTTTGCCATGGGATTATGGGTTTTGCTTTTACAGTAGTGATGCTCTATGTTTATTTGGGCACGAGTGCATGTGTGGGCATGCTGCGCGTGAGGAGTGTAAAGTGTGTGTGTGTTGTGCGTCCATGATGCTGCGCGACAGTGCCACATCAATTTAACAAAATTAACCGAAAATGTTCCAGAGCTTTCACTGGACGTGTGCGTGCGTGCGTGCCGAGGTCTCGTTCATGTCCCTTCTCTCTACATGAGGCCGCAGCAGGGCTCCTTGGTATTGGGCGCTTCCTCCTCCGGCGCTCGCAGTTTGAGGAGGGGTGGGTCCCCGCTGGCCGGCGTGAAGTACACAGTGTTGGGTGAGATCGCTTCGTCCTGAGGCACCGCGCCTTCCGGAGCGTCTGGCGTCGTGGGGTCGAGAGAGGCGGGGCTGGCGGGCTCCTCCTCGGCGGGCGGGAGCAAAGGCGGAGGCGGCGCGGGGTGTTTGTGGAGCTTGGCGGCCGCCCGCTGCCGCTTGAGTTCGGCCAGCGTGTGGTGGGACTTCTCCCGGGTCATGCTGTCCGCTCCCTCGCCCTCGGCCAGACTGGCGGCCGACGGCGGGGTCAGCTGGTAGGACGCACTGCGGTCCATGCGGCCCCCTACGCGGAACTCCCCAAGCAGGGAGGTGGCAGCTCCTCCGTTCCCAAGCACCCCGGGATCTACAAGCCGGTCCCCTTGGCTAACTTCCTGGCCTGCAGCTGAACTTGAGGCCTGGATCAGAAGCACACGGAGATCACATAAAAAGTGAGAACAGATTCCCTTAGGATAGTGTCACACTGGCCATGATTGGACTGGAAGAGGTGTGTAGATGTTGTTTGTGTGTGACTGTGTGTTTGTCTGTGTGTGTGTGTGTGTGTGTGTGTGTGTGTGTATATTGTTACAGTTAGACAATAAGTGTTTCGGTATCTAAATGCTTGAATCTGTATCGAATTGGTTTCTAAGTAAAGCTGTATGTGTTTTTTTGCCTCACCATCGCTGGGTGCATGTTGAGCTCAGCGTCGGTCTGTCTGTCCTCGTCGTCGTCTGGAGGTTCGGGCTGCCGCCCCCTCTCCTGCCACACTATGGCCTCTTTACGGTGCTCCCGCCGGTACAGACTTGACCGCTCGTTCACGCTCACGCGCCGCACAACCTTTCTGCTCCCACACAAAAACAATAACAAACCAATGAGCAAAGGAAAACGACAACTTATAAAGCACTGCACATATGGGTGACATGGCTAGACCATGCAGGTTTGTAAACATGTACAGCACTGGCACTCTGACACAATAACAGTGTCTCCAATGGAATTGCTTGCCATATGCAACAATTTAACTAAAATATTAGCTTGTATATAAATTCCCATAAATAATATATACATTCACACGGAGGCACATTAACATGGTCTCTTATGGAATTGATTGGCATGTATGCAATAAATAATGTATATCAGGTTGTACAAAAATACATGTTGTAGCTTCTCTCCAGAGGCAGACATCGCGGTTCCAGAAAGCAAAAGTATTGACATATATTCTTCCTACCTGTGCACATAACACAGGTGGTATCACTAATTATCTGATCTTCCTGGCTGCTATTCAGGATGAACTTGTTTACTAAATGGTTGGATCAAATACTTGGCAGGACTTTTACTTTGAACCCAGGATGTCCGCTGCTTCTCGCCCTGTCCCTGGGTGGCTCTCAAACACTCTCCTCGATCCTCGATGCTCGATCCTCGAGGGGCGTTCCCACTGATCTATAACTAACACTGCATAGACTATCCCATTGTTGCCGCCCCATCATTCTTTATGTAGATCAGTGAGGATCGAGGCCCGAGGAGGAAGGGAGGATGTATAAAAGGCCGAATGAGAGGCACCCCCGCTGTCTTACCCTCTGCTGCTGGCGCTGGAGGCCCGTCTCTGCAGGGTGCCCTTGTGTCGATCCTGACTCTTCATGATGGCGTCGTGCTTGTTCTTCAGCTCCAGCATCTTGGCCCTCACCTCCTCGTCTGCACAAACGTCTGCATAGCATAGCAGAGACAAACATCGTTGGCATGAACACAGTGCCATCCACAAATCTGAAAGGCAAATCTAAACCTAACCGCACCCGTAGTCCTTTCCTCAGGCAATCAAATAAATCAAGACATGCTTGCAGAGCCAAACCAGTCATCTCTAAACTAAACAACCAATTCTTATTCACGCTAAACTTGTATGAACACGTTAATGAAATGATACAAAACCTGCCCACAAACACATACCAATCATTACAACAGAAAACCAATCTGCAAAAATAAATCATGAAGGTGCTGTAGACAGGTAAAGACCCTGTAAATGAAAATCTGCCTGGAAATTTGTTTGGAAACTCCTTGTAGAAAACTATTTCTGAACATACGGTAATAACAAATATGACATAAAAGGGGCGCTGCTGATGCAATGAGTTCTCTTATCATAACCTCTCCCCTACAGAGTTGAGTGAGCAAACTCTATAATTCTGCCATATACTGTATTCCTCCTGCCTGTTCAAGTGATATTAATGATCAGCTGATTTACTCGCTAAATAGTTGTGCTAATTAGGATCAGAAGCTTTAGTGAACAGTTGGAACAAATACCGTATGTGGTATGATTTTGAGAGAGTAACACTGCCCTAACTGGAAGTGTGCGTTAGCCACAAAATCAAGGCATTTTCTTCAAACAATGTTTTGCTTGAAAACACCTTGTATAGATTAGAAAGCTTTAAGCATTGTGAAAAACGTGCTTTCTGTAGTAGATAGAGCATAAGAGGGAGGGATAGTTTGTGTTTTCACCGGGCATAATAATAAATCATTTAGCAAATATCTGTGCTCCTCTACTGAGATGCTCGTACCTATGGGCGTCTCCTCCAGAACCGATTTGGCGCTCAGGTTGGCCCCGTGAGCCACTAGCAGCTCCACCATCTGAAGCTGAAACACAATTACGGGAACATCACAGTTTACTTCTGTTTCATGATTCGTATGACATAATGGCAGATCGAGTGTCATCTTCAGTTGTCAGTTCTTTGTTTTTGTTTATTTTATGTTTTATGTACAGTATGTATGGTGCCCTTGAGTGCCAAGAAAGGTGCCTTTAAATAACATGTATTATTATTATTATTGTTGTTATCTTGTTTTATTCAATGTTCAGTCAAATTAAAACAAATAGAAGATAGACAACACATGCCGAATTGTGGGAATGTGTTGCAATGCTCACCTGTCCCCAGCAGGCGGCAGCATGGAGTGGCGTCCAGCCGTCGTTGTCCTTCTCCTCCATAGGGAACCTGTGCTCCAGTAGAAGCTCCCCTACAGACACATATCCATTGGCCGCTGCAATATGCAACTAAACACCATGGAGGGATAATTAATGCAAAACACATTCCCGAAAACCCAGCGCTTTTACAAATGAAGTAAGTCATGTCACACTCGATTCTGTCAAAGGGCATACCAGTGTGGCCCCATGCTCGTCCCTTGAGGTCCGATCTCCTCCGCCGTCTATCACAGCCTGGACATCCACCAGCATCTCCTTCTCCTTCGCCCCACGGCACTCATCTATTCGCTCCTGTGTGATGCCTGAGAAGAGGGAACAGTTGCACAGAAAGCACAAATAACAAAAAGTGAGCCACCTCATGCTTAAGATGAATGATCTTACCCCTGCCATTTCTGGCAAAAGACTGATTTGGTTATATAGCTCGAGAGCTTAAAGTACGTTTAAAAAATGGACTTGCCTTGCTCTGCCATGACCATCTCTATGAGTTCCAGCGTGGCTTCATCCTCACAGAGGTCATAAGGCATATTGCCGTCAGCATTCACTGCCAGCACATCCGCCCCACTGAGAGAAGCCAGGCACACACACACACACACACACACACACACACACACACACAGTGAGATAGACGCACACACACACACACACACACACACAAAAGAGTGTCAATACTTAGAAAAGGACAGTGAAAGCCACTAACACATCTGTGGGGAAGGTGAAATCTCGAAGGAACAAAAATTTAGATTGTGGAACTGTGCACCAAATACTGACTGAGACTCCAGTATGCCTAAGAGAGACATGTGGGTATGCAATTGGTAAAGCAAAGGGGCCCACGTTCCTCTTCCATAATACAGTTTGTTCTCTGTAATTTCTCTGCAATAATGAAAATTACGGAGAGCCAGTAGAGAGAGAGAGAGAGAGAGAGAGTGTGTGAGTGTGTGAGTGTGTGAGTGTGTGAGTGAGTGAGTGTGTGAGTGAGTGAGTGAGTGAGTGAGAAAGAGAGAAAGAAAGAAAGAAAGAAAGAAAGAGAGACAGTGAGAGAGGAAGAAGAAGAGTCACTCACGACTGCACTAGCAGCTGCACCAGCCCAGTGTGTCCACAGGTGGCAGCAGCGTGTAGTGGGGTCCACAGCTCACTGTCAGAGGCGTTCACAGTGGCGCCTGCCTCCAGCAGACAGCGCACAATGTCCTCAAAGTCATCTATGCAACACTGCAGAAACATACAGACAAACATGTTTTCGATTACGAAATGTATTTTTTACCCAGGTACTGTAAGACATTCCAACCAGCATTACTGTGATTGAGAAAGTTGGTGGTCATGAAATAATGCCAATGCAAATGCGAGAACTATTATTCTGTGTAATGGGATATTCACGTGGGATAAAAAGAAAGCTTCCAAAGCTTTCAGCCTACGTGTTTATTTTTGCAATAGCCTGTCGGTAAAGTCACTCCCAACTGAATTCTCAAAGCAGTCAAATCTATTCAATTTCTTTAATACCTTTGGCTTCTTGGTCTGGTTTACAAATAACTTAAGAACCAAACAAACATAATCCCTTCGAGTCAATGTGGAGATCCAGTTGTACTAGTCGTGAGTAAAATCAAAAATAGTATTTGCATAGGTCCCACCCTTCAGCTAGGTAAACACCCTGTCCATTTTTTTCTGGACAGAAAGAGCATACACAAACCCACACAGACAGGAGTGAGCGCACTTCAAAGGAACTCCCACTTGGGATTTGTAAGTCAAGTTTTGTTTATTATAAAGCGTTAGCATTATGCTAGCCACAACACACAGAGGCTATGTGTGTATACAGGGGTGTGTCAACACAAGTGTTTTCATTTCATGAACAGGGCCACTTGCAGCTCAGACGCAATACCAAGATGAGGTATGTGTATATATTTGTGTGAGACTGCTGTACAAACTTAAGCAAATGAATGGTGTGCTTTCTGAATGATTACATTTCTTGAGGGGAACAGTGTAGGTACAGTAAGCCCTCATATGTTGGACTGCACAGGGAAGGGAGGGAGCGAAGCTGTGAATAAAGAAGCCACTGTGGGAGTTTTCACATGTCCAGTGTTCATTTTGCTCTGCCCTCTCACTCCACTTCTTCCATCACCTCAGTTGTTCTTTCAGGGAAAACTACTGTGCAGACCTACATGTACTCTAGTAGTGACTAGCTCACAGCCTGGGGCCCCAGAGGTAGACTACCATCTGACTCAAATAGGAATAAGACCTGCTCTTCCGAGATGCTCTCATCTGAAGCTGTGAAAACCACTAACTCTCAGTTGCAATTTCATAATGCAACTGCATATCCACACACTATCTGATATGAGAGAGCATATGAGAGAGTGGAAGGATATGTAACTTCAGAAGAAGTCTTGCACTCTTAGAGAACATGTATGTATGCGTGCAGATTAGATTAGATTAGATTAGATTCAACTTTATGGTCATTGTGCAGAATACAGCACAGTACAGAGACAACGAAATGCAGTTGGCATCTAAAAAACCCTGAAAACTAAGTCAAAATGCAATGTGAACAACAGTATACAGGTAGTGCAGTATAAACAGTCAGTATACAACATATGCTGTGTAGACAGTTACTGTGGTATGCTGCTAAGCAAGTGCTTTGGTCTATAGTAAAGCTATGTGCAGTGTGTTAACGGTAACATTATAAGTGTGTTTATGCACATACCTGGTGCAATGCGGTGAGTCCATCCTCATTGACGAGGTCTGGACTGACTCCATTTTTCAGCAGTTCCCTCACTGAGGTAAAAAGAAAAGAGAAAGAAAAGAAAGAAACGTAATTATTAACCATCATTAGCGGCTAATCACATTCATTAGCTCTGCCATTATGGCGAATCATGTTCTACTACTAAGCTGCTTTTTAGAACAACCATAGAGAACGTAGGTCAGGCCTGATTAGATATAAAAACTATGCAGCCTGAAATATGAGTTATTTCCTTCCAGTGTGAAGCCTGTTTATAAAACGACTGTGTGTTGTTAACACCAAGCTTGATAGATGTCCAATGTCAGGGAGAGCAAAGGCTTTTCATAGTTCAACCAGTGGGAGGGCGATGAAAAAGTCTTCAACAGATATGTACCTTGGATTCTGCTTCCACAGAGCTTTGCTAGGTCATGATGAAAACATTTTTATTAGATACATGTCAAATGCCATCTTTCTATTGCTGCTCCTTGCTCATTTAACAAGATGTGTGTAATGTTTAAACTTTTTGTTTTATTTCAATGACATGACCTTGAATGCCTTTCAGCGGTATCTTTCTACGTTTGTTATTTCGTGTGTGTTTGTTATCAAGTGTTTTGTCTGAAGTCCAGATGCACTGGGTGGTATTTGAAGAACGTGCTATAGTGACAAACCTGGGTACATAGTGTAGTAAAACCATAGTTAAACATCTAAAAAAGTAGAGCATTTTGGCTTGTTTTTGCTAGGTGAGTCACAGCTTCTATTAGGAGGTTTACCACTTCCTCTGGGTTAACTTAGTCACATACTTGAGATACCCCCCTGATCTGTATTAGGGAGGCTATTCTGGCTCAGAAGAGAGCTGAGGGGGAGTTTGAAATAGCATTTCTTTCCCAAAGTAAAGCACTCTGTTGAATCAACTCAAAAATGGCCTTAAAGGCAAACTAATATAAACTAATATACTTTTGAATAAAGCTAATATAAAAAGCAAACATATCAAATTGATAATAATGCTACATTTATGACATTTTATTGGCCGTTTCCATCCTTGGATTTTGGACTGCAATTAAAGGTGTGCTCTAGGATTATAATCCCGTACAAAATTCAGCCAAATTCAGCAAACGGGCTCATTGTGGTCCTCTAGCTGTGCAGTTCCATGTGTTCACAGTCTAAACCCTCTTACAGTGTTCTTAGACTACCTTCTCTGTAAATAAGCAATGGTCTGACTGGGCCATAAACAATCCGAGCCAATCAACATGATACTTCTGGAGCATGGCGAGGAGGGCTGTAATCTGATTGGCTTCAGAGCTGAACTAACAATCGCCTAAACTGTACCACTGACAGTATTTTTCTTGGTCAACATTCTCATTTCATTAAATATCATTAACTATTCAATAACATGTCCTGTAGACCAGGTACTCTCGTCAATGCTGGTCACCTGAATCAGGTATGCTTGTATGAAGCTGGATGCAAAGTGCTAGCTTTGCATAAGTTACCCGTCATTCCCTGTGAGTAAGACAAGGTGATCCTACGTTAAACCTGATCTGATGAGGTTCCTTGAGCAGCACTCTGTATCCATCCCTTCAGGAACAATTAGCATGCTGGCACACTCAGCTTCCCTGGTTTGGTGATATTTGACCCAGGTTGGTCCTAGCATACAAAATGAGTGTGTCCACACAGGGATACTGCTCAGTCAGGATCTACTGCCTTTATGGAAGGCAATCCTGTTCTTAGGGAGTAGTGTTGTGCAATCCATTTAGTGGCTAATTAATGGATTTGATCAACCAAGGAATGCCAGTAATAGCCTATGTTGTTCTTTTTATAGTAACTAGCCGAGGAAGTTTCCCCCAACCCCCACTACCCAAACAAACTGGAGTACTCCAAGAATAAAGCCTTAACTGGGACAGCAGCACCAGCAGTATTTAGGTCGGGCTATTCCAACCTTTGCTCACCTTCCTCTAAGTCATTGCGTGCCGCCGACTCCAGTAGGGTGATATTACTGGGGAAGGTGACCCTCCGGCCAGGCTCCTTGTCCTTGTCCTTCCTCTTGGCCTTGTCTGCCTTCTGGGAAGCCTTCCCGCCGCGGGCGCTCTCCTTCTCCATCTGGGCCCAGCCCTTCAGCTGTTGCGTGCGCCGCTTCTGGGCATGCTTGAGCCGCTCCGTGGCAGACAGACGCCCGACAGTGGTCATTTCTTCAAGCAACTCCCCGTGTTCTGCCATAACCTTTGACCTTGGTCTCTGGCTGCAGCCAAACTGCTCCCTGCGTGTCCTCCAAAACTCTTGACTACAATTGTGTTGAAGAACTTAATGGATTAAAACATCCCGTGGTTTTACAGGTGAAGTCGTCTTTTTCCTTAACCCCGGAGACCTTCAGCTGCAGTGTTTGCCCCCAATGTCTTGGGCTTAATCAACAATCAGTTGATCAAATCAAACCTCCACCACTATGAGGGTCACTTTGAAGTTGCACACAACAGGAAAAAGAACAGGATTCAAATTTGTCCAATAAGGAGGTAATAGAACAACATTTTATGAAAAGTTAGGGGGCTTCCCCATGCCCTAAAAAATACAAATAGAGTTTGTTTCCCATTCTCTATTTTATCAATACTGTACATTCAGCATGGTGACACCATATCTGGTGCCTTTAGACGATGAAAAACTTAGATCCACATGGTGGCTCTGTTAAAAGGTGCACAATCGAAGTGGAGTTCTAGCATAACTGTAGAAATACCCGCCATTAAGCTCTCCTCAGAGGTCAAATCCATGCTGGATTAGCCAGAACTCCTTTCTTTTGCCGCACAGACCCACACGCTATTTTCCAAGAAACTCCAGGTTGTACTACTGCTCCACTTCAGACTTGGATTCCAGTGGGCATGGAGGAGCAACATGCTGTGAAGGCTAGGTGATGGGATCTAGGGCAGAAACTCTGCAAAAACCAGTGCCGACAGAGAATTGATGGTATTCCAGAATAAATCACATGATTTCAGCTTCAGGCTCAAAATGTGTTGAAATACGATTTGCCAGTATTATCCACTCTGGTCACGCGATGCAAAAAAACTGCCAGTGTCTTTGCTCAGCACGTCCTGAACTGAAGAAGAAAAGAAAGCAAATCAGGAGCAGGTGCACTTGAGGAGGCCTGAAGGAGCAGCATCAGGGTCCGGCTTCAGCAGGTCGTGATCCTCCTGATGACTTCTGATTCATGTCCAGAACTCTGAAAAAGAGAGAGAGAGAGAGAGAGAGAGAGAGAGAGACATTAGACTGTTAAATGTTCCTTACACAAAACCAAGCCATAGGCCTAGCCCTAGAGAAGACAAAAGCTGGACTTAGACCACCAGATCTGCAGACTTACAGTTTTACTATTGTTACACACACACACACACACATATGCTTCATGTCTCATGTTACAGAGGCTCTGCAGGTAATTCTGTGGCGTGAGATGGGAGGTTTTTACAACTGTTGTAAACGCCAGACATACACTGCAAATTGCATTGCTCTTATCATTTCACTACGGCTCTCTCTGCACTCTGTCACTCTCTTGCTCTCTCTCTCTCCATCTCTCTCTCGCTGCGGTAACAAGAGAAGAGGCAGGCTTTCATTAATGATTGACTTCTCGAACAGCACCTCTACTCCTTGCATGTTTAGCAATGAGGCAATGTGTGGAGGGGGGGGGGGTAAGGGTTGGGGGGGGGGCATTCCTTAACATATTGCTTCACCTCTTACAAAACCTCACCTTCCCCCTTGCTATGAGTCAGAGTGGTGTGTACCTCACCCTTCCTCCCTCCCGTGATCGGGACTTATCTCTCCCGAGCCGGCCACTCCACTCCAGGCTTCCCATTCATTATTCAGCAGGGTAGATGGGGAGGCGAGGGAAGGTCAACCAGACGACTGTACAGCACATATCTCTAACAGCAGCGAGCCAACACACACACAGTGTGTGTGTGCGCGTGCTCGTGTAGCCTATGTCGTGAGTGTATTCATTTACTTTACTTAACGACTAGAGACGGCAGTAGGGGAGGGTCCGGGTGTGTCGAAGTGTGTGAGTTAATCGTATGTGTTTATATGCGGATGTATCCAAATATCATAGCAGTTTGTTCATCTTGGAAGACACAATAAAGACTTTCCAGTGATATTTTTAAGATTGTTACGGTGTCTTTGGTTCAACACAGTGAAGCCCCACCGAAACTTTAGTACAAGAGATCCCAACCATTTCCCAGGTTTTTGGTTACATAGAGCCCAGCTGATAGCTCTGATGGCAGAGCTTACTCGTGCATTACCAAGCACTTGCTCCAGCGTCAACATGACTCCAACAATAATGTGACGTAAAACTATATTTAGGGTGACCTATTCTCTGACAATGCCTTACAATGTAAGGATTTCCTTAGTTTGAGTAAGAAAACATGCTCAAGTTTAGTGACCTCTCGTTAAATTACCGTCGCCCGAGAAAGACTGCAACCACCCACCGGCACCGAAAATATCTCAAGAGGACTTTAAACACACGGCTGGACTATGCCTTGAACACTCACCGCAGGTGAAAAGTCTGTCCTGTCGGGAGTATCCAACCAGCTCTATTTTGACAGAACTAAATTCCTAGCTTATGGAGAGGCTAAAGGATCCCACCCACCAATTGCAACACTACATCAACACAAGAGGCGAGCCGCCTCGCCACAATCACATTTCGCAGCCTTGCTTCGGGGTTGGGCTGCTCTGACCCTGCAACTCATAATCGGGGGGGAGAAATAACCAGCACGTGCTTGGCTATGGCAACTCCCCTGGTCCAGGCCTTTCCACCAGAGTGAGCCAGGAAGAAAAGGGAGCATTATGCACCGGCCGGCTAAGCAGATTTGGAGAAGAAAAGGGGGTGAAGGGAAGGCCATGGCGGGAGGGGTGGGGGACTCAGGAATTTCACCAAAATTCATCCAAAACCCCTTCAGTGAACACCAGAAGAGGAGTGTAAAGCACAGAACATAGTAGATGGGGAGTGAGAAAGATAGAAAGTTGCAAGTAGTACAATGTTATTAAAAAAAAAAAAAAAGTGTGTGGGAGGATGGGGTGCACACAGAGTTTGGCTGCACATTGCACAGTCAATTCATTGATTTTTAACAGAAATCACAATTTGAACTAATGCAATTGCAAAGGGTGCAATAAATCATGCAGGCTGCTACTCTGTCCAAATGGTTATCTTGTCACACCTGTGATTTTTTATATTCATGTCTTCCTCCTCGTGTGAGAGACAGTGACGCTTCTCCTAACAGGAGCGCTGTGCTTCTCATGCACTAGGCATGCTCACTTATCAGAAGAGAAATCTGGAATATTGGACTTTCAAGATTGACTTCCAAAATTATACTGCACATCAAATCGCAACATCCATCAGAGATATCGCGATTAGCTATGTTTCCCCCAATTCATGCAGCCCTGGCACCAAGACTTAAAGAGCCTGCAATCTGTAAATAAATTAGCTCTGTATTTAAGGCAGATCACAGTGTCCACTTCATGCCCTCATATGGAGTTGCTAGTTTTGTTTGCCTTTGTACCCTTTTTTTGCACTCTGTGTGAAGCATGGAAACGAGGTTTTGGAAGAGCGGCCTTGAGGCCTCGGCTCATTAGACTCTGATTGTATTTGCAAGGCCAGTCGCAGGCTCATAAAACCGGTTTACTGTGTACCTCAACCTCATTCAACAGTCACATGTGTGTACGCTAGCAAGTGGGTAATGAATAATGGTTCACAGGAAATATGACACCACTTTGCATTTGTCACACTGTCACACTGTTTGTGGGGGGGAAATTGTAAAATCAGAGAGAGATGTGTGTGTCCATGCATGCATGATAGCAGGAACATAGCAGGGGCTATGACCTCACATCCTCTTCCTGTTTGACTCAAATAAGGCAGATGGCCATAGGGAGGAATGCACATCCTCTACCACTACTTGGGCCGGGCCAGTAAGATTCTCAGAGCCTCCCCCAACAGACAGACAGACAGACAGACAGACACACACAGATACCTCAACAGTTCCACAGAATGTGGCATTCCCCTTCCTCATTACCACAAATGGACTAACCCAATCCACAGGTGTATTTCAGACTTAACCGGAAAGTCGCAGAAGCAACTCTTTCCACAGCTTTTGCATGGTGTCATCTGTGCTGCCTACCAAGGAAAGGCACTGTACTGTACATATTTCTGTCGCCACAGAGCCTATCAATCTGTTCCCATGATGACACACACATTGCATAAATCCTGATAAGGGCTCACGTTGCTGAGCAGGCAGGAAACAAGCAACGGCGGTGTCTCCAAGTGGGTTTTGACCCCTCACACGCAACAACGCCCTCCCGTACTAACAGCACAGAGCACCTAATAAGTTCAAGGCAAGAGCAAAGTAGTAGCGTACTCTTCCTGAAGATAGCCGTGTTTATATTCCTCTTCATTTGGCGCACCATTTGGTTTGCTCTCCATTTTATATGCAAAGCATAAAGCATTTGTGGTTCCTTGTTTTTTTTTTTTTTTGGGGGGGGGGGGTTTAAATTTAAAAAAAAAACTCTCTGCCTCTACTTTCATGTAATCACAACTCATTGATGTGCTTTATACCTTCTTGACAAGCTTGTAAGTGTATTCAAGCATGTCTTCACCAACACGAGATTCAAGAGATTAAAAAGCTGACAAGCTGCTGGAGAGACACTGTTTTTTCTGGCCTCGGTTCAATTTGGACTGTTATGGCGGTGAACGAGAGATTTCGAGCTGAACATGACGGCGAACGGCACACAGCGGCACACACATCAGCAGCGTTTCCTCTGGATGATGTGTGTTTGTTGAGTTCGCTGAGCCGCCTGTTCTAGATGCTTCACACGGCGCCGAGCCAGTCACATAATCAGCATTTGAGTTCAGTTTTATGTGTGTGTCAGTGTGTGTCTGTCTATGTGTGTGTGTGTGTGTGTGTGTGTGTGTGTGTGTGTGTGTGTGTGTGTCAGTGTGTGTGTGAATGCCTACCGTTGTAAACAAGGAGCACAGTGTCACAGTCAGGGCCAGACTGACTCATGGTGGACTGACATAACTGGCCACTGCACTGGACAACCAATCACAACCCAACCATAACTCAGTAAATGGTTTTGTTTGTGCTTCGGAGCTTTAGACCAGTGCATCGCGTGGAATCCTTTCTGAGCTGACCAACTGTAATAGAAATACAACTAACTCTACAAAATGTGCCCTGATTAATTTGAAAAGGCTGAGGGGGGGGGGGGGGGGGGGGGGGAATCCAAGGGTAAGCGCCCTTGGGTGCCAGGACACTCCATCAGTCTGGTAATCTCAAGGTCAAGGAGGGGGGGAGGCACATATTATGCCCTCATGAAATGTGTGCATGGCATGGCATGGCATTAAGATTCTATCCTTCAAATCAGGCACAGCAGAAACAAACAAACCCTAAACAAAACAAAAAAAAGCAATTCCACTGAAGTGCTTAACTAAACATCAGACATTCCCTGTAAACCAAAAGGGTACAAGCTGTTCTCTAGTCTAAGGCATTCCAAGATGAGAGGAAACTAAGTCACACAGTAGAGCTCTCCTGCCATACCTCTTAATAAACTCTGTGGCCGAACTAAATCAATGTTGCTCTGGAGGCTATCCTGCCATTTGAACCAATGCCCACTGGTCTAATCTCCCGGGGAATATTTGCAAAGGCTCTTTTTTGTGTGTTCTTCTCCAGGCTTTGAAATGGTTTAGTAGGCAATTAAGACACAAAGCCTAACGAAAGGGATGGGGGGGGCAGGCTGAGTGCGGGACAGTGATAAGCCTGGTCATGTGTACAGTGAGGTTTAAATGGGGAGGGGACTCCCTTTCTCTTTTATTCTCAAGTATTGTAATGTGTGTGTGTATGAATAAGACAGAGTGCGTCAGTGTGAGTGTGAGCGTGTGTGTGTGTGTGTGTGTATGATAGATAGAAGGGAAGAAGTGGAAAAGGAAACAGAATTCCAAAAAGGGAAGAGGGAAAGAGTGAGGGAAGGGGGTCAGACCCAGACAAAGCAAGACAGGGCAAGAGACAGGAAATTGGGGAAGGGAAAAAAAGGCAGGAGGAACAAGGGGAGGGGGGGATAAGATTTAGGGCGGATGAAGCGGACGAGGGAGCACACAGCTGAGAGATGAAGGTAGTGATGAGAGTGACGAAGAGCCAAGGGAAAAAAGGGGATTACAAGGCTATGGAAGGAATGCTGAAAACAACTAAAGAGAGGAATGGGATGCATTTTTGAGCGGCATTGCCCACTCCAATGGAACAGTCATGTTCTTGTTCTTTAACTCAAGAGCAGGCTAGTCTACAAACTCTTCCTTGTAGACTATGATACAGTCTCACCTGGGAGTGGTCAATAATATCAGTAAGACAGGGCCCATATGATTCACTCTACACCCGTAAAGACTTTTGTTCCTTCAGAGTCAGCAAGATCTGGGTTGATTAACAGGCGTTCGGCAGAAGTATCGAAGTTCAACAAATCGATACAGACTGCTCAGTCAACATGTTCAGTGAGAGTTCATCTTGAACAGTGGGTGTTCTCATTCATAGCAAACGTTTTTCATAAGGCCGCAAATCCATTAGCCCTCTAAATTCTTGTTAATTAGGCCTACTTATTTTCCTAAACTGCAGCTTACTGGTACGAAATGTTGGCTACAATGGACACTGAAATGTTACCGTGAGGTTTAAAACTGCGCAATCATTTGGTAATTGATTTTTTAAATAATGGCCTATGAAATCTAAACGTTACTCCAAGAACATGTTTGGGATACTGGGTAGGGTACTACCCTACCTTAGTTTTATCAACCTGTTGCACACTTGTGTCGCGTGTCGTTCGATGCCTCGGCGAAGAAGTTTGGGGTTTTATAGCTAAGTAAGATTATTCTTGAAGAAAATCTTCAAAAAGCGCATCAAAAAGCGCACCAAAAAAAAGCGCGTCTTTAGACTGACGTTACCATGGCCAACCTGCCAAGGCAAGCAATTTAGTCTGCGTGCATCTAAATTATTGCAAACATAACATTCTCAATATCAGTTCTTATGAGTGGTCTTCTGATTGGTGTAATTCAGTATTTATTTTTCTGGAATCAATTAACTGAACACGCTTCGCTGTCGTGATAGCGTCCATGTGACATTCACAGTCAAACCTGTCCTTCGTTACCTTCAGTGCATCGAGGGCTAATTAATTAGCCAGCTATCAGACTAGCCAAAAAGCCCGACCATCGCAACTACTTTGGACTTTGCGTGTATCCAAGCCACACTAACTTTCTCAAGTGTAATGTAGCCAACACTTTGGGCACTACATATTAATTATTAGAAGAGCTGCTTTATCTTACCTGTTCATAGTGCTCACAGTGCTTGACAGGGAAGCGGTGCTCATATCCGTGTTTCTTGGACGCGACCAGCTGCTATGTCCCTCTACTTTCACCTCTAGGGAAATGCTTCACCATAACAACCATACACTTCATTGACTGGATAAAACACTCCCCAAACGGTCACCAACGCGTTTTTGGTGTTATGGTGCCCCCAGCAGTACAGAGTGCAGCATAACTAGGCAATCAGAATTGAAAAGAAAAAAAAAAGAAAGAAAAATCAACTGCCTGCTTTTTGGTAAAAATGGGAAACGTTTAAAAACCTACTGAAACATTAATTCTGTAAGTATGAATATCTATTAATGACAAAATAAATTGAATAAAAGAATAAAAACATTTATTTGATTTGATTTAAAGCATTTTGCTTTATTTTATATTATTAAATATAAAGTATTTATAGAGTATGTAGAGTATTTATACTGGCCCCTTGAAGTGTAGATCTATGGACTGGCCATTAAAGTGAGTGGAATTGTGTAGTGCTCTAGATAGAATTAGGATTCTGTATGCCCTCTCTCTTGAGAAATATTGTACTCAGTCCACTAGAGGCATGCCAGCACTCTTTCCTGCTGGCATACAATAGTAGGCTTAGGCTAGGAGTTTCATTGTCAACCTACAGGTGGCAATATTGTGTTATCTTGACCAGAGCCAACTCATGTGGTTTAGTAGCCTACACAATCTTGAGGCTCAGACTGATGCATTTGACCACCAACACAAGTACCCTATTCTGATGCAGACACTAATGACACAATCCCTCAAAGTCAAAATTAAAATAGGAGAATTTCTAGGTGTCATTTTACAATTTCAATCCATGTCGATCCACATAACCAAGTGAAGTCAGAAAGGCGGTACACTTATGGAACCTCTGAACGCTCATTTTACTGTCTCAAAGCATGCTGATATTCTTTTAGCATTGCACCTTTGAGAGAATATAGGCTACTTTGCAGCTGTATTTGTGGTATGGCAAGAGTCCTGCATTAGACCGTAAATGCCCCAACAAGGGAAACCACTTCACCATCATCAGCTTGCTCAGTATCAATTGTTGTTCTCATCAAGCTCTGCTTGAACAGTTCAAAAGACAACACCATGAATGTCTCCCCCCAACCATACTTTTTTCCCTCCTCCCCAGAGTTATAGATATTCAAATGATACTTATAGCCAACACTACATTAACCAAATGTGTGCTGTTCATAGCCTACTGCATGTAATCATTTGCATATTTGCACTCTCTGTATATAACTCTTAATATATAGGCCTAATATTTGTATTTATCCACTGTCTGTTCCCACTGTATTGTAGGATAGACTAACACAATCTACATAAAAGCATAATATGCTATATGCTAGGCCTAATTGTTTTAACAAAATAAACAAAATAAATAAAAATCAAATTGAAAAGTGCACAATTTATTTGGCTTTGCCTTTGAACCCATACTCTGCACAGTGATAATACAGTTAAATCTTGAGCTAGCAATAATGACTGAACTCTTCTCCCTTATTCACTGACTTCACTTGAACTGTTATTCTATTCTAAGTGGTATAGGCTACTTATTGCTGGACAAACCTAGTGGCGTCATACTTTTTAGGCTATTGTACTTTGATGTGTTGCTGAGCATCAGCTACATAACTAAATGTTAATGTAACAAGGACTGGATATGTATCAAAATGTATGACATTTCCATGCCCCCCGCCTCGCTCTCATGCTCATAAAATCACTTTGAGGTTCTTTCTTTCTTTCTTCCATGATCATAAACAAAAGTGTATGCTTACTTCCTTCACAACTTATCTACAGTGACATGTATGTGTACTACATACATTGTACAATTTATTTACAGTGACTGGTGACACTGGTGACACGGACCATTTCACGGCATTCTCTGACCATTTCACTGCATTCTTTACTTTAGTAATCATGTGACAAATAAACCTCCTTGTATCCTTGTATCCTTGGTGCTAACTTATTCGATCTGGAAGTAAAAGTGAGTCTGGCATCCCTGAGAGAATAACTTTCAAGACAACAACTAGGTTAAACTCAGCAGGACAATGATGAGCCTATAATCTACTGACCTCTGAGGTGACCTCACTTTTCTGTCACTATGGTGACATTCTGCAGAGTATGGAGCCGAGAGAGAGATAGCAGCTTAGTGTTGTGCTCTTCCAGTTGCAACTGTAAACCCACTTATATGTCACTTCACATTTTGTGTGGCCAACAAAATGTGTACAGAGAGGTGTAACTAGTCTGCCCACCATGTGGTTAAATTAATGTTGAAAATGGTTGTTCACTGACTATACTTAAATCCAACTATATTCCCCCAGTTCAAGAAACAATTGAGGTAGCAGGGGATGTGCTCTCAGCTTGTAGGTTATGTTGAATATTTCCGCTCCAATTTCACGAAACTTGTTTCATACTTTGACATCAATCAGCTTACATGAAAACCACTAGAAATTCCAAATTGCACATTCCGCCTGTGACATCTCTAAGAGGGTTGACATTGTAAAGCACTTTGGAATATTGAAAATAATCAGAGGGGACACAAACTGGAAATCTTCAAACTGGTGGATTATGCCGATTTAGGAGGATGCTTGTTGTAGCCTATGTGTTCCAAAAGCTCAATTCAGACTAGGACGAAGAGTCAATTCTGAGTCTCAGACATCTATGTAATTTCACTCTGCTACAGTGAAGAGGAGGGAGGTGGCAGAGGGGATGAGACCAGACATGACCTTACATGCTGCCAATATGCCCATGGCATGCCCAGCCCAGCAGCACAGCTGCAAAGCACAGTGATCAGAGATCATTTGCATTGGACACTCGGACATTAAGTTTAATGTTTCTAATCACAACCTATTATTGTGGGTGGTGGAGTCAACTGTCAAGGAAGTGTTCATCAGTCCCCTAACCAGGCTCCTCAACTACTGCCATGGCCACTTATGTATAGCAAATGTTTTAAGCATTTGCAATAGGACTACTTCCTGGAGCCAGCTTTAGTTAGCCTATATTGATACTCGGCTGTTGGATGAGTGTATGAAAAATATGTGAGACATGTTTATTCAGCAAAAATGGTGTGGCTGACAAGCAGTGCCATCCAATCAGCTGTGAAAATCAGTACGTGATAATTAGCGTGTGGACAGGTGAGATTATCACTACGCGTTCACCTCGAAACAGCTTCACTGAAACTTGCAACACGAAAGCATCTGTAAGTTGCTCTCCATTGCTCTTCTAGCGACAAGGTGCTGATATCCTGTCACAGTTCGGTAAGATATGATAGGCCAAGAGAGCGGACTCTGCAGTCGTGATCATTCCTGACATCAAGTAGATCTAGTTAAATTGTTTAGATTGGCTAGGCCTTATGGTGGTCTGTATTCAGATTTTAAATACGAGGGAACACTAGCCCAATCACAATTAAATGTATTACAATTACGACATAGGCCTTCAAGGAATTAAGCAAGATATGTCGCTCTGAAGGGCTTTCAGTTTGAGCAGGGTTATCGGAAATTGTAAAGTGTAATCGTCTACTGCGTCCAGTTAGACACCGTTGACTTCACCACTAGAAGAGGTGGGTTTAACATATGTGTTCAGCTGTCTGTTTGTTGAAGAGTGCAAGGTTCCCAAGATCTTGGTTTAGCCTAAAATAGCCTAGCTAAAGGTTTGACCACATAGGATATGTCAGGAACTTCGAAAGATTCCCATCCATGTGTGATGTTAGGAGGCATATGTAAAACGTATTGGCCTATTGCTTGTATTGTGTTTTCGCACATTCAAAAGTCCCCCCTGGAAAGAAATGTCGTCAGCTTGCTGCAGAATATTCCTCTAACCCAACTTGTTTTCAGTGTCTTGCTGTGCGGCAAGGACTCGGACATTAACACTACATTATATAACAAAAGCCAAGTGCTAGGCCGAAACCGTTTCCTCTCAAGTAGTCAAGACAAGGCACGCTGAATTCTGAGACTCAAAATTAAAACGGTCTAAATATGTAGCCTAGGTAAAGTCGAGTTCACTGTACATTTGATCATTGGTGTATGCTATAGTAACTATAGCATACACCATTGATCAAATGTACAGTGAACTCGACTATAGTTAGTTGTACTTAAGTCTTTGAGCGCGGGGGCATCTGTAGGCCTTTTTATTTATAAGCAGATTCAACAGTAATTTCCCCCAAACATATTTATTGTGTTTTCACTTTTTGAAAGCTCAGAGCATTGTTTCTTTACATTAGTCTACTTTTGTTATTTGTAGTTAAATGTGTTTAGTACACATTTAGTACACAGTGATAATTAGGCTAATTGCATATTTGTACTGATTGATTAAGCTACTGATATCAGATGTTGTAGTGCCAGTGAGTGAATCTACCGAAAGTGTTAATCTCTAACTATGTGAGAAGGGGATTTGTATATTAGCGTCGCCGGTACTTGTATATTGCTTGCCATGTATTGTTGACGGAATCTACAATGTATTCTTCCCAAATAACAAACGTTAGATATGCTTTTGTACCAGTCCATGTTTCATATACAACATTAACATTAACAGTAGTTTTATCACGAGAAACCGCTGTGCGTCATGCGCGTTAAGTCGACCACTACATCTATTTGCGTCATGCGCGTTATGTCAACCATTCATCTTATCAATCTCTGCTTACAGTAAATAAAGTCAAGCAATTATGCACTGAGCCGCGGTATGGGGGTCTTTGCTGTCTTAAGATATTCACTTTGATATAGACCTATTTCAAAAGCATGTTGTATCAAATGGAAAGTTTCCTTCAGTAGTGGAAACTTAGGTTTGAAATGGACTTGAATGTTGCTGATGTTTTTTTTTTTTTTTTTTTTTAAGCAAGGGTTGTTTCAGGTTTACTGTTTCTCACACACGCAATGTCGCCCAGCCCCCCGGGGCGATCAGTCATTCTGCGCGCAGATAGCGCCCCATTCTCCCCTCGATTACGCAGCAGGATTTACATGAAACTGTTAATTGTTTGCTCTTCAAATAGAGTCGACCTGGAGCCAGCAGTCTGCCGGGGGTTAAGGACCGACCCCCGTTTCCCTCCCCCTAAGCCTGACCAGCCGTGTAGGCCAATCTGCGCCCCTCGTTCATCAGCATGACAAAGCACTGGGGGGGTCAGGGCTTGCTGGCACCACTCGCTATTCCCTACCTGCCATCATCAGGATTGGGAGCCCATCGCGACCATCAACTTGACTTCACCTTTGTTGAAAGGAGTGGTCACCACAATGGCCCTCAGAGTCATCCACAGAGCAACGTAGCGCGGAGCTCGTCATTCCAAGACTGGCGAAGAAACCCAAACTTTCCGCCGGTGCTGAAGCGAGGAGCTCTTGCAGAAAGGACTGCCCCAGCACCACTGACCAGGGCCGCTGTGCCCATGGATACGGATATATTAAATGACCCTGCATCTGGATACTACGCAGAGGCCACGCAGGCCAAAATGGAACCACCGGCCAAGCAGCAACACCAGACTGGCCTCGGCAACTCCTGGGAACATGATGGGAATTCCAACGGGGGTAAAAAGAAGAATTATCAACGTTACCCAAAGCCACCGTATTCGTATCTCGCCATGATTGCTATGGTTATTCAGAATTCTCCAGAGAAAAGGCTGACTCTGTCAGAGGTAAGTTCCAAATTCGTCTCAAGCCAAGGTTTTGCATGCGCATGGATGCTTTGGGACAAGGGTCAACTGAATCAGACCCCTCAGAAAGTTCTGCATCTTTGCATCTGAAATTACTGTTTTGTTCATAGTTATTCAATCTGATTGAGTGACCTCTATTTAAACTTCTAAGCTCTTAGGTTAGTATAACACAATGTGTGAAGGAAGTGGACATTTTATTATTGTGTCTTTGTGAGTAGATGTGATGTTTGGGGGTGAGCCTTGTGTAGGACGCACCTATGCAAACACAACGGTCCGTCTCATCTGACACGCTTCGCAGACAGATTGTCTCTATCGTGCGTTGTTTTGTTTAGATAGCATACAGTGAAACCAGACACCGATATGCATCAGCTGTGGTAAGCTATTGATAGGACGAAAGTTTGGAGCAGATACATTTGGTCTAATGCTCAGAGACTATTTTGCTGGCAGGAGTTAAATATTTCTGAAGTCCTAAACACAATTGTTTTTACTAATCAATGATCAAAGTTGATCATTCATTAATTTAATTAAATCGAAGCTGTTAACTGCATGTTCGCACAGCACATAACATAACATCCATTGATGGCCAAAAGATGCCACACTAGTGTCCCACTATATATTTCTAAGGGCCTCTGAAATGAATGAGAGATCTGCACTGTCATGTTAGATGTGTTTTAACCCAACAGTGCATTTGACAAGTGAACAAATAATGTAAAACTTTTATTTTGCATTTGCTTTCCCAGATCTTGAAGGAGATCAGCACACTATTTCCATTCTTCAAAGGAAATTACAAAGGCTGGAGGGACTCTGTCCGACATAACCTCTCTTCCTATGACTGCTTTGTTAAGGTTGGTTTGTTAATACGTTTGTGCCCTCCACAGTTGCACTAAATCATTATTCCACCTATTGAATTTGTTGACATTTTTAAATGAATTTCAGCTCTTACTCAGTGTCTAAGTCCCACTCATGCTGTCTCTGCTCTGTGCATCCTTTAGGTGCTCAAGGACCCTGGGAAGCCTCAAGGGAAGGGGAATTTCTGGACTGTGGAGGTGAGCCGAGTTCCTCTGGAACTCCTGAAGCGTCAGAATACCGCTGTGTCACGCCAGGATGAGACCATCTTTGCCCAGGACCTCGCCCCTTACATCCTCCACGGGCAGCCTCACACCCAAAAGCTTGAGGCTGAGCAGCCCACCCCTCCCCTTCCCCCTGTTCCCAGCAGGCATAGCTCGCCGCCCACCGAGGACCCGTACCGTCCCAAACTGGACTCGTCCTTCGCCATCGACTCCCTCCTGCACAGCTTTCGGCCCCCCAGCGTCACGGGAGTGGAGGGGCTCCGGAGTCGAGACGGCTGGGGGGTGGAGCAACCGACCCCGCCCGCTCACCACCACCACCACCACCACCAGCACCACCCCGTCTCCCCGCCCTGTCTGCGCTACACCTCCTCCGCCCGCAGCGCTTCGGCCAGCTCGGCCAGCCCGGCGTCCTCCTCGTCCGACGACGACTGGAGGGGCCCCGCCCCGCCCGCCCGCAGCAGGAAGAGGGCCAACGAGAGCGAGGCGGGCTCCGACGGGTACGACGACTCCTGCCCGCCGCCCAACAAGTCGATCCGGAGGGGCAGCGCTGCACCCTGGGAGCTGCCCACCTCCTACGCGAAGTACACGCCGCCCAACGCCGTCGCGCCGCCGAGCATGCGCTTCAACGGCGGGCCCTTCGTGCCGTTGGGTGGACTGCCGTTCTACGGGTACGGGGGCCCGCCGGTTCCGTCGGGTCACTTTGTCAGCCACGGCTACTGGCCCATTCTGCCCAGTGGGCACGTTTCGCTCCAAGCTCCGCCTCTGCTCATGGACTTGGACAGCATGCTGCAGTCGGTGCCACCCAATAAAAGCGTGTTTGATGTGCTCGGCACAGCCAATCAGACGCAACACCCCCCACCAAACCAGTACGCCCTCCAGAATGGCCCCCCTCTTACACGATATCATCAGTATTAAGACTTTAATTAAAGTCCCCTTTCCTCCCCGCCAAAGAAGACACTTGCTCTCCTATCTCTCAGTAGGCGTGGTCTAACAGTAGTCTGTTTACAGACAAATTCTCAGGTTTGAGGCTTCAGGGAAAGTGGCTTCCAAACTACCAGTGATTTGCTACCTCAGTGTTCATGTACCAATCTGATCAATATGAACTCATTACTGACCAAAGACTTTGCACTGCTAGTTTGCACTATTTTTTCCTTTTTGTTTAATATGAATGTTCCTTTTTTTAAAATGAAACGTTTTATAAATGTTACCAGCGTCAAATATTTTAGAACCATTGCAGGTGTTCGTTATTGTATTTTTATGCTTGTTTAAAATCGTATGTAACAAACGAGGTTTGAAATGAATCAAAGTACAGGGTGTTCATCTGTCTTTTCCTTGCTTTCTTGCTGTAACAGACTCTGTCAGTGACCCTAAAGAAGTGTGTGTTTGTGTGTGTTTGTTTGTGTGTGTGTGTGTGTGTGTGTGTGTGTGTATGTATGCGTTTACATTTTATTTTACTCTGTGCCTTAATCTACAGATCTCTTTTGAGAATGTATGTGATGCCTAAAGTTATTCCACCAGTAACATGCCATATTAGGAATTCTACAGGGTATGTTGCACGAATGCTTCAATTTCAAACAAATTACATTCGGTACAATCTTTTATACCAGAGTGTTACTTCTGTGGAATTGCATAAGAAGTAAGTGCAAGGTTGTTCAGTATGGAGTGATGAATCCCTTGATTTGAATTGCACCAACCCACCCCCAACTGTGAATGTCCATCCTGTTGTATCAGCCAATGTGGGAGGATGGGCTTAAGTGTCAGGGATGGGGGTTTGGGGGTGTAGAAAAGTGCCTTATTTACAATTCACTGGAAATGTGTTTCTTTTAACCTCACTGAAATGTCTTGAACTACATAATGGCATTTTGAATGTAAATAACCTCTGCCTGGTGTATCTGCCTGAAAAGATTCAGGATAATACTGTGAAATATGTTTTTATTATGTTTTTTTTCCCCTGTGCATCAGAAATAGATCATTTCTTTTCATAATGCCTTTGCTTTGTTGTTCATCTAAGTCTTTCTTTGGATTCCTGTGGTCTGGGCAATTTCCCCACTGAGCCTTACATGTGGTGTTGGCTGTTTCCAATCTGAGGCCTGCACCTCTGATCACTGATCCATTCAAACAGATTTTTATCTCCCTCATTCTTGCTAGTCCATGGCAGCCTGGTACTGGTCAAGCAGACTTCCTGCTGCCATCTGACATGACCCACGACTTTAAAATCAGCCATCCATGCCCAAGACCCCCTCTGCTTCACCCACATCACCCCAGAACAGCACTCCCTCCTGGGGTGACCAGAGCCATAACTCAGGGCCTCCGACAGGGTTTCCTTATCTTGTCCTCAGCACAGACACTTGTTATTAATCCTGAACGCTTGCTCTGTAAATAGCACTGTAAAAGCAGTGGAAAGGTCCCTTAAAAAAACAGTGAGATTGATGGATTCTATCGGATTCATTGATGACTAAATGTTATAAAACAATATAACTTGCAGATATTAGCTTTGTGCAAGACTGAGTCTGCAACATATTTTCAGTTTTCCTGCAAAGTCTTCACACTGGTAAGATCATATATATATACACCAAAAGGCATCTATACCGCTGCCTTCTCTGGAACTCTTGAACAACACTTGAAGATGTGTTGAAACTCAACTCGACCAGAAACTAGTAATGTTTAGGTAGTATAAGGATTTCTGTTGTTTTATTTCAGTTATAAAAGAGTATATGATTTCATTGGAATTATTTAGAGGGATGCATGACAAATGTAAAGAAAATCAGTTTTATTTCAAGTAAAACTAACAATTTTAAAACTACAACAACTCGGGTTTTGTGTTTTGTGTTTATTTTATTTATTCGGCTATACATAGCCCCAAATGAAATGAAAAACAGTTAATCTAAGAATACTAAAAATACTGGCAGGTGATGTCCGTGTATGCATGTATGGAGTGTGGGTACATCACAGTCTAAAAACACTCGTTCCAATTATGGCTACAATCTGCATAGCATCACGTGGCAGCAGGGGGTCCGCCTGCATAGTCTTATCAGTGGTCAGATAGACCCCCGCCCCACCCAGCCTGCATGTGTCCCTGGCCTGAGGTGGGTGTAGTAACACTGCTGGGCAGGTTTCTGCTGCCTGTAACAACAAACAGCGTGATCTAACTCTGTATCCGTACAGTGAAGTATGACTGCAACATGTGTATGGCGTTATATACGAGATTCTGTAACAAAGGTGAGGTGTCACAAATGTTTGTAATTGATTTCAAAAGGTAAAAAACGACTTTCAAAAAAAGAAATTTGGATTCCTGAAACAGTTGCCATTTAGAAACGCACTGCTGTATGCATGGTGACAAAGAAACCACTTCAAGAAAATCTTGACATGAATAACTTTCTACCTTCTCATGACATTTTTTAGAAAACTCACACACTGTCTATTCCCTTTCAACCCTTCACACTTTCCCTTATTTTTCTCTTTGTCTCTTCTCTCCCTTCTTCTCCTCACACACTCTCTTGTGCGCGGCGGTACTCAAACACGCTTCCTCGCTCGACGAAGGTCTCGTTGAGCCGCCTGCGCTTGGAAGGCAGAGTTCCGTTATCGTCGTCGTCGTCCTCCTTCTTCCCATAGCCCCCTCCTCCAGGAGTATGCAGACTGAACATGTCCTGCGGACGCAAACAAACTGGACATTACATACAGAAACACCGGAGGCAGAAATGCATAGGCAGAGACAGAGACGGAATTAAATACTTTCCAAACATCCAGCAGGAAAAGACAAAAAGCTCTTCAGTGTGTGTGTGCACCAACGTCTAACTAATGGGTGGATATATGTGATTGAAAATGGACCATGACAGTCATATGTCCTTAATTAACCGCCCAAAACACAAAATACACAGTCCAGGTCTTACAGTTCAAGACTACCCTTGTTTTGCATATCTAAGTTTAAGATTCCTAAGTTTAAGACATGAACAAGTCCAAGCCTGTCCTCACCCCAGGCTCCAGGCTGACTGTGGTCTTGGCCCCCAGGTTAAGAACTCTTCCGTCAGCCCGGTGAAGTAGATTCAGACCTGCTTCTCCACTCTCACCTCCTGAAAGAGTGTGAGAAACAGATGCAAGAAGGAGATAGTCAATGTAGTTTCACCAAGATAGAAATCAGAATTAACATCACTGAAAAGGCTACGGCCAGGGTGACTTACCATTCAGTCCATACGGCTGCGTTGACCGTCTCTCTGTCAAAACGGAGAGGACCACTTTCTCCCGGAACAGGAGTTTCCGAACCACGCCGTCGCCTCCGCGATAATGCCCTTCCCCTCCTGAGCCTGGCCGTAGTGAGAACTGCTCCAAGATCACAGGGTATCTGAGAAACAGCGGTAGGAGTGAAGAGAGTGTAAATCAGAGATAGGAACAGAAAGGGTCGCTAGGTAGAGATAAATGTGGTAACAGAGCCACAACATTGCCCAACTGGTCAACTGATATCCAATGATGTGGAGCTTAAAGTACACTGGGCAAACACATAATGTATCAAGGCAGTTTTTACTGGGGAGCTGTGGCCTAGCTCCTAGCGCCCACAGGGATCCGAGTTTTGAATCCAACCAACGGTTATTTCCCTATTCCACCTAACTTACTTCCAGTCACTTTTCACCATCCTATCTGAATCTGAATTAAAAAAAAGTAAAAAAAAATACACTTAAACAAAAGTCAGTTTCTAACTAACTAAACGCACCTCTTCTCCAGAATTTCTGGATCGGTGATGCGTGTGTTGGTCATGTGACTGTGGACCCCACTTCGCCCATTCCAACCCGGGCCTGCACCAGCACCCCCGGCAACGGTCTCATAGTAACCGCTCTTCTCACTCCCAAAGGACACGTTGTTCATGCAGCCCTGCCAAGCAGAGAAATGGGTGTGAAACAGAAGGCAGAGATGCTCTGAAATACATTACAATACAATCAATTTGCTACCATTCATAGACATGCACTTATACATAGCTTGACTCACCTGGGAGGCAGCACAAACTTCAAATGCACGGAAGATGACATCTACAACCCTCTGTGATGTCAGCACGTTCCCCCCCACCACAGCTGCATCCTGGGACGGCTGGAGGATGGAGCCGGGGGGAATGATCACTTTGATTGGAGCAAGGCAGCCCTAAAACAGAGAGATACGAAGGGGTCATATCTTATCTCAGATAACACAACTATGCCATCAGCTGAGGCATATCTCCATTTGTGCTACAGAATGTGTCAAAGAGTGTTTCAAAGACCTGGTTTACAGTACGTGTGTGTGTGTGTGTGTGTGTGTGTGTGTGTGTGTGAGTGTGTGTGAGTGTGTGTGAGTGTGTGTGAGTGTGTGTGAGTGTGTGTGAGTGTGTGTGAGTGTGAGTGTGTGTGAGTGTGTGTGTGTGTGTGTGTGTGTGTGTGTGTGTGTGTGTGTGTGTACCTGGTTGAGGGGGATGTCCTGGCCCACCATGCAGCGCAGGCAGTATATGAGCGCTGATAAGGTGATGGCACGAGGAGCGTTACAGTTGCCCCACACTTCTGTTCCTGTGCCGGTGAAGTCAAACACGGCACTGCCCTGCACAAGAACAGACACAGAAACAGCTTGTATTGTTATTTCTCATAAAGTCAAGATGACTAAATTGAGAGAGAGAGAAAGAGAGAGAGAGAGAGAGAAAAGACAGATATTAAGACAAAAAGTGTGTTTTACAACTATACACAACTCAGGAGCTATTATTATGACTATATGACAAAATATAACGCTTGCTGAACAAACCACTATATTGACTTGTATTTTTAGAGGAATTCAACACTGAATCCAAAGGAGGACAGCTGCAGTCACAGGAAGATGGAAGACACCGGGGGTCTCATGACTCGGTCACCTCCTGCTCGTTGATCTTCACTCGCAGCCTGATCGGCGTTCCGTCGTCCATGTGGTCCACTGATTCCACTTCCAGGGAGCCAGTCTGTTGCCGGCGACGACGTGCAAAATCTTTCAGCATGTCTCTTACAGCCACCTCTGCATTGCTCTAGAATGAATGAATGAATGAATGAATAATTGACTGATTGAATGAACGAACAGATTAATCAATCAATCAATCAATACGTGTGTGTGTGTCTGTGTGTGTGTGTGTGTGTGTGCGTGTGTGTGTGTGCATGTGTGTGTGTATGTGTGTGTGTGTGTATGTGCGTGTGTGTGTGTGTGTGTGTGTGTGTGTGTGTGTTTAATTCTTATCATCAATAATGGGTCCATAGGTTGTTTATCTCTCACAACCAAACAAACGCTCCCGTAACAGTGAATTCACCTGAATGTAGCCCATGTATGCTTGAACTACGGCCAGCCCGTAGCTCCCAATCAACTCGCCCACAAGGTTACTCCCCCTCTGATTGGCTGCCACCTGTGCCCGCAAGTCTGACAGGTTGTCGTGGAGATTGCGAGTCCCGGAGCATTCTGGGTACTGTGCTGGAGCCATGAGGGCTTCTGTGACAGCTGTAGGAGGGTGGGGAGAACGTTTAGGCTGATGACTGGATAACTTTCATCTATTTAGCAGAACCGATTCGGCCCGTTCCGCCAGTTAATCAGCAGCTGAAACACTGAAAGCTCTAACCTCATTCCCCCAGGTGTGCAAGGAAAAGTCTACTGGGCAGAGATATCTGAGGACTATGGCTTTAAGACGTCCAAAAAAATTCAGAATGTTCAGAGTAAAAAAAATAATTCAATTTATCCAGCATTTACCCAGTCTATGACAAGCCAGTTCAAACATGAGCGAAGCCTTCGTTGCCTCTTGCTGATACTGTAGAAATTTGTGTTTCTCCATCCTTACTGTATATTTACGATTTCTCTCACAGCTAGCCCCAACAACTCACCTTGTTCCTGGAAAACGCCTCCGGTGACCAGCTTGAAGGAGGTGAAGACGGCCCCCTCCTCCTGCAGGGATTTGGAGTGAGGGGGCATGGAGCCTGGAGTGATGCCGCCGATGTCAGCATGGTGCCCCCTGCTGGCCACAAAAAACACAGGTCCACTCACACCACGCCAGAACACCTACAGATAGGAGACAGAGACTGAGTAAGTCCTTGAGCGAGTGAATTTGAGAGTGAATGAGTGAGTGAGTATGTGTGTGAGTGAGCGAGAGAGATAGAGTTAGAGTGTTTGAGAGACAGAAAGACAGAGAGGAAATAGATAGGAACAGAGTGCGTGAGAACAGGAACCGGAGCACAAGAAGCGGGAACAGGAAACAGGAAACAGAGAGGGAAGTGCTTAGAGTTAATGGCTAGCTGTAGCGCAACCTCAAGAGGAGGCAGAGGAGAGGAGAGCCAGAGGAAAAGACAGGGGACTGGCCATATGGGTGACCATGGTTCAAATACAGCACACTGGCTGGAGTGCAGTACAACCGCTCACTCACTGGCGTGATCACAGTAAGGTCTGGCAGGTGGCTTCCTCCAGCACATGGGTGATTACTCAAAATCACATCGCCCTCCTTCAAAGTGTTCCCCAGTGCTTTGAGCTGTGATAGAGGGTTGAAAGAGAGAGAGAGGGAGAGAGAGAGAGAGAGAGAGAGAGAGAAAGAGAAAGAGAGAGAGAGAGAGAAAAGCAGGTCAATTGCATTTGCATATGAAGATGGACCTAATGTAAAATGGTGGGCAAAGAGCAAAGTCTGTCAACAAGCAAAGTTCTTGAGCATGATCTTTTCTAGAGCCGTCATGTGGCATGTGGGAGCATGAGGCATTGACCTAATTCACCTGAGACTGAGGTGCTTTGTCCATCATTCAAATTAGGGCCCTAAGTCTTCATGTTTAACAGGTTCTGTGAGCTAGAGTAGGAATGTCTAGCATGCATACCAGATAGTATTCAGCCCAGGAGTTTATACAAGTCAAGTCAAGTCATGTCACTTTTACTTATATGGCGTATTTTTGTATGCAAACCAAAGCGCTCCACATACAAGACATTGACACACAAGGCAAAAGATGCCGTGACACAAAGACATAAACAAACAAACAAATTTTCAAGATAACAAATTATACACAAGACAAAAGATGCCGGATGCAGCGCAATAGTTGCCAGCGTACCCGAGAAACCAAGACATAAACAAATTGGCAAAATAACAAATTATACACAAGACAAAAGATGCCTGACGGAGCAGGGTAATCGAGACACACAAGACAGGCAGCGAACAATTTCTCTCTTGCGGACAGCCACATAGCCTGCAGGTCTCTCTTCTGAGCTCTTTTATAGCCGACATTCCAAACCTAATCATCCATCTCTGACCAGATCAGGGAAGCGTACTGGCCTGTCCAGTGAACTGCCAGAGCTGTGACACCTGTACCAGCACTGCTGAGCACAACAAGAAGTCCTGGATGACTTTGCCTTTGAAACTATTAAAGCAACACTAAAGAGTTTTTTTAACCTTAAAATAATGTTTCCAAAATCATTTCAGCGGTTCATCAACTCGTAACAGGTTGAACGGCACTTCTGCTTTCACTTCGCGGCTCTCTATCAGCTCTAACCGCACTATGTAACTTTAAGAGGTGGGGTAGTGTATCTGTAGTTCAATGAAATGAGACATCAGAAACTACAAATTTGACTTGCTTTGATGTGTGTGCGACAGAGGAAAAGTGCTTTAGTGTTGCTTTAAGGTCACATTTGTACGTGTACATTTATTGATTTAGAAGGCACTGTTGTCCAAAGTGACTTACAAATGTCAACTATATTTCAAGATTGTCCCTGTACTGGAGCGACTTGCTCAAGGGCACAACAGTGGGAGCCAGGAATTGATCCCACAACTTTCAGGTTACTGCACACTAGCCCAGCTCCTTAACCTACATAGAAGGTGTACTGACCAGTATGCCCTGTTACAGTGCTGATAAATACAGTGGATACGGAGTGGATGAAAGGAATACTACAACACTGTTAATGGCCGGGTTTCCTAGATTCGCTAAGAAGCTCTTAAGTGCTAAGAACTTCTTAGGAGCGCTCTAAGAACATTCTAAGAACGCCCCTAAGAAGTTCTTAGCACTTAAGAGCTTCTTAACGAATCCGGGAGACGCGGCCATTATCAGTCACGCAGGAGGAGAGGGGGGAAAATCATGCATTCTCACCTGGTACTGCACGGTCTCCTGCATGGCTCCCAAGTGCACGGGGATGTGGGGAGCGTTGGACACCAGCCCCCCGTCTGGGCCGAACACGGCGCAGGAGAAGTCCAGGCGCTCCTTTATGTTGGTGGATATGGACGTCCTCTGGAGAACACGCCCCATTTGCTCTGTGTTTGTGTGTGTGTGTGTGTGTGTGTGTGTGTGTGTGTGTGTGTGTTAGTGATGGAGAAAAGAGAAATGATGGAGAAAAGAGAAATTGTTTAGAATACAGTATAGAGTACAGAGTACATCTCAAGCATATCTGAAGCTTTTTCAAACTACAGTCTACAGCCACATCAGCCCCCTAATACCTCTCAGTTGCCCCCTCTCACTCTAATCCACATTCATTTCTACTCTCATTCCAGTTCCTCTATTCCAATACGTTCCCTTCCCCGCTCTCCTCCCTCCGCCAGTGTCGCACCTGCGATGCTCATGAAGCGATGAGAGAAGATGGACAGCTGGATGGCGTTGAGCTCGGTGCCCAGCGCACACTGGGAGTCCGTCCCCACGGCGATGCAGACGTCACCCTTCTCCGTCAGCTGGGCTGTGCAGCCGGGCTCCACCAGAATGGTGCTGAGACAAACCAACAGAGGCTTTTACATCCTTTACACACAATCAATTAAATGTCAAGTAAAGGTTGGGGGTAGGGGGGTCCTCATTATTTGGTTCGACAGAGGTGCAAACTTATATTTATATTTTTATCCAAAGTGACTTATATACTGTATGTCTATGTAAGGCTAGATGCATGTAAGGCTAGGTGCATGAAAGGCTAGGTGCATGAAAGGCTAGGTGCATGAAAGGCTCTCTGTGCACTAAGTTGTTTCCGGTGGAGCCATGTGTATTTGAACCTGCCACTATTAGTTAATGTAAGTGTCTACACGGACCCAGTTGGTGTGACACTAGGGAATCAGTACATTACAATGAACACGGATTTGTGTGTGTTCCATTTTTGGGCAAACAAGATATTCAGCGTCAGACTGAAGGTGTAAGGAGCAGAATATAACAGAAGATGGCATTGCAACACAGTTAACGACCCACCAAAAATAAATGTGCGTACAAAGAGCCTGTCGTGCACATAGTCTATTATTACAAGAGTCAGTCACCCAAGAGCAACGTGAGGTTAAGTGCCTTTCTCAAGGTCTGCTGCATGCAAGCCCAGTTCTTTAGCCACTAAGCAACCACCGCCCCCTTTGACAAACAGTAGGTCACCTCAATGTTGCCACACACAACAGGATAGCTTTCGTTCATGCATGAGACCTGTGAAATATCTGACTTTGCCCTTTGCCAAATTAGGGCCCAACGTAGCAAATAAAAATGGACATGATCATCTGAACATTCGCTCTTCCTTTGACACATGGTGCATGAAACATGGACACACACACACAAAGGGTCTTCATACCTATTCTTGTCAATGATGATGGCAGGACCCCGGAGGCTATGCTCACACGATAGCTCCTCCCACAGGAACACATTGGTATCCAAGTAGCCGTCCTCAAAGTAACACTTGGTGACCTTAGCAACAGAAGATGAGCAATTGCACAGACATGTGTTATTAAAGAGGCCATTTCCTGCACCTGCACAGGCTCTCTTTCTGATGACTTACTGATGAAGTCTTTCGGTGCATGTTTTGGGAGATGCATATTTAAACAGCACATGCTCTTATAAATAGGTTTAAACAGCGTCATGCTCTTATAAATAGGTACCATTTAGCTTTATTCTGGAAAATAAAGCTAAATGGTTTGGTGCCCTTTGGCGTACCGCATGTCACTCAATCTTACACAAAGAAGCTGTTATCACAATCGAGGGGACGTTGATTGGCTGTACAGTTGTGGGTTTGGCAGGTGCATGGCCTGATTTGAATATAAAGCTAAATGGTTTGGTGCCCTTTGGCGTACCGCATATCACTCAATCTTATACACAGAAGCTGTTATCACAATCAAGGGGAAGCTGATTGGTTGTACCGTTGTGGGTTTGGCAGGTGCATAGCCCGACTTGGCATGAATCACTGATTTAATGCCCGACGTGCCCGACCCTCTGATGCGGATGTCATCAACCATGATGGGTCGATCGGGAATGGTGAAACCAAACTCTTTCAGGTATCTTTTCAAAAGAAGGAGAGCGAGAAACAGAAGAACAGGTGAGGAAAAGTGAGACACATAGATACTGCAGATAAAGCACACGTAACATGTGAATCCAACAGCAGGCACTCATAGAGGCCATCACATGTTTACTTTGGCACAAGGGCGCATACACCTCAGCTGACTTCACCTTTTGGTGAACGCGGAGCGGAAATCTCCAGCACGGCAGGACTGAGAGTTGCCTGGGTAACCAGTGGCCGTAACCATAAGAGCGCAATCAGTTTTCTCATAGCGCAGGTGCAGGAACACTTCAGTCTTGATCTGAGCACTATTGGAGGGAGAGAAAGAGGAAGAAAAGGAGAGAATGAGAGAAAAGGGTTAGAGATGGAGGGAGTGAAAGGGAGATTTTTCTGCTAGATTCATCTCCATGTATGGTTTCTGCGTTCTGTGCTTCTGTGAGGTGGTAGCCAGAGCTGTAGAAGTCCAGCTTCAAAAAGTAAAAAGCATTTGTGTTAATTGCACAGGTAGAACCAATACATGGCAGGACATTTACTTTCTTAAGCTGGACTTTTACATCGCTGGTGGTACACTCACAAAACAAAAGGTGCTATATAGAACCAAAAATTGTTCTATTGCAAGCGCCATAAATGGTTCTATTGCAAGCGTCATAAACCCCCTAAATGGTTCTTTAAACCATTTTGAAAGGTTTATCAAAGGAACTGCTATAGGTTCTTTAAAGCCTGCATCTATGGTTCTATGGTTCTAATTTGTGGCCATCCAGGCCAAGGTTGACCTCTGACCTGCTGAAGCCTCTGCTCCGCAGTGTGTCCTGGCAGCGCTGGGACAGCGCGTCCACCCGGCGGTCGAGCTCGTAGAAGGAGCACGGCTCATACTGCAGGGAGCACGGCTCCTGCACCTCCTCCACCACGTCAGCCAGAGCCAACCCGTACGCAGACAACACCCCGCTGTACCTGAGGGAGGGACAGAGGGACAAGAGAAGAGGAGGGGGACAGAGGGAGAAGAGAAGAGAGTCAATGTTGGGACATATTTTGTATTCTTTCTCTTCAAAATATTTTATTGTTAGCAGTATTTTAATAACACAAGGTACAGTGTGTGTTGCGCTAAGGAAGCCCGCCTCATTCTAAATGAGTTCTAAGACAGATGAAGAGAAAGGAACAGACTGACCGACAGGCATAGTGGGACAAAATAAAATGGTTATGCAAGACATCTGAAGGGGACAAAATGTTCTAGGCCAGCTGTGTTCTGCCAGCAGGCTTATAAATCACGGAGCATAAGTACTTCAGGAATACACCTGTTGCATTCAACACACATGCCCATGGCCATCAGTACATGTCAAGAGGTTATGTATGCCAGCCATATGTACAGTATTAATACGACCCCTTGGCACGGTCTGTTCACAGGCTCTCTACACGCAAATACAGACATACACAGTGGCTGTTCACAGTAAGATGTACATGTACATGAAACACATGTCTTTGAGTCTTCATGTGTGTGAAAACACAGGCACTTAGGCATGCACACACACACACACACACACACACACAACACACGCACACACGCACACACGCACACACAATAAATTACAAGTCCAAAATAGGAAAAGCGGTCTTAAGCCGTGAGATCTACTGTAATTTCCCAACTATTACCCAAGGTTTACACATTGATTTATGCAAAAAAGTTAATAAAAAGGAACTAACAGTGCAAAATGTATTTTCTTCATTGTTTATACTTAAAGCGCGATCTGATTCATTGGGCTATTGGGCACTGCAGCTAATACACAAATGCACTTTATACATGATCTAGTTTTTTTCTTGTTCATCATTATTTGCATAAAACTGCATAAAGCAGTTTATACTCAATGCAAAATGTTAATACACGGGAAATGACTGTAATCTTAAATTGTCGGATTAACAGAGTGGGACATACTTGTGAATAAAGACCGTCTTCATGCCCAGGGCACGTGCGATGGCACATGCATGTTGGCCACCGGCCCCTCCGAAGCAGGCCAACACATGCTTGGATGTGTCATGGCCCTTCGCCTGGAAACAAAGCGGTAGTCATTACTGATGGCCATTACTAACGGTCATTACAAAGTCCTCATCCCACAACATGGCTATCCCACTGATAACAAATGGCGCAATGCAATGAATTATTTTGTTATAACCTGCTCCAAGGAGACTATGTTTTTGGAGCAGTTTGTTTGTTTGATTGTTTGTAAACAGGATTATGCTAAAACGACCAGGCTGATTTTATCCTCTATTAAAGCATCACCCCGTTACCTGTGTGAGAGCTCTGATTGGACGACACATGGCCTCATTGGCCACGCGGATGAAACCCATGGCGACCTCCTCGACGCTCATTTCGGTTTTGCCGCCCCGGGCCGCACCGCTGCCTTTGGGCTGACCGAGACCGTTGGCGCTGCTCTTCGCCTGACCCGACAGGAAGTGGTTAATCTCCTTTGTGAGCTGGCGGAAATGGCGCATGGTCTCCTCGCTGGACAGCGGCTCATTCTCGCCGGGGCCGAAGATGCACGGGAAGAAGGCGGGCAGGAGCCTACCGAGCGCCAGGTTGGCATCCGTGACAGTAAGAGGGCCACCTACAGAAGAATGGAGAAGGGTACAGAGTTAACGCCACATACTGCTTGGATAATATCTGTCTGTATGGGTGACCTGACCTCCAAGTCACAATCTGGGTTGAGGTCTTGTTGAACTGAGGAAAATACATTTCTTACGGTCTCTCTATTCAGCTTTTCCACAGCCCTGGGTGGTGTAGGTTACTGGGTCAGAACTACCATATGCTGAACCTCACTCTTATGCAACCCTTTTTTTTCCCTCATACTTTACAGAACTTGGAGTGATTCCAAATGTTTATGTCCAACTCCAAGGCTTTACACAGCTGAAGCAAGCCATCAATCAAAAGAAAAGGGGGAGGGACGGTTAAGGGAGGGAAGATCATGAGAACAAAATGTGAAAAGGAAACAATTAAAAAAAAAATGGTGGGATCATATTTCCAAGACCTATGCAGCAGTTGTGGAACTGCATGGGGATATGTATGAGAAAGAGACTCAGAGAAAGCAGTTCTCTTTGACCACACACAGTCTATAACATGTGATATACAACATGCTTCAGCTATTGCACAATGTCAATGAAAAAAGGAGAAAGAACACAGAATTCTCATTTAAGGAATGAGATAAGTATTTTTAAAAAGAGAGAAAAGATAAAAGAAAGAAAGAAAAAAAACTGAAATAAAGGCAAAACAAATAAAAAGGGACAGGAAGCGATTCTAAAGAAAACGACACCTAAAACAGGGTTGGGATCTGAAGAGGTATTCTCACTTTTTCTGTAGCAGGCGGGTCCAGGGTGCGCTCCAGCAGACTCAGGTCCCACCACAAACAGGCCCGACCTGACCCAGAGAATAAAGACATGAAAACCCCTCATCAGGATCATCCTCTGAGGGAACGAGTTTGCATGTTACTGTACATGCTGCACGACACAAACACATTGATTGTTGTTAATGTATAGACCATAAGGTTATATTAAACATCTTTGAATGCATGCACTGTGAATGATTACACCACAGTTTTGAATCCAAAATCTGAGCTTCATTTTAGGCACTAGTCTTCTAGCCCAGTGTTTTTCAACCACTGTGCCGTGGCACACTAGTGTGCCGTGACACATTGTTAGGTGTGCCGTGGGAAATTATCCAATTTCACCTAAGTGGTCTAAAAAAGAGTGAATAGAAATCATTTTCTTTGTGTTCATTTGATTCCTATTCAAGACACTTTGACAAGAATGACTTGATATTGTTAATGCGGGCTACAGAATTTTATTTAATTTCATTTTCCATAAAATTTCATTTTATTTAAAATTTTCGGCTGGTGGTGTGCCTCAGGATTTTTTCAATGAAAAAAGTGTGCCTTGGCTCAAAAAAGGTTGAAAAACACTGTTCTAGCCATCTGTATTTACTTACTTTTGAGCCACACAATACGACCAAAAGTAACTCTTCAGATTTTATGACTTTATGATAATTGCTGACCTTTAAACAGTCTTGATTTTGTGATACAATTTGGACAGCATCTTAGCCCTTACATTACCAGTTAGTGTAACATCTGCAGTACAGTGGTAAAAAATATCAATATACAGTGCCTGTAAAAAGTATCCACCCTCTTGGATATTTTCCTGCTTTATTGCGTTAAAGTGAAAGCAGACTTCTACACTACGTTTTATAGCGACTGTAATACGCAGTGCAGTGTGTTGAAAGCCATCATTTGAGCCAAATGCATTTCTTCTTATGCAACCAAATGTAGTTAATGTATTAAACCGAACCGAAAAAGTTCAGGTGCAATTCTGGTTATTTGCCACTGCAATTGTGTTAGCAATGGTAAGAGCTGTTTTTTACATTTGTAAAGAATACAACAATGTAAAACACACACACACACACACACACACACACGCACACACGCACACACACAACTGTACACTTCTGCAAAAGTATATTGTATAGTTCTCTCAAACAGCTTCAAGGTCAAGGGTTTTGTCTTTAACTGGGAACACAACACATTCCCTGACACAGCGCTTGTACTGTATGTGCTGCACCCACAGGGCCTCAGGGTTGGGTCTTACGGGGCCTACTGTGAAAGGGCTGCTGGGCTGAGCGTGGGAGAGGATTCTAACCTGAAGAAGAGGCGAGAGCCTCCGCCAGCCGCCACCGTGTTGATGTCCAGCTGCGGGGCCTGCAGCGTGACCCCTGCCGTGGTCGCCTCGAACACGTGCTCGTACTGACCAGCGTAGCGGCTCACATCTGTGGAGGTGCCTTTAGGGGGAAAGGTTCAGGAGAGGTCAAAGGTGAATGAAAGGTTGATGAAAGGAAAAGTGAAGGTGAGTGAAGAAAAGCACCAAAAAGAGTTCATGATCTCTTGATCACCTCAGTTGGTCTGGCTTTATTGTGCCCCTCAGGCATACACATGTGCATTGGTGTGTACTGTGATTTGAGAAACTGTGTGAGCTCTCATGTGCACTCAGGTGAGATAGATGGCTGAACAAAGCCAGCATCGCTTGATTACATATCAGCTCAACTCATGCTCTTCCACGATCTCAGTCATTCAGTTATTTGTCTATCTTAAGTATCTTCACTATGCTCACCCTTACTATATTCTTACTGGCTGAATCCCAAAACTGAGCCCTGAGGACTTAAGACTCACAGACTTAATTGATCTCAGGTGCTAAGGCTGTGACTCTGTGAGTCCGGACTTTGGGATTGGGCCACTCTGCTCACCCTCCCTCTTGCACATAATTTACTACATGACGTGTGTTAACCTCACCTCCACACCGTGTCTAACACACACCTGCTTCCCTCTCTACTGGGACTGAACCCCACCCTGGCCCCATATCCTTCCCCTATATTGTCCTCTCATCTTTGTGACTCACCTCTACTCCCCTACTGGGCAAACAACAAACAACACAAATGCATCCCTACACAGTACACACACACACACACACACACACACACACACACACACACACACACACACACACACACACACACACACACACACACACACACACACACACACACACACACACACACACACACACACACACACACACACACACACACACACACACACACACACACACACACACCATCTAAACACAACATCTCTTTCTACATCCATCTTGGCTGCCGATTGCTCTCAGATGTCTCCTTACCCCCCATGTCGAAGCCAATGACGGGCTTGTTCTCGGTGGCGCTGTAGGAGGTGATGGCGTAGCCCACCACGCCGCCCGCCGGCCCCGACAGCACGGCCCGCGAGCCGCAGAACTGCTCCATCGGGGTCAGCCCGCCGTCTGACTGCATGAACAGCACATCCACATCCTGAGCCAGAGACAGAGAGGGAGAGACGGGAGACAAGACGTGGTGGGGTGAAGAAGTACGGGCATGAAAGACAAGAAAGGAAGGAAGAAAGAAAGAGGACGGAGATGAATAGAAGATAATGGTCGCGTTTCCCAGATTCATTAAGAAGCTCTTAAGTGCTAAGAACTTCTTAGGAGCGTTCTTAGAGCGCTCCTAAGAAGTTCTTAGCACTAAAGAGCTTCATAGCGAATCTGGGAAACACGGCCATTGCATGTGCATGCTGCAAGAAAAGTGACATTTAACCAAATTTGCAAATTATTCAAATGAAAATGGCAAATCCAATTCATGCCCATCATCTTCCAACAGCCCAACCACACAGACAGGGGAACACAGATCAGAGCCTCACCTTGAGGCCTCCTCTGAACCCAGAGGTGAATCCACGCAGGTACTGGCGGATTTTGGGCGTGAGGTAGGCATCTGCACAGACCGTGTAGCCTCTGGGCACAGCCCGTATCATGGGCATCACTTCACTGGACAGCGACACCTGCGTGAATCCCAGTTTCCGTGCCAACGACCCCACAGCCTTCTCATGGGCAGACCACCTGAGACGCATCAAAAACAGCCATGGTTGATTTAGGGATGAACTGGTTGATGGCGAGGTCTCATTTCAGCAGTATTAAATCATAGGAAACATTTTAGAAGAAAGGTTTAGGAATAAAATAATACAATAACACAATAAAATAAGAGTAAGCTTCTCACTGATCCTCAAACTGAGTTGTCATAACAATGTATTTGCATTTTATTGATATAGATATAGATATTTGAATTCAATAGATGCATATTTCACCCAACATTCACTGGGCACATACTGTACTAGTGTGCTAATATTACTCAGAATGCCTAGATGACCTCGGGAGCTGAGGAGAGCTGGGCCCTTCTGAAGGTGCCTTTGATAACAGAGCGATACGAGAGGACAACTATTCCACCGAGTCCAACAACAACCACTCTGAGACAATACAAGAGGCCAAACCCCAAGCTGCACAAACAGAGAGAGATCAAAGTGTGTGTGTGTGTGTGTGTGTGTGTGTGTGTGTGTCTGTGTGTGTGTGGTGGGGGGCAGGCAGAAGACCAGTCTTGCATTCACTTTGCTCAGCTGAGTAATCCTTTAACCTCTGGCCACACTCACTAACCCTGTAGAGTAGGAAAATCCATTAAAAAATCGACACCCATAGCTGCAGATGCAAAGCATATTGAATTTCCCTCAACCTGCACCAAGAGTACATTCAATTAATGTTTTGCAAAAGCCTGTTAAGGAGCTGATAATGTACCCTGAGCAACCAATATACACCATATAAAACTCAATTACTATTTGCATCTCCTCATTCTTAAGAGTATTGAGTTCTCTATGCACACCATTACATAAACACAGCTGACTCAATGTTGAGGTGACCGTATCGCTCATTCTGACTCATGCTGAGGAGACTGTATCGCTCTGAACACATGGGCTAGAGCTTTGGAGGTCCTATGGAGCCATGCTTAGCCTCTGAGAAATGTGGACTGCTATTTCTCCACAACAATCCTCATGAAACCCAGCCTGACTATCACCAGACCAAGCTCAATGTTTTAAGTCTGCTCTGCATTTTCTGCTGCACAAGAGGCATGGTCAACAGGCATAGTTCAAATGATTGAATGCATTTGGATAGTCCTTCAAACAATCAGACCATTAGTCCCTCCCTGTAGATTTGTAACGGAAGCAGGATAGAAAAATGTGGAGGTTTCCAGCCTGAGCTGCAAGGTGAAACCAAATTGCCGGCAGATCGGGCTGGGTTTACCCAGTCCAAATAGAACCCACACAATCTGAGAGGTCTACTGGATTCCATAGGTTACTCTCTAGACCTTTCGTTCGAAACACACTGAGAAGATGGTAGCAGCATCTGGAAAAGAGCGCTTCTATTCAGCAGGGCCATAGCATGCATTCTGCAGTCTATGATAACAGATAACATGACAACATGGGCTGTGACTCTGCAGTGGTGTGTGATGCTGAAACACGAGAGGAGGAGAGGAGGAGAGGAGGTGAGGAGGTGAGCAGCGTGAAACTGGACTCCTCTCTTACGTGTAGGAGTGCAGGAGCAGCACAGCCAGGCTGGTGATGCCGCGGGAGAAAACACCGCGGAGCTCCCGCTCCACCTGCGCCAAGTCCAGCTCACGCCACACCTCCAGACTGTCCCCGGTGCTTCCTGAGAGAGAGAGAGAGAGAGAGAGAGAGAGAGAGAGAGAGAGAGAGAGGAGAAAGAGAGAGAGAGAGAGAGGGTAGAAAAGAGAGTAAAGAGAGGAGAGAGAAAGAGAGAGAGATGGAAAAGAGATAAGAGATGAAAATTCAGGATAATGCTAAGCTAAAGAGCACAGGACCACTAAGCAGTACATGTGGATTTAAATGTTCTGCAGTGACAGAACACAGTATTAGTCTCATCAGCTCTCAGCTGCTGGCTTGATTCCATCTTCCATCTTAGTCAGTGCCAATACCACCACCAATCCTTCCATGGTATGTCATCCTCATTCACTGACCGAACATTACCCCACATCATACCATGAGCTGCCAATAGGCAACGTCAAAGGATGGGTGTCAAGAGCATACTTGCATTTTGAAGGTGTTTGGTGTGCTGTGACTTACCAGTGACGGTGCGTTTGGACTCCTTCCTGGGCAGATGGCAGCCATGCTGTTTGAGAACAACACGCTCATCCACCTCGATCACTTCTTCATACAGCACTTCAGGCACAGACACCTCCTAAGGATCAGGTTCCACAAACATGATTTATTCATTAATGACACAGACTTTACATCAAAGGCTTGTGCCTGATGACTTTGTTACCAGATTATATCAGGCAAACACCAATATCAGCTTTTTCAATCAATTCATTTGAATCTTCCCAACTTTGCTTTGCGCGATATTCCCTAGGCCTAGGGATAGCACGGACTCAGTTGTGAATGGATTCTGTGAATGAGTTACACATGTCCTCCAACCACATCAGCGGTGTTGCAATAGTTAGCGCAAAAGGTGATGACTTTGTTTGTCCCCTGGGCCCACCTACTCATATATTTGTTGAAAAAGGAAATGCCATCCTTATCTGAGGTTACAACAGATAGCCTCATAATACAGGCTTTTACATAACATAAACACCTGCTACAGTGGAGTGGTCAAAGTTAAAGCAGAGCTTCAGAGTACCGTAACAAGAACTACATTCAGATCAATCTCAAACAATATCCCTCCCATATTTTCACTGTCGGCTGTAACAGTCTGTGGTCATTTCCTACATGGGAATAGCCTTGGGGCAAATGGCGGGGACGTGTTTAATGTTCATTTAAGCTTTCCGGTGGAACAGACTCTCTCTCTCTCATACATGTTCATGACTGAGCGTGACATCTGTGTGTGTGTGTGTGTGTGTGTGTGTGTGTGTGTCTGTCTGTCTGCTGTGTCTGTGTCTGTCTGTCTGTGTGTGTGTGCGGAACACTACAGTAATCCCTGTGCTCAGCCCAAGACAGATGCGCCTGCTGCCCGAGCTTGATTTACTGATGTACTGTAGGAGACTGAGCCCTCAGCAGAACGGGTCTCCCAGCAGCGTGTCCAAAGAGAACACACGGCGCTGCACAGTAGGACCGTAACTAATACCAGATAACAGGCTGATAAGAGCACTATAAAAGCTCGCTTCACATTGGGCCATCTATTCTCAACCACTCCTGTGTAGCCAATGTAAAGAAGTGAAAGTTTTAAGTTACACCTCTTTACAACTGAATTTCATTCATTCATTCATTCCTTCATTCCTTCATTTATATAAACTAGTAGAACCTGGTCCTCATGTTTTCACTCTTTGCCTGCTCACACAGTGATATGGTGCTGAATCTCTGCTGCTGGTAAAGATTACGGTAGAAAATGTTATTCATGCACACAGCATTTATCAATGAGCAACTTGGAACGTGCTCTCTGAAAACATCCACTAGTGCCATATCCACGCCCAGTAAGTGGCAGACAACTAATCATTGTCATGCAACACTGTCTTCCCGTGAAGTGGTGAAGTGGATGTCCATTAGCTGGGAGGGTCAGTGCCAGTACCAGTCTACAGCGGTCACCACAGAAGGGGGGGGGGGGGGGACACTCTGATTCGTATAATAGGTCTTTGAGTTCACCAGTGTGTTGGCCGCTAAGCTCAGTTTTGGCAGCTCCTGACGGTTATGGCACTCTTGTCCACTCTCCTCTCCCCTCTCTCCCGCCCACTCCCATTTGGTGCGCCTGTCACTCACCAGATCAAACAGTCCTGGCCGGGCCTGTGTGCCGATGTGCAAGAGATCCCGGAATCCCCGAGTCACCAGCAGAGCAGTCCTCTCCCCCTGCCTCTCCAGCAGGGCATTGGTGGCCACTGTAGTTCCCATCCTGATCCAGCCAATCAGGGAGGTGTCCACAGGCTGGTCCCTGGGAAAGGCCCGCCTTGTCTCCTGTTAAGCAGGAATGTGCCGGAGAGTAGGAGGAGGAGGGGCGAGAGGTAAGAGGATAAGCACAAGCATGCACACACACCAAATCTTTGTCACTCTGTCACTATGTCTCACACACACACACGCACGCACGCACGCACGCACCCACGCACGCACGCACGCACGCACGCACGCACGCACGCACGCACGCACGCACGCACGCACGCACGCACACACACACACCTCTGAATGATTGCTGCCTTGATTACATCTTTGATGCTTACTTGCTCCAGGTTGATTGCTGATGGATCCATTAATTGTAAAACCAATTTATTCAGTTCACCAACATCTCTGCTCCTCAGCTTTTAGCCCATCGCCTTACACAGTATTCAACAGCACTTCATCTTTTCTCTGCCACACTCTCCATACTGTGTTTTCTACATAGAATGCCCATCTCCACACATTTGCTTCTCACCTGTTCCAGTACCCGGCGGATGCCTTCAGTTGGGGCATCTTTGTAGTTCTGCGGGTCGTGAGACAGCAGTTTGAGGACCCTCTCCCTTCCATCGGGCAAGCGGGCAAATACATCTGTGAACGTACCCCCACGGTCAATGGCAAAGTCGAACTTTCCATGCGTCTCAGCCATCTGGACTGGCAACTGTCTGAGAGGGGTGCAGGACACAGGAGGGGGGCAGGATGCCAAACTTTTGAAATTCTTCTATGGGCTAGATCTACAAGGCTGAAAAGGTAATAAAACACACACACACACACACACACACACACACACACACACATTCAGTCAGGCCTTTAGACATCTCCCTGCCAAAAAGCAGCATTCATTTGACATGTCAAGCACGTGTTTACAAACGTCATACAGACTGTACAATTTGTACTGGATCAGACATGGCTACATCAGGGGACAAAGCAGCATGCACTTAGGCTACTGGTTTTGCCCATCACAGACTTAACTTGATCTTTACCTGAATCATTCCGATTTTTCAGATACAAAACATACTAAACAGAATAGCCTACAAAAAAAGCGAAACGTCAATTACTTGTTGTCAATTGCTTGCATGCAATCTGCGATGGAATTCGTTTTTTTGTTTACCGGGCTCAATTAATCTTTTGCTTCTTGTGGGCCGATCTAATTAGTCACATCGTTGAGTAGTCAATGAATGGGCACAGACTATTAAAGAATAGGGGCACTATTATAGAATAGGGGCAGTAGGACGGAACACATCAATAATACCTTTAAAACACAGCAAGCGGTAGGCTACTAGCGATTCAAATCGCCGACAGACCATCACAGCCGACCCAATCGTCCTCGAATATTACATGCAAACAATTTATCTCAATCTCATAAAGAGCTAAACACGATTGATCACTTACATTGTATTGCGCTACCACCAACAGCACCAGAGCAGGTTACGGTTGAACTGCACTTTAGAAAAGCGCCGCCGTCCACACACCAAGCGAAGCTAAAGATCCGACGACTCCAATTTGCTGAAAAACTTACTCCACCCCCTGCTTGGGGGGCGGTGCCTAGCAGGTGCCAGAACACAGCTGAGGGAAGATTGTTCACTGTCCTGCACGGGATGGGTGAGAGCTCTATTTTATCTAAAGTGAAGTCACCGCACAAGCCTTAAAAAGCAAGTCACATTTATGTGCCTGCTCTGAAGCTACTTCAAATCTAAAATAGATAGATATATTTTTTAAAACTTTATTGGCCTGGCCTGGCCTGGCCTGGCCCCCAATTCAGACAGTCTCTGAGAACTTCAAGTCCTGTCATCAACAAAAGAATGATAGAAAAACAGCTTTTCAGAGTGGCAGTAACAGTTTATTGCATTACATGAGTACAGTCTGGTAAATGTTGGAGATATTTAAATAGATGCATATATTATTAACTGAAATATAAAGTTAGCCGCCACCAATACCACACAGACTTGTATTAAGGCACACTGGTAAAACGATAAGTCAGCCCTGAGGAGCTCGTCTAAAGCCTGACTGTACACACAAAAACCTGATCCTTTCATGGCACTCTCTTTGATTTTAACAGGCTTTGGGTAAAAACACAGGGCAAAACTCTCACACACAACACTCAGTCACTTGTTGCATACCATTTCACTGGAAAAACACTCCTATCCATAAGATTAGGTCAACATCAAAGTGAAGGACCATTGAACAGTCAAAACTACAACAGTGCTCCACATGCTGAATGATGGAAGAAGGTCCTCCTCAGCCAGAGAAAGTGCACATAATATGAGAAGACTTTCTATTTAAAAAAAAAAAAATCAATTCAGTTACTTTGTGGATTAAAAACCCAAGAGTGCAACCATGTGCACAAATGAGGGGTGCATCTCTTGGCCAGTTTGCTGTGCAATGTGCTGCCTTAAAAACCCAAGCTCGTAGCAGGGGTTAGCAAGGACACTTCTTGTCATAGATCAGTAACAACATGGCTCTTGTTTTAGATGAATTAACAGGTGAAAAACAGCCCGTGTATGGCTGTGTAAGTGAACAGTCAGTGCAGTCTTCATCTATACAACGTCTGTCTGGGTTTGGTAGTAATACTAATTGTGAGCTTTGGTTTGTCTTGCACTCAGTGGCAGTTCTGACATTTGGGGTGGCAGCGTTGTTTAGCGTTGCAGCGGCATCCACCACTGGTGTCCCCAGGGCCCTAGAGAGACAAGAGGTTAGTAACTAGCTGTACAGGCACATCTGTGACCAACAATGTCGCTTTCGTTTTCCAGATCTCTGATGACTATTCAATCATTTCAATAGTAGTTCATTTACATGTAAAAATGTGTATTTCTTTATCTATGCTTATTAATATTACAATAATATTATGATATTACAATGCAATTCTGTTATGCATTTAATTTCTTTATTTAATTAATTGACTTTCTTAATTTAATCTAATTGACTTATAACTCAGAGTGTGCAGCATCTCTTTCTCTCTCTCTGACTAAGCTTTAAACCTAGTTGCCTGCACCTCAACGTTGGTGTGCGTTTGCACCTCTTCTTCCATGCATTTAATTTCTTTGTCTGAGGCATGACCAATGAAAAAAATAACATATACAGTGTTACTGTAAACACTGTGGGATTTAAGCTTTTATGAGAACTTCAGTCTGCTGCACCCAGATCAGAAAACACACATAGACACGCACACGCACACGCACACGCACACACTTCCTTTTCTTACCCCAGGTCCCCATCGTGGGCCTCTAGTAACCCAACAGATCTCTGTGTGACAGACCGTGCAGCGCAGCCAATCACAGCCTTCCTTTTTCTGCACAATGATTCCACACTGAGGGCAGTGCATGGCCTCACCAGACCGGACAAGAGTCTATGTAGAGAGAAATTACATTAGGAGTAAACTTCTTCATTCACACCAACAGAAAAATGCATAATAATGAAGCACTGTATGGTGGGTTGACTCATGTGTTTGTGGGTTGATGGTGCATTAGCATACCCTGGTGGTTAACAACTGGAACTACAACCTGCTTTCAAAATTTGCCCTGTGAATCTGCAATGTTGTAGCCCCCGACACATAAGAATTTTTTGGAGCCAATTTCCAAATCATCAAAAACCTAAGAACCAATCACAACTGCTTGTCTTGTATGGGGGCAGACTTTGTACATTCACAGAGGAGAACGGTAGGCACTACTAATAGCTGTGCTGATAGAGTCTAATCAGATTAAACAAATGTGTAAAACCTCAATTTTTAGTCAGATGTTTTTGCTGCACATCTGAAAGAGTTTCGTAAGAGTTTAATGTTCCAACTTAAGTTTCATTTCACCACAAGTTACAGCCCTCGGAAATGGGAAATGAACCAAGGATTTTCAGACCAACTGTCCCTTGAGGTTGGGCTGGTGTTAGCCAGGCTCGCAATTATGTGGTTATCTGGTTGCCATGGTTCAACTTACTATGCGACTACGTGGTTAGATATCTATCTTATGTGACGAACACAAGATAGATATCTAATATCTTATCTTAGATATAATGTGTATGATCCAGTGAGCAGTTTGTCACAGTTTTTGTGGACCTAGTGTAACTACTATAAATTTGAACAAGAACAAAAACAAGAACAAGAAGAAGAAGAAGAAGAAGAAGAAGAAGAAGCACAACAACTACAACGACAACAACGACAACAACGACAACAACAGGCCAACCTTTAGAAGGTCTCTCGTCCTTCGTGCTGCAACGTCATTACTGGCTCGGGCGGCCAAATCATCCTGATACTGCTTACAGTTCATCCCTTCGTGAATGGCCTGAGAGAGATAAGAGCCAAATAATGAGAGCGTGTGTGAGGGGGACTAGAGCAAAAGACAATTTCAGAAATGTTGTCTGGTTGTCGTTGTGTTTCCATCATGCTTACCTTGCAGAGGAGGCAGTTTGTCTTTTTGCACACTGGGCAGTGAAACGTGTTGACCGTGTCCTCGTACTCGCACCAGCCCAGGCAGTCAGGCGTGGCGCAGTGGTAGCTGCCCTCACAGCGCGACTCGGCCACGGAGAGGCCCCTCTGCAACCACTGCTCATACTCTTCTGACGACACCAGCTGAGAGAGAGAGAGAGAGAGAGAGAGAGAGAGAGAGAGAGAGAGAGAGACAGAGACAGAGAACAAAGATGATGATAATGATAATGTCAATATAAATGTATTTGTACAGCACATTTAAAAAAAACAACAACACTTGACCAAAGTGCTAATAATGACAAAGATTACCATTGTTCAGCTATCTGAACAATGGTTGTGTTAGCTATCAGCTAACACAACCTAAAACAGCAGGTTGCGTTAAAGTGATGATTCCTTTTAAAGAGCCCTCACCGCTCGTATTTCTCTTTCCTGTAGGGTGCAGTTACAGGCGTACAGATCATCCCGGTATGGGCAGGCCACCTGGGGATCTTCAGACATCTTGATCACTGAGCGTAGACATTCTCTGCCAAAGGAAAGACACACTGATCAGACACATTTCTATTCGAGTTCAGTACAACCATATATGCAACCCAAGGCTGCAATATATACTATTTATTCACTGAACACACCCAATCTGTCTGATTTAAGGGGGGACCCTTAGTTAAATTTGGTTGTCAAATTATATTAAATCCAATAGTTACGGTTACGGTTATGCTATTTGGCAGACACCTTTGTCCAAAGCGACATAAAAATAAAAAGTCTGGCGCCCTGCATTCATTCATTCACTCTTTCCCCATGTCCCTCAGTACGTTTCTCACTTGCAGAAGCAGTGCAGACACTCTCTAAGCAGCACCCCTTCCCCTGGCTGGAGCTCCTGGTAGCAGATCCTGCAGTCCACACAGTCGGGGTTCGGTACCAGGTCCTGGCCGTCCATCTGCACCAGGCGGGCAAAATTCTCCCGGCGCTCTGCCTCCCTGGCCTGATAACGAGATAACGAGACAACACACATATAGACATACACAAGATGTGCCTAGTACCATTGTGTTTTAACCAAAATTCTGTGCCTAACACGATGAAAACACAACAAAACAGATTCAACACAACAGTTTATTTGATGTAGGATACAGATTACATGTGTAACTTAATATTTCGAATTGACACTAACATGGTGAATCGCCTGCCGTCAAGTACATTCAGGAATAGGTCATGTGTCAGGACAGTTATATGTGGATATGCCTTAAAACCCATTTTTAAAACAAAACATTTTTCTTTAAAGGATATGAACATGTGAGGTCATGCCAAACCCAGCAGTGCAGATGAGATTATACAAAATACTGACAGCCCAAATGGACCCATTCTTGAGATTATGCCAAGTACTGAGAGCCCAAATGAACCCATTCTTGAGATTATACCAAATACTGACAGGCCAGATTAACCCATTCTTGCCGTACAATCCATCTCAGGACTTTTTCATCAAAAATCTCAAATCAAAATGGATGGGCCTTGACTCACACTGTGTAGTTAAAAGAAATGTCACAGTCTTATTTAAAAACATTCCATTTGTACAAAGACACTCACCACTCCCCTAATCCCGACCTACTGTATATATACACACATTTACAGTCTCTATACACTAATGAAAACTTCCATCTGTCCGTAGAAAATAAAATACAGCTTTGAGAGCTTTACAGCTTGCTTTGCTTTCAGGGAACTAAAACTGTCCAAAAGTTAACATTAGTGTCCGTCTGGTTGAACACAGCTTCACTAAAAAGGTCAAACAGGGAAGTTGAGTCAATGGATGCCAGCGACAGGACCCGTAATGTCTAAATACTGAATTCAGCACCTCATTGTTGTCAACGAGAGTAATCCTGCTGACTTGGAGAAGTAGGTGCTGTTGTATTGTTTGCCGACATGATGTGTGTTTCTGTAAGTAGTCCTAGTGGAGGTTGAACAGCGAAGAGGTGTTTGTGTGTGTGTGTGTGTGTGTCAGTAGTCCTGGTCGAGGTTGGCCAGTAGTGGGTTGTTGGGTTCAGCAGCGGCCCTGAGCTCCTCTCTTCTCCCTTTCTCCTTGGAAAAGACAAAGAGACAAAAGAGAAGAGAGTCAGCCTGGGGAAAGCACTCCTCCCACCAGCCCTCCACGGCTAAACCCCACAACACACGGCCCGCTCTCTCTGCCAACCGCTTGAAAACTACTCTCTGTTCCTGTCCATTTTCAATGACCTCCTTTCTACACTTTAAACTACAAACGGGCTATAGATATCACTGCTGGCTGAGACAAACAAATTATTTTTTGTTTTGTTTTGTTTTTTTTCAGATGGTGGTGAAAACCATAATGTGAATCATTGGTCCTGGCAGGCTACACCGACCGGACACGTAATTGAAGTGTTCTGTTTGCGTTGCGTTATGCTGCAAAGATTTGCTCCCACTGCAATCTGTGAAAATGGTAAAAACCAGATGTGATAGCGGCGCATGCATTTAAAGAAATTAGAGAAGTCTTCTTAAAAAATAGTTTTACCTTCCACAAACCGAGTGCTTTAGTTACGCATCCGGTGTAGTCCAGTTGTTATTTCACTGGACCAACTGAACGTCAGCAACATGCAAAACACAGGCTTTGTAGCATTGAACTGGTGTGTGTTGTAAGGTAGAATAGAATAGAATAGAATATATACTTTTTTGATCCCGTGAGGGAAATTCAGTTCTCTGCATTTAACCCAATTTAACCGAATTAGTGAACACACAGCACACAGTGAACACACAGTGAGGTGAATCACACAACCCATGGCAGTGAGCTGCCTGCCCAACCAGCGCCGCTCGGGGAGCAGTTAGGTGCCTTGCTCAAGGGCACTTCAGCCGTGGACTGGTCGGGGATCGAACCGGCAACCCTCAGGTTACAAGCCCGAAGCCCTAACCAGTAGGCCACGGCTGCCCAGGTAAGCAGTTGTATGTAGCACTACATATGCCTAAGACATACAGTAGTACAATAATGTTCATCTAATCTAATCTAATAGAAGCAGAAGAAATTATGATTTATGAGTGTCTATGTGTATGTGTCTATATGTGTGTCAGGGGTGTGTGTGTGTGTGTGTGTCTAACCTGTTGGTACTGTCGGACAGCTTCTTTCTCCTGCTGGATACGGCGGAGCTCCACAGGGTCTGGTCTGTAACTCCCAGGGACAGTGTAGCTCTCCGGCCGGTCAGTGCTGCAGATCTCACAGCCAGGGCGAGTGGGCTTATTGATGAAGGTGCAGGAGGGACAGGGCCAGCCCATCTACACACACACACACATTTCAGTTTACAACCATTCAGACCAAACATATCCGAAAATCATGATAGTGAAGGGAGTTTACACGTGGCATGGTATGTACAATTTGGAAATAACTCTTACATCTGAGAAGAAGGCGATCATTTATGAAGTAAAAAGTGAAAAGGTTGACTGACATTTAGCAGACCCTTTTGTCTGCTACTGCGTTCGCAAATCGAACTTGAGTCGACCGATTATCAGTTGGTGATGCTACCCCTGCTCCACTACACCATGTTCACAAAATAGGCAATACAGACACCTGTAATGTTAACCTGTGTGTACCTGGTTGTTGTCTTTGTTGGGTACAAGGGCTTCATTGAGCTGGGGCATCTCCAGGTGGATAAGGTCACGGATTTCACCGATGCCTAATCTCTCTGCATTTGCTGCTAGGCTACCTAAAAAAATAATAACAATTTGAAAAAACCCAGCAGACTATAATAATCGTCTTTGAGGATGAAGGCGTACTTCTGCCTTTCAACTCTTGTGACAACTCATCATGGGATTGTTACATCTGAGCAAAAGCGTTGTACCAAACAAGGCATGCCCGGCTACCGTCCGCACCTGTGCTGTTGTGGCCCAGCCTGGGGGGCAGAGTGCTGTAGCCCCTCCAGAGCTGTGAGGCAGGCCCGTTGCTGGGTGAGGCTGAGGGAGGGGGAGGGATGGGCATGGGGATGAGAGACGTGGCCGCGGAGAGCAGGGTGCTCTCCTGGTCCTGCTGGCACTGCTGTCGGCTCAGGTGAGCCTGCTGGGCCGAGAGCAGGTAGAGGAAAGCCGTGTCGCCGTGCCGACGCACGCCGTAGGAGGCCAACGAGCGCGGCTCGGCGCACAGGCACTGGCCAATCACCCAGCGCTGCACGCGTGGGTGGAAGCCATACTCGACAAACACCTAGGAAAGAGATAGGAGAATGCCGACAAGACACACACACACAAACAAGACACGACATAAATATCACATAGAATAAAAAAAAAATGACACGACACTCAGTATAGTCATCATTAGGAAAGAGGAATGGTTTGTCTGACCTGTTGCTTGAGAGCAGCGACAGTGGTGTGGGGGAAGACTTTCACTGTGACACAGCAGGACGAGGAGGCATCCTCCACAACAACTGCCAGGCTACAGAATGCAAACATAGCACTCTGAAAATTGAACTCTGTGTGTGTGTGTGTGCGTGTGCGTGTGTGTGTGTGCTTGTGTGTTTACACACACATCATAGGAGGGTGACAAAAATAGATAATTACTTTATCTCTGCATCTTCATAGTTCTTCTCAGAGGGCTGGATTCTCAGAGGCATCTGCTTGCGTGCCAGGGATGCAGCGCATACTGAGGCTGCCTGAGTATCACCTGCCTCGATGGCCCGGGAGAGCTCCACACACATCTCCTCTGAAGAAAGACGGAGAGAGAGACTTTTCAGAAGCAGAAGAAGAAGGGTAACGACGTTGACACAAAACAAACAAACACAGATTCACAGTCAGGTGGCATTTACTCTCTGGTATGTGAACCAGACTACTGGGAGATGCGTGTAAGTGAGGGCACCATCAGTGGGCACGAGGACTCGAGTACCTGTGCTGGGTAAAGAGGTAGAGGTAGGGTTGGGTTCTAGAGGCTCCAGCGCCAGTTGTCCATCACCTTGAGACGTGCCATCTGCCACTAACAGAAGAGCAAGGTAAAGTGTGGTCAGCCTTTTGGGTAACAGCATGTCATTTAGACATTGGGACTGATTGAACTGATCGAATAATCCGTCAAACGACTAAGGATGTGATGGAGACTGACCTCGGTGCGCCTCCCTAAGTGATGACATCACAACCGTAGCCCACTCCTGTGCCTCTCGCTCACAGCGAAAGTTAAAGGTGATGCGGTCATGTGGGGGCATCGCAAGGCTCAGCTCATGACAACGCGGCGACTTCACCTCGTAACGGACTGCCCTGAGGTCAAACTCTGCAATGGACTGGGTGAAACAAAAAGGAATGAGTAAACTTAACTCCAAAAAAGACAAGCTAGCAAGTGCCTTAGTATGTCTGGTGTGCAACATGACAATATCAGTCAGCATTAAGAGGTCCACACATTTTTTAGAGTGTATAGATTCCCTGTATTGTTGAGCCTCCATAATCTCAGAAGATGCATTTGTCAACTCATAAGATTGATTCTACTGGGTAACTTTTTCGAGGCTGGAATAAACACTCCCTGAAATCTGTATAACCCTTTAGTAGAAAGAGGAGGGTCACCTTTAAATCACTAACATTTTTCACATACAAAAAAACTGTATAATCTACAGTCGGCTAGGTCTGGTTGGACACTTAGGCCTAAATTAAATTCCAAGACACTCCAGGTAGTTGTAAAGAACTGTAGCACCTCACTTGGTAACACGGATAATAATAAAAACAACACGTGACTTGTAACAGTACACGTCGTGACGGTCTTTACTTTAAAATACAGCTCACATTAGCCCACTGTTAGCTGAAGTATGGCTTAATTGAATCAAAGTCAAGTTTTGCATACTCATCTTGTTTTAAAAATATTACATGTGGTTTAATATTTGACTACATTTCTAGTCCCAAAACATAATATCAGTGGATTGATTTATCCTTACCACACTTCGACCAGTGGTTCCGTTAGCGTCCCTTAACGTCAAGCGGAATTCCCCTGCTTTCCCCGGGTCCATGCTAAGCTGAAGCCGAAGAGACTCATCGCCTGCCCCTGGAAGACAAAGCGGTCGTATACCAGAGTGGCATACTGACACCCGCACCGACATCAACACAGTGTTACAGCCGGATTGTGCGGCTCCATAGCCGGGAAGAGAGGAGGACGGAGCTGGTGTTTGGGTGTTCGTCCACCCGCCTGAGCTCAGCGACATTTCGCTGATGTCTTCAGGCGGGGTTTACGGTCAAAAGACACACTTTTCCCTCTATGGTTTTCGTCTTGGTGCTGTCAAACAAAATCTGATTTATATTTACCGACCGTCCTCGCGTATAATACCCAGTTTCGTCATTATGCATAGATTTTATTTGCTAGCTTCATGCTAACAACAACGTAGTCCGAACAGGAAGCGCGTACGCGCTGTAAACTCTCCTGTGAAACGTTGCGCCTCCGACGATGGATCCGAGTGTTGAACTGTGCAGGAGAGCTGGCACCGCACTGTCTATTGGAGCAGTGAGGGGATGTCCAACTTTAGTTTGCCAGTGTCCGATGAGTCATCATGAGATCAGCAATTAGATAGTTACGGGATTTTATTTCACTTCTCTATCTTTACTTTTCTAAACTGCAGGCCTAATAGACTAGGCAATATTTGCAGCAAATTTGGCAACTCGTCTTGATGGCTTCGAAATCTTATCTGCAACCTTGCTTGGTTTAATTATTTGAAGTGAATATGGCAATCGCTCATTAATTATTAAGCAGGGTGTTTGGCTTCAGTATCTGTCTGTCTGTACCCTGCTGCTCAGGCTTAACCAATAACTTAACCAATTTTGTCACACATTTCAGTGATTTTTGTAGCCAAGGCTGTGAAGCTTTAGCAGGTCAAAATGTTCTCCCTTTTTTTGGGAGATTCACAATTAGGAAAATCACATATTTCACACTCTGCAACACTTTTACCTACTAGGCGTATTAAACCCTACAATAACACGTAGGCCTAGACTTTGTTTTGACAACCTTATGCAGCATCATATAGCCTGGGTAAACCCAGACAAACCACAGCATAAAGGCTTCTCAAGCAAGGTCAGGATTAGATGGTGACCCTGCATGCTCTGCGAACCACTTTTCCTTAATTCAAGCCAAAGTATGTATAATGTCATCTTTGAATACTATTGCAGAGCCCGTAGATGTGGCATTTTTTGTTCGTATAACATGAAATTTGGCACTGCACACACATTAGGATGACACCCACCAAATGTGATACCAGTTGGATGAGTGGTTCGAGCGTTATGCGTGGAACAGAGTGACACACAGACAGACGTTCCTTGCATTAATATATAGGTATAGATAGATGTGGTTGAGGACGGGGAAAAAATCATGGATGGGACATGTGCAGTGCAAACAGTGCATTCATGATAGCCATACAACGTGAGCCTAGACCTTGGCCAACTGAGGGCACCACAGATCATAAAACTGCCTCCAGAGACTTGTAAAGTGGATGTGCATGATGGATACTTTGCTTTGTGTGCTTTCTTCCATGCCAAGACTGACATACTTCGCACTCTGGTATAGGATATGCACCTATTAATCTGGGGTCATCAGAACACATTAGGCCTATATTCCATTGCACTTCCTCTGATTCTTTCCAATTAGCTTCACTAGCGAGTTTTCTTATGGCCACACAACTGTAAATTACAGAACATTGTGTTGAAACGGATCCATCATGCAGGCCTAGTGCCCACTTTACAAGTTGTTCTGGCATTGTGAAGATCAGAGGTTCCTTCAATATTCTTCCCTGATGAGCATAGGATGACAGTGCCAGGATTCATCTGCCTCAAACTGTGAACAAGTGGTTCAAGGAGGATTTGAGGAATCATTTTCACAGATAAATTGGCCATCACATCCTGACTTAAATCTCACTGAAAGTAATGTGTTCAAGAAGTCTTTTCTTTAGATAATCACTTCTGTTGATGTCAACATTCTTGGCACAAAATAATGCAACTCTGGACAAGAACGAATGAATGGCTGTGTGGTTGTAGATAGAAACAATGCCATGGTGAATGCATGATTGTGGATCACATAAAAAAAGGCAGGCCAATGACATATTTGTTGTCTTTTTAGGTCAGGCAGTATGTGGTGGCTACAGGAAAGGTCTTTGACTTGCAGCCAGACCTGAAGTAAGGTCTTTAGGCTTCTCAATAAGATAATTGCATCATTTTAGTATTTTTTTTTTAACTAAGGTTGCCCACAAAACCCAAATTGGGCCTACATGCAAATTGATTTTGTTTCTTTTGACGTGTGTAGAGCGGTCCTTCTTTGTGTCGATTGACACGCGCAGCAGCCAATGGCAACATGTGTTTTTCTTCCTATTCCGTTAAGAGGGAGTGGTCTTTCACAATGGAAATTTGTGCGATCAACATTTAGTAGGCGGGGTGTGTTCAGATCAAGACCAACAGCTCTGCTTAATCGCCATTTCCAAACGTTCACTAGCTACAAATAGCAGTCAGTAAGATTTTCAGCTGTCGTTATAAAACAGATTTTAAGGACCAATCGATCAAGTCGCCGTATTTAACTGCGACTGTGATCTTTTCCAGGACTTTAATATCTTGTCAGACGCAAATCGGGGATGCTGCAGTTGGAGTCTCGGAGCCTCAAACGATCGTTGGATTTAATGTCGCATTTAATCGCTAAAAGCAGTTTTTCGATAAAGGACTGCGCAAGTAGATCATGTCATTTTCGACCGAGTCATTTTTCAAGATGCTGAATTTCAACATAGCTATTTTAAATTGATAACATTTTCGCGACCTACAGTAGCTCAGAGGAACCTATCTCCTAGTAGCTAGAAACAAAAACAACATATCAGCTGTTTGTGTGTGAACTTGCGAAATACCAAATAGATTATTGTAGCCTACTGCTACAATATCAGCCGTTTGTTTTCGTCTACAAGTTTTGGTTCGAATTTCCAGGCGGAGAGAAATAGCCAAGGTAAGAGACTGATGCTCTTTTTTTATCTCGACATAATGAGCTAAATGATAGCCAGACTATACTCTGAACTGTAACGCTGATTTGTCTAACAACGTTTGTTATGTTTGTCTGGCACCAGCACATGATTAGCTATTTAAAAGGCTTCTATCAGTGGAGGACAGTTTTCAAATGAAACTGGCTTGTTTCAACAAGGAAATCGTCGGTGTAGCTGACCTAGCTATGAAGTGCAAAATGAGTGGGGGAGGGGACGATGAGCGGAGTACAGGATTGTTGTGTTTAAAATGTTTTGCTACGGAGTTCGGTGCTGTCGGGGTGAATCTATTTGAAACATGTAGCCTAATAAACGACTGTGAATTTCCCAATATACATCTGGCAAGAAATAAATAGCTGTAGGAGTTCTCTCAGTAACAACAGCAGACAATTATGATCTTGTGATCGTCATACTGTCGAGTCTGTCGACACAAATGTCGATCTGATTTGGGTTGTGTAGCAGCTAAGTTCACAGTGCGTGCACTTCCTCATCAGCTTGAACCCAGCCCACTTATTGGTGAATAAGTAACAGTAGGTTGCAGATCAGTTCAAATTACATGAAATTGCACATACAATCAAAATGTGCAGCTGATTGTATGCTATTGTAGATGGCAACCTAGGTTTTGGCGTTTAATTTGTTTCTTCTTTCTCTCTCTCTCTCCCTCTCTCTTTCTAACACAGATGAAGCTGTTGGAAAACTCCAGTTTTGAAGCACTGGGCTCTCAGCTGTGTGTTGAAACAGGAGACTCAAACATCCTTGGCAGGTACTGACCTATCCTGCATTTGGCACCACTGCTGTCCACTTATCCTCTGCAGATCATGTATCTAGCGCTCCACCACATGATAGACTCTAGGTTATTTGTTTATACTTTCATCTGACAATAAATAGTGTGGGGGTGTGTGACCAGCCCACTTGAACTTGAGTAGGCCTAAACATAGACCACATAGGCCACATTGAGTTTTCACATGCATCTTTAATCTTTTGAATTTGATGTAGTCTGCATAACATTCACTGCAGCCTGTGAAAGTAATGTGCTTGTGGACCACAAGCTTGTTGCCACTTTGGACTACTTTGGACTTTTTCTTTGTACGCTTCTTACCTCCCCTTTCTACTTAGGATATTTTGAGTTTGATGCATTTTACCTGTTAGTATATGTATGCAATCTTTGACATGCGTAGGAGGTTCAGTTTAAGTGATCAGATGAACACTGCCAGTCTGTGTGCAGGCATTGACACCAAGTAGAAAGGAGTTACATGATACAGCAGTGGAAAATCTTACAGCATTAACACACACACACACACACACACATACACAGACAGGCAGACAGACAGACACACACACTTGCACGCACACAGTGAATATGGCAATACTGTGCATACGAACTCTGAAAACAAATATGGGAACATTTAAAAAAAAAATACATGGTCTTGGCAACAAAAATGTGTGTCTGATGGAGAGTGTCACTAAGTACTGAAGAGGCAGCTTACTGATTACACTGTGTACCGGGCCTACAAAAAGTACAGAAGCACAGTCATATGGTGAATTATGCAACTAACACTAAGTGTCTTTTATTGGAATGCCCTACCTATTTGCTGTTAAGCCCAGTGACGTAGTTTGCGAGGTTGACCGTTTATAAGTGGGTGGGTAGGCTAAGGTAGATATGCTGTGTTATGTAATGGCAGGCTGACTGGCTGATAGTGTTGCAGGGTGATCTATCTCTCTTGAGGAGTCATGATGTTATATTGCAGACTAGAGGAACGTTGTCCTCTGTCAGCCTACAGCGGTTATCCAGGGACTCTGTAACAGAGAGTGCCACCACACACACACGCACGCACATACACACACAGCTGAGTTCTCAGTGAGCTGCCAAGTGCACTGGTATTTAACCTGCTTACTGGATTAGTGCAGACCAAAGCTGCATGACAACAGCCAAAAAGAGAAGTACCACTCAGCAGTGACTCCAGCTGTGAGGCCTGATGCAGACGCTGTTTGTGTTCATCCAGCAGTCAGCCCCCGAAACCAGCGCTGTCCCATATACGGATGCTCAGAAACATAAATGCAATGCTGATCTAAGGAAGCTGGATATTTAAAAGTGCTAAATGCACTCTCTGATGTCATTTCCTACTGTTATGACTAACCAAAGAAGCCATCGTTCAGGCAGTTCATTTTATGTCAGTACATGCAGAATGATTAATTTTTAAACCAGCTGTGGAAACATGCCCAGGCTTGTCTTGTCTGCTGGAAGTTGGGTTTCAGGGCTCATTTTAAGCCTAGCTACCCTTGGGCCTCTTTTTGCCAGCCTCTTGTGTTACCTCCAGCAAACCAATGGAAACTAGGCCAAGGTGTCCGTCATGTGGCCATGGCGACCTTTACCCTTACACCATAAATAGTCAGAGCTCCAGTCAAACTTCTAGCCAGGGACTGCAGGGTTGCACAATTTGTGCACTTACATAACCATCAAGAGGGAAAAACAAACACACGCACACCCGTGGTACCCCCCCCCCCCCCCCCCCCCCATGACATGTCAGAAATCCAGACACACCTCAAATAGACGGGGAGGCGTGTACTGTGACACATTTTAATGTTCTTGAATACTTTGCTGTCTCACCGTCAAAGTTAAAATAAGTCTTGTGTTTTTGTTTACTCAAGCAGCTGAGTGGTGGTGTTTTTGCTTACGCTGTTGGTTCAGAGTTTTTTTTCGCCTAACACATTTGTTTTGAGCTGTGGTTTTGTGCAGATCTGGCATCATTGCATGCTCACGCTGCTGAGGCTGAATACTGTAACATCACAGTCTGTGTCATTTCCTTCCGTTGTTCACGCAGAAATTTGATTCTCTTACCATTGAAAGAGGATATCCTTTGGTTTTTAACTGGTAAAGCAACACTGAGATGCCATTTGCTTGTCTACTTACTTACTTACTTCACCTGTATACAGGACAAAACCGAAAGTGGAAGAGCCACATCATTCACCACCAATGACATTTTGACATTTGTTGAAGAGGTTTAAAAGATCTTTCTCTTCCATTACACTAACACCGCCTTCTGTTTTTGTGTACAGGATTGAGAGTTACTCCTGCAAGATGGCTGGAGACGACAAGCACATGTTCAAGCAGTTCTGTCTGGAAGGAGAGCCCCATGTGCTGGAGGCCCTATCTCCCCCACAATCCAGCAGTGCTCCCAGCCCGAACCTGTGAGTATCACCTGACCTCTGCATCATCACCATGCTTCAAAACCCAAACAACCACTCGCACCACAACGCGAGCAGATCATTGGTATCAACGAAGGTCTAGCATTCATCCATATATTCTGTTGATTAGCCTGAGTCTTCAACCACTTCTATCTGTTCTACTGCAGTTTATGTTAAGTCTAGCAGAAGGTGCTGGCTACTTTTACCGTCCCAGGCTTATCAAAATGTTCCAACCCCCCCCCCCCCCTTTGGGCTCAGTGCCTCTGTACTAGGCGTACTATGTCCACGTCTGCTTGTTATCAGTGGCCCAACACCACTATGTGCAGCACTCCATCAGCTTGAATGCTTGTGGGGGAAACTCCAGCCTTTTTGTTTTACTACTAAAGCTCTCTTGTATAGTAAAGGAGCAGTCCGAAAAAGAGGTAATTATATTCTTATATTAATGTCTAATTGTTATGGTCTGTTAGTAGAGCTAATTTCAAAGGATTTGTTTTTTTTTTTCTCTCATTCTTTTTATTGTTTTATTTTGTTTAGGCTGGGGAAGAGCAGTGAGGATGGGGAGAATCCTCTGAGTGACAAGTGCTGCAGGAAGACTCTGTTCTACCTCATCACGACCCTGAACGAGTCCTTCCGGCCAGACTACGACTTCACTGCCGCCCGGGCCCATGAGTTCAGCCGGGAGCCCAGCCTCAACTGGGTCAGTGTGCTTTGGTAGTCGCTCGTGTAGAACCAAGTCACTGCCTCTATGTCTTAAGGCTTTCCTTTCTCAAAATGAGAGCAAGGTGGCGAAGTCCGCACCATTCCCTTAGCGGGTGGCATAGCAACAGACGGTGTCTTTTCGAAATGTTTGAAAGTGACCTCATACCACTCGTACACCAAACAAGTGATTTCATGGTCACTGACAAATGTCTAATGATAATATAAAATAATAACTTTGCTGAAGTGGAGGCACACTCTCAAGCCGGTTTAAATCAGTCTTTACCTAATGCAAATAGAGATGTGAACATTGGTGCTTGAGAGGGCTCACCTATGAATTGATGACAAACAAGAGGCAATGTTACTTAGCGTTACTAGTGTTACATGCTAACCATATTGATTTTCTGTTGATATCTAGAACATAATAGGAGGTAATTGCAAAAAGAATGTAGCTACAGTGTTTCAAATGCTAACCCTGCGAGGGCCAACTGTTTGCAAAATCATGGTCTGGTTCTAATGACGCATTGTTTAGACGTGAAGGGATGTTTTCAGAGTCCTTTCCAAGTTTTATAGTGTATGGTTAGGTGGCCTTGCTTTGCATACAGTACGTTTTCATACAGTAACAACACCAGCCATACTGGCAGCCATCCTAGCGGGAAGGTGTTAGTTGAGATTCGAATAAAGAAATCTGACTAGACTATTTTTACATGCATGGAGTTTTGTCTTCTAATTTTTCTTGTATCTTTGTGGTTGCATTGCACTGGACCACCATGCTTGTCCAGTACAAGCTTGGGTTGCAGGATCCCCTTAGTTTCCCTGTAGTCATTTTCACGACTATGTGTAACATATCACAACCACAGAATTTCAGCACCTGATTGGACAGATGGTATATTTTCCTTCTTGGGAATTCCACTCTCTAAAATATGTTTACATGTTTTATCAGACACTTGTGAATACGCTGAATACACCATCACTTGCTGGAACACTGCAAAACATTAGAGTAACACTTCTGGAAAGTCCCATTTTGCTAAGATTTCTTGTCTGAAGATGTTTTTGCTTGCTATCGCCCTCAGGTGGTGAACACTGTGAACAGCAGCCTGTTCTCAGCTGTTGGGGAGGAGTTCAACTCCCTGGGGCCTGAGCTGTGGAATGCCATCGACCAAGAAATCACCCTGCAAGGATGTGACATTTATAGGTGAGAACAGAGAAATGAAACGAAAACAAAAACAGTATAACCCAGATAGATGAAGTAAGGTAAATCCCCAGATTTTTGGCTTGTCTTTTGTGTGTGCAGTCAGAATCCTGTGTCAAGATCATTTACTCCTATATATATCTAAACAATGTTTGTCTCTTTTTCTCTTTCTACCTGTCTCTACTTAGTTACAACCCTGATCTGGACTCAGACCCCTTTGGAGAAGAAGGCAGCCTCTGGTCTTTCAACTACTTCTTCTACAACAAAAAGCTGAAGCGCATTGTATTCTTCACCTGCCGCTCAGTGAGGTCTGTCACAGTTTATAGTTCTCTTACCAATTTTGAATAACTGCAAACTGCCATCTAAAGTTAATTGTGATAACCAGGGTTGCATTGATTGAGCTCTAACCTCAATAATTATTTTTATTACATGTTTGTGGTTTAAAAGTGTGTTTAAAGGGCCGTTCACGCCAAGAACGATAACTATAACGATAATTATTAACAAATATCATTCTCGTTAATATGAATGATAACGTTCACACATAAACTATAACGATATAGTTGGGGATCACTTTCAGAATGATTAAAAGCTAACAGCCAAACAGAACCCATAATATTTTAGCCATCACATGCATTAACACGAGGAGAGACTTTTCTTATCGTTAGCCAGTGTGGGCGCTTTTATCGTTATGATTATGGTTATAGTTATCGTTGTTGGTGTGAATGCTGCTTAACAGTGCAGCAGTGTTTTCATGAATATTCCATAAGTCATCCATTTACAAGTGTTGTGATCTCTGCAGTGTCCTCAGTGGTTATGGACGCGGTTGCCTTGACAATGAGCTGGACATGGAGCTAGACGATGAGGAGGAGCTGGATGGTTTCACAGAGGACCGGTGCGTTCACATGGCAGCCTTTAGCAAGCTTAAGCTTGTATAACATTTTTCATTCAGTACTTTTAAATCTTAACTGATTTTTTTTCTAAATCTTGTCTTTGTCACTTAGGTTTCCTCGAGCTCTCTGCGTGTAACCTCTCTCAGGGATAATACTGAAGACCCACAGCCCAGTCTTTCAGCAAGGCATCTTCATTTACTGCCCCCTTCTTCCTTTATATGTCTGAGTGTTTTTCCATATTTCAGTCATTGGACGAATGGACTACCACCTTTTTTGCCTGAAAAGCATCTGCTTACATGTGTACATACACACACATATACGGAAACCGAATATTGGATGTGTTTTTTTTTTCCCCCGCCTTGGATTAGCTTATCTTTAAAGGTAGCCCTGCAGACATGTAGTTTTTTTTCCCCTCAAAGGGCTGAGGTCTAGTTAATGGGCCTCTGGATCCCTGCCACAGTCTCTCTTCACCCAACTTCAACAGACATTTCTCCCTGCACCAGGATCAGCCTCTGCATAGACATTTTCCTAAGACGATGATGAAGAGGATTTGCATGTTAAGATGAAGAAAACCCATAGACTTTTACTGAAGCTGGCTATCTTTGTCATCATGTTGGGTGTCTCTTCGAGGAGATGACGTCGTCGTTGTCAACATGCATGCAAGCAAGTTGTTATTGTCTGTAGTGGTTGAACAGTTCATCACCAGCAACCAGGAGAGAGAATGGGCTGCTCACTCAATCACAAACTGAACTCATGCCATTGTGACAGTAAGAGTCACTGTGATTGGCCATGCTCTATAAGTGTGCATTTTCATTGGTTCATTCATTCTTATTTGTGTCTGTTTGTTCTCCTTTTACTACTCATTTCAGTCTCTCAACAGTATTCCTATTGACAGTCAAGCACTGAGTTGGTTTAAACAAAGTAAGAACACCCTATAGGGGGAGTGTGTGTGCAGAAGGCAGCCATTGCCCCCCCTCCTTCTGAATGTTAGGGGGTAGAGCTCCTGGACATTGTAGAGCACAAACCTTCAGACAAGATTGCCAGCAGATAAAGATTCAAGATATGATTTGGAGACTCTTTCTCCGCATCTTAAACCAGTGCTGGCTTAAGGTGCTGCTGTGGCTTTGGTTTGTTTGTTGTCGGCTGTTACCCATAGGGTCAGTTTTAGTTTTAAAGGCTTCTAGTCATTTTGGAACAATTTGTATGGAGGCCCTGGGAAGCTGGCACCTTTGGTGTTAAGTGCTGATTAGCTTTTTTTGAACCTTTTAACTGACACTTAATTGTTGATGGTCGTTGAGTTGCCCTGATTCATACTGTATGTCCTCGTTTTATTTACACTTTCAGTGAATATTATGAATAAACTTTTATGTGTTGTAAACTTGCTTTTGTCTCATTTAGGCATGATTAGATAAAAGAGAAGATTACACGTTGACATACATTATGCCTATTGGCTGATATTCAAATCAATTCTGATTGAGGACCAGAATTAAGATGAACCAAGATTCAATACTTTACTTTAATTGGTAGGCTACAAAGACCAATATCCATAATATAGGCTACGTTATTGGATTTTACCGAAATGTAAGTGATTTAGTGTTCACATGACGTGATCAGTCTGTACATTTAGCGTCCAGGCCTTGGGTGACGTAATGACCAATACATTAGCAAAACTCCCATGGAAACAACGAATCCTGCTTTGAGGGATAATATGTACAGGAGATATTCGTTGCTGAAGATGTGATTCAGTGAATATTGAGCCACAGGCAACTTTCTTTAGCTGGAACAATAACCAAAGATTCTAGAGCAGAGCTCTGTTCTAGAATCTTTGACAATAACATAGCTTTAACTGATAAGAATACTGTCGTTTGTGATGTCACAATGCTATATGATACATTATGGAATACTTTTACAGAGGATGCTTTAGTTTGTTTCAAAACGAACACTTCTGGTTCATTGTACTATTGATGCCCGTTGCATACCGGGAGTAAATATTGTGGGCTAACTAACCCATCCTTTCCGAAAACGTTTCGGAAAACATGTTGAGGAAAAGCGTCTCGGACCGGAGCGGTCTGCACCGGACTGAGCAACTGAACAGTGCTGCGAACCAAAATGACTCGTTGGGACCTCTTCTGAAAAATTCAGAGGAGCTGAAAACTGACCAGGCATCTAGCTTCAATGGACACCCAACCGGTTCCTGCGGAAAAGGTTTTAATAATTTATATCCACATATTGGCTAAAGTAGATATTTTCTATAGGTAGGCTATACGTACTGATTGAACTTCTTTATTAAAGTGAAAGTTGCAAAGTTGCAAACTATAGGCCCATTGGGCCAGATCTTGATCTTAGGCTGACAACAAGCATTTCAGTAACACTAATACTAACTGTGAGTTGCACATGTAGGCCTAAACCTGTGTATAATTTGTGCTCAGGGGTGAAGCAGGCCTTAGAGCAGAGGGATGTCCTCCAGGCTGCAGAGGAGGAGGAAATATGGAACTCCTTAGACATGTGAGTGTGTTCCTAAAACAGCCTTGTGCTTTGTAAGAGTATCAGCTCAAGACCACACAATAATAGCGCAGGCATAGTCACATTTTAAAGATAATGAAATTCAGGTGCTTATATCTTTAGAAACCCTGAGCAGAAAAGCGACATTGTGCAGCTGCTGCAAGGCAAGAGCCGTCTGATGGGGATGAATGCAAACTTGCAAAAGGCACTCAATGCTTGCGAGGATTCAAATGCCGAACTGGAAGTTCAGAACACTGATCTGAAGAACCAGATGATAAGGTAATGTTATGTTTGTCACCGTATGATGTTAACAAATAGAAAAATACAAGCAAATAGAACAGTATAAACATCACTGTTAGTAAAATATGGTCCTAATGTTGAATGTATTTTACCTGTAGCATGAACAAGGCCATCAAGGCCATGGAGCAGTACAGGATAGAGATGGATGAAATGCGGGCAGCACTAGCTGAGAGCCAGATGGCCAACAGCAGCCTCAAAACCCAAAATAACAAGCTGGTAAGTTTCTCTTGTTAGCCACATGTCATGATATGCAGGTATACCCAGAGATGGGCCAAAATAGTGACCCCAATTTTAACAGCTGTGTCACTGAATAGTAGTTAGGCTCAGGCTTATATTTATCATCATTGCATCTCATCTCATACTTTTCAACTGACGTGCCCACAGGAAAAAGAAAATAAAGGTCTGAGCAACGTCATTGAAGCCAACAACAATGAGGTAGGCTAAATTGTCAGCAAAAAAAATAGTTTAAAGCTATTTTTCTGTTCAATTCCTTTTTTAAACGCGGGAATGTGTTTCATGTGACAGATGTCTGATGTTTTGTTTGCGTGCGATGCAAACAAGAAGAAGACGGTAGATCTTACCCAACACATCAAGACTTTGGAGGTATGGTGTTTTGGTTGGGAATTATCTGTGGGCTTGCTCTTCAGAAGTATTAGATGTGTGATACATGTTAAAATACGTATTGTTTTGAGTAGAAACAACTGGAGCAAACAAGGGTGGAGCTTGAGGAACAAGGCCAAATCATTATCAATGTGAGTATGACTAGGTTATTATACCCATTCTACATAGTATACATGTTGAACTTGAGTCTGTTGTGCTGTGGTGTCCTACTCCATATTTTCACATTAGTCATACTGTCACAGAGAAGGCTTTCTGTCTCTTCATCTCTCTGTGTTTTGATGATGTTATTATTAATCTAATCTCTCAGAAAGATTTTATGATCGACCAGCAAAAAGCCTCTCTGGAAGAGATGAATTCCATTGGACTGGTATGTTGCATCCTATTCAAAGTCCTTTTGCTTTGATTGAAATACCGTAGTTTAATCTGACAATGATCACCGAAATGCCATGAGCAAAACTAAATGTTGCTGTTCATTTTGATATAATAGAACCTGAAAGCAAAGATCAAGGACCTGGAGAACCAGTTGGAAATGGCCCTGGTGTATGTATTACTCTCCTGCTCTTTTTTGGTTTGTTTGTTTTAAATCAGGTTATTTATAGACCTATAAAAAATGCTCTCCCCTCCCTTCCCCCACATTGATAGAACTGGACGTGGAAGTTTCCTGAAGCAGGATGGTACTTTTGATGTTGGCACTGAGAATCACCTTTCTTTGGCTGATGAGCTGGGACAACTATCCGGTTTTCAGAATTCTGCCAGTCTTCCTTTGTACCAGGTTGGCACATGTTTACCCATTGGTTTACATTTTTTGATGCATCTCAACCAAAAGTATAAATGTAATGTTCTCTGCTCTCTCTCAAAGAAGACCCACATTCAAATGTATGCACAACTTTGTCCTCCTGTTAAAGTCACCAAATATTTTTGTTTCACTTCTGCAGGTGGAATTTGATGATGATGATGTGGAAGAAGACGAAAGTGTGGAGTTTGAGTTAGATGTCATGGAGGGATCACATGTCCAGGCCTGGGCAGATGAGCTGAAAGAGGCATTGGAGGAGGACGCATGCAAGGAGAAAGAAGAAGCAGTCACCTGCAAGAGCATGGAGATGACCCTCGGTCAAGAGATGGAAGAAGCTGCAAGCCATGAGGAGGTCAATGAGGTCATCAATCATGTTGAGGTGGTGAAAGAGGAGGTTGCAGATGAGACAGTGGAGGTGGACATCAGCTGTGAGGAGATGGTCCAGCAGGAGATGAGACAGGCACAGGAGCCTGAGGTGATGGAGCAACTCATCAGGCAAGGGGACATTCACAAGTCCATCAAACTTGAGATGGCGAAGGCAGCGGCTGCTGACTCTGTGGATGCAGGTGCTGAGAGGCCTGTCCAGGCACAGATCAGTCTCCTGGAGGAAGAAAACAAAACAGACGATAACAGGTACCTAATTGTTCCCTCTCATAAATCATTATTATTATTAACATTAAGATTATTAATGATGAATAGCCCATGATCTCTGACCTAGAACGTTTATTTTTTGTCTTTCTGTGTGCTCTGTGTCTACATCTGCTCCTGCTCCTGCCACTGAAGCGGTGTTTGTTTGGAGCAGACCCGTTGGAACCTCCAGAGGGCCGCGCTGGTCACTGGTGCTGTTGGACTCGGCTTGCTTATTTTCCTAAAAATAAAGGCTTGAAAAAGCTGACTGGGTGTTTTGGATAGTTTGAAAGGATGCTCTCATAGAGTAATATTATATGTGGACTGTGCTACTACAAAATGATCAGCCTCTGTAGCAACAGTGCTATGAGCAACCAAAGTTAGTGTACAGCCCTGCTTGTCACTAAATCAAGTTACTGCAGACAACAAGGGGTAGGCTAGGGGAAGCAGACATGCCACAACACCACACTGTGAACCCAGACAATTCCATTACTGGGTGTAAACCAGCTTATTCCTGTAGCCAAGTTATGAGATCAAAGTTCACACACACAGGCCTTGGTTTTCTGAGGAGTAAGCAAAAACTTGTATGCTTGCTTGCATGCCAAAACTTGCGACTTGTATGCTAAGAGTAATATAACATGTACCTGAGACATGTCTCTGTGGCGAACCATATATTATTCATTTGTTCAGTGTAGGCTATGTGACCTGTTCAGAGTCGATATATCCTGTTCAGCCCATTCACCACCAGAGTGCGCTCTTCAGTAACAACAGCATCCATAAGCATTTTCATTGGGACATTTTATGAGGATGTGCAACTGAGGATGTTGATTTGATTGATGTCTAGTATGTAGAACTCAATGACAAACAGCAGCAATACTCTTATATTTCTAAAATGCAAATACAAATATTACTCAAATGAAGCATTGCAAACAGCTTGGAAGGTACAACTCCTAGCACTGTACATTTATATTATACAATCCAAAACTCAATTACATGACCAACTATCCACCATGATTGTGTTGCCATGACCACAGACTCCATGGCAGCCCGGAGTGACCCTGGCCAGCATCTGGTCACTCCAGTGAGGTGACAAACCAACCCTGACTCATCTAAGGACCAACCCTGGCTCAGCTGTTGTAATCAACCCAGGGGTTATGGGTGGGTGCACAAAACAGAAACATTATGAAGATGGAAATAACAGCATTCAACACCAAAAACGAAATAACAGTAAAGTACTTCCACCCACTGCAATCAACAACATCAGCAGAAGAATCATTGCCCAAAATGCCCCGAAAGAAGATCAAAATAGAAAACAATTAGGCTCGACTTGAATTACTTTGCATTTCTTATTCTTTTCAAGTGTCTAGGCAAACTGTTTTACAGGACAGATGCAAAATAAAGGAATGACTCCTTGAGGTCTAATGTAATCATAACAAAATCTGTTGGGCTCCCTCTAGTGGAGCATGAATGAATGTGCATCCCTAAGCTGATTAACCTGCTCACATTCATATACCCAGGGATGAAAATGAACAAATCAATATGTAATTTAAAATAAAACATCAAATGCCCTAACTTTAAGTGTATAAAAAAAAACTACAAAATACAGTAGCCATGCTATGTATCAAAATAGCATATTGCATATTTTTATGAAAAATGGAAAATACTAATAATGCACTTTAAAGGGAGCATCAGTATGACTGTTGATTAAGTGGACGATGTTTGAGAGCAATTTTGTTCTCTGTCTATACGAGACATGTCATAAATCTATAGTCAACAGATCAACTGGCCTGCCTGTTACATCTAATAGCCTAAATACTGTAGAGATGCTCTCAAAAAATCACAGCTGGACTTGTGAGGTGGTACAAAGTGGAGACCAGTCTCTGACATTGTCAATGCCTGCCCAGATTGCTTGATATGGTATCGTGTAACGCTATTGACCAAGAACGATCATGACACTGTTAGTCGTTTTAACTAACTGGGAACAACTGTGTAACCTCTAAATGGTGTTATACTGACACCAAGGGACATAAATTATTTTTTTCATTGCATTGCTCTGGGGCAACTTTTAGAGCAATGTTGCAGGCCAACCACGTAACAGGTTCCATGAGTTCCGCATGGATGATTAAAGCAACACTTAAAGAGTTTTTCATACCTTAAAAAATAATGTTTCCAAAATCATCTCAGCGGTTCATCAACTCGTAACAGGGTGAACAGCACTTCTGCATTCACTTTGCAGCCCTCTATCGGCTATAACCACACTATGTAACTTTACCAGATCGGGTAGCGTACCTGTAGTTCGATGAAATGAGACATAATAAACTAAACATTTTGCTTGCTTCGATGTCTCAAGACATCATACTTAGTTTAATATAGCATAAAATCATGCAACATACCCTACATTGTCTGTGGACATCGTTATTGGCTGGATAAACAAATGGCTTGCGTGTAACAGAGGAAAAGTGCTGAAGAGTGTTGCTTTAAGTTGGTGTGAGGGGGAGTGTGTGTGTGTGAGTAACCTCTACTCGCCATGCACTGATTGACCCTTTCAGGGTTTTTTTTTTTTTTTAAACTAAGTGAGTACTGTGTAACCACTAAATGGTGTATATGTTTGGGGCAGCCGTGGTGTACTGGTTAGGGCTTCGGGCTTGTAATCGGAGGGTTGCCAGATCGATCCCCGACCAGTCCACCATGACTGAAGTGCCCTTGAGCAAGGCACCTAACCCCTCACTGCTCCCCGAGCGCCGCTGGTTGGGCAAGCAGCTCACTGCTCTGGGTTAGTGTGTAATTCACCTCACTGTGTGTGTGCTGTGTGTGTTCACTAATTCGGTTAAATAGGGTTAAATGCAGAGAAACAAATTTCCCTCACGGGATCAAAAAAGTATATATTCTATTCTATTCTATTCTATATTGTCACCTAGGGCCATAAATATGATTCTTTTCCCTTGTGCTTCTTTAGGGGGCATGGTAACTTTACAGCAATGTTGCAGGACAACCACAAAGCCAGCCAGCCCCATGTACTCTACTCTGCACAATGACAATTCAGTTGAATGTAATCTAATCTAATCTGTTCCGATGATAAAAGTTCTAAAGAAACTGACGATTAAAGTTCAAGACACTTGAGATTGGTGCGAGAGGGGGTGTATTGTGTGTGTGTGTGTGTGTGTGTGTGTGTGTGTGTGTATGTGCAACCTACATGTTGCTCGTTGTGCACTTCCTGAATCTCAATATTCTGATCACAAGTCTGGGAAAAGTCGGAGCAACATACGACCAAGGCAAAAACTAAGTAACAGGAACACACCAACAAGCGGGAGTGAATCCATAGTAAACTAAGGAGTGAGGCTGCCAATATGGCTGCCCGCGAAGTTTTCACGTCACAATCCCGAGCCCTATACACGATAGAATAGGGCTCGGGATCATGACGTGAAAACTTTGCGGGTGTAACGGGTGCTAGCTGGTTAGCTATGCTGTGTAACGTTAGTAAACCTCACTCCCCGACGCTTCAAGAGCGCTGCTGGCATGAAAGCTAGTAGCCTGGGCTTTTAGCTGGATTGTTAGCGCACTCGACTCCCGATCCGTGGTGCTGCTGTCTCGCGGGTTCGAGTCCGGGCGTGTGCAGGGCTGGACCGCGGTGGTTCCACACAACGCAGGTTACATTGGTGCCGTGACCCGGATCGGGAGTGAGGTTTAGGGGGGTGTGTAACGGGTGCTAGCTGGTTAGCTATGCTGTGTAACGTTAGTAAACCTCACTCCCCGACGCTTCAAGAGCGCTGCTGGCATGAAAGCTAGTAGCCTGGGCTTTTAGCTGGATTGTTAGCGCGCTCGACTCCCGATCCGTGGTGCTGCTGTCTCGCGGGTTCGAGTCCGGGCGTGTGCAGGGCTGGACCGCGGTGGTTCCACACAACGCAGGTTACATTGGTGCCGTGACCCGGATCGGGAGTGAGGTTTAGGGGGGTGTGTAACGGGTGCTAGCTGGTTAGCTATGCTGTGTAACGTTAGTAAACCTCACTCCCCGACGCTTCAAGAGCGCTGCTGGCATGAAAGCTAGTAGCCTGGGCTTTTAGCTGGATTGTTAGCGCGCTCGACTCCCGATCCGTGGTGCTGCTGTCTCGCGGGTTCGAGTCCAGGCGTGTGCAGGGCTGGACCGCAGTGGTTCCACACAACGCAGGTTACACGGGCACAGCCATATTGGCAGCCTCACTCCTTAGTTTACTATGGATTACTATCGATTTACTCCCACCTATTAGTGTGTTCCTGTTACTTAGTTTTTGCCTTCTTGGTCGTATGTTGCTGTGTAGTGGGGTGTAACCATGGCCGTAACTACCATTGAGGACACCGAGGTCATGTCCTCGGTATTTTTTTCTTCAAGTTTCGTTTTATAAGTGTTATACGTTAAAGTCTTCTTCCGTATTGAACTGATACAGAACGATCTTTGTGCCGTATTTTAAGAAACTGCTCAATGCACACACGCTACAATGAAAAACACACAAAAAAACCTAATCATAGGCTATACACCCTAGTAATGACACTTGAACAGCGTTTCTCAAACTATGGGCCGCGCAACGTGGAGACTGCTGGTCAGCGAGAGTGAAATTAGGCCCGGTGATTCACCTGATAATTTGCTGCGCAAACAACCGCAGACCGACAGAAAAAGAAAGCAAACGTTGCAGCGATCAGGAGGAAATGCTTGCTAATTGGATGTGATTAAACATAGAGCCATACAATTAAGTGGTGGTATGAACGTTCATTGAATGCATGCGTGTAGGCCTACGCGTTTGCGTGACATAAACTGAAACTATAACGTTTTGGTGGCAAAGCTCCGCGTCAACCTGTTGGAAGGCTATAATTATTTAACGACATTTAATAGAACAACGTGCATTCTCGCAACTCCCATAAAAACAGAGCAGAGACTGTACAATACTTGTTTAGCATAGATATATACTTTATCAAGGATTGAGTATTGTTTAGTCAAATTTGAACATGGTCAGAAGATTTAATCTTTCATTTAAAGATCTCCAGATTTCGCCTATCTGCACGGCCGTTTACCATAGACAAAAGTTGGTATTGTGTTTCCTGAATCCTTACATTCAGGCATTCAAATGAAATTTCATTATAAACCATATCCATTTTTTCTCCATTCGCCTATCAGAGTATGATATGCTTGTATGAGGGAAACATCCCAAAACATTTAGCACCCATTGCTGTTGTTTTCAGAAGTGTCTCCCATGCAACCATGCAAAAGCAATTAATTGTACTTATATCTTACATTAGTAAAGCAGGCCTCTGATGTGCATATGATATGTTAACATGTGCATAGTTTTCACAAACTTTTTGTGAACAATTTTGGCACTTCAAACATTGACTGCTTTGAAGTGAAAGTGCATGTCTAACAATATAGCACAATATAATTATGATAATGATCATCATAATGATGATTTGATGGGGTGTAGGTACGTGTAGGTGGGCCCAATGACCCCAAAGTCTGCCATAACCAGGCCTCAACTTAAAGAAGTTAAGCTCCACGCCCGCACTCCATTTCACATTGAATATTCCTTATGTTATTTTCTCATAGTTGGCAACCTTACCCTAGCTATGACCCTGCAGTTTATATGCAGCATTCCCTACACTGATGAGGAGATGCAGAGCATTCTTAATCACAGATGGAGTAGGGTCCAGTTTAAATAACCAAAGTCAGTTTGGGAAAAGGCTCTTGAGGCTCTACAAAAAGAATATTGTGGAAAAGTGTGGGCTCGGAAAAACCCCCCTGGCATTTCGGAGTGCCCAAAATTTCTAGCGATGGCCCTGACCTCGGTATTTAAAAAATCCTGGTTACGGCCTTGGGTGTAACAGCGCAACCCACGATCGCAAGAGGAAAAGAATCGCTAATACTATATTTCTGCTTCTTGTCTTCTGCATCTGAATGAATGGATATTACGTTCGGTGCACTACCAACATAGCGGCTATATTCCTAGAATGCAAGGCGTGTGCCCGAGCCCTATTGCAACATCCCATTGCAGGCCAAAAACACACTTTTTGTGTTCATTCACTCTCCTTCATACTAGACATGTAGTGCTTTCAGCAATGTTATGTTTGTAAGAAAACCTGTAATCTCACATGAAAGTGTGTCAGTTTCATGTCACATCTGAGAAAATGGCATGTACTTTCAATAACTAGCCAAGCAAGGGTCATTGAAATGAATGAGGCATTAATTCCTCATTCTCTCTTAGTTTACCTCCAAAGTTACATTTGACTGGTATTGTAACTAATAAAAAAATCTATTGAGGGTAATTGGATAATGTAGATGTAATGTTGCAATCTCAGTTTCCATGGACTTGAACATGATCACAAAAATGCAAACAAAAGCCAAATCATGCCATGGCCCATTTGCAACTAATTAGTGATGATGACACATTCGTTAATTAGGTCCACACCAGAAAACAATTCTCCTGTGGGTCACCTGGTAGATCAAGGAGCAAGATTTCACAAAGGTGCACAAAGGTCACGCATTCAATTCGTCGGGAGCACAGATCCGAAACAAATGCATACCTGCACTGTACTATAACTTGATTTGTACTGTAGACATGTCTGCTATAGTAATACATGTGAAATGCAAACATACCATTAGAATAATAACTGCCTGCCATGATGAGAATTGCATCATTACAATAGCCATGGGGTGGCTTCGCTCTGTCCTCTCCATTAGAGCCTCCACTGGGAGATTATTAAACGTTGAGTGTAACCCCCCTGGTACTGCCCACCTGGAGCAGCAGGTGTGTGACCTGTTGATCCGGTCTGTTCAGGATGTGTTTAGCCAGTCCACAGGGGGTCTGGGGTGGCTGAACTAATTGCTTCCCTGGGAATGTCTGCAGTGGATTCGTGACCTCTAAAAACATGTTTATCCTTTCATGGACTTACCCTAGAGGCGAAAAATAAACATTAGTCTTGAACTTATCCTCTTAACTTCCTGGGTACCAATCAAAATAAAAACAAAAATATTCTCAAATCTACTACTGAAATTCTTTATTCTGATATCGATTCAGCTTGAGACAAAAATCTAAATATAATAATTGATGCCTTCTTCCATGACACCTTGGGCCCATATTCACAAAGAATCTTAAAGCTAAAAGTGGCTTATGGCGTGTTTAGAAGAAACCTAAAAACAATGGGAGTGTCAGGGAAACAATAATGCCACAAACAACAACCAGGCCTCAAATTATTTTATAATTCAAATGAAAGAAAAATACTCACTGTGTCTATGCAAATGTGTCATTATACAAATGAATGTACATTTAGCAAAGATACTGTGTCAATGCATTCCTCTTTGTAGCCTATATTTATTTCATTACCTGCCTACCTACCTACCTACATACCTACCTGCCTTACCTTCTTACCTACCTACCCCTCGTCCTTTGCAGTAGCCTATTCATGCAGCACTTGCACTAGTGACCTGTCACTAATCAGTCAGTACATCATTATGAATGTAATCAGGGAAGAGGAGACCCCGGGATGCTGGCCTAGAATTATGGAGCTAACAGAGGCTACCACCCCATTCTGCAATGCCATGTTAAGCCCTGTGGACAGAAGTGAATTGGGGGTCAATGACTCAACACACAACTCCAAACTCCAAAAGCTAGTCAGCTGGTACTCTACAATGGAGTAGCCAGCACTGTCACTGTCTCTCAACTCTGTTGAGCTATTGTGGGTGCAGCCTGACCGAATGGTACCTAAGAAGTGGTGATCAAGCCAATCCAAGTTGCTGGTGTTTCAATCAATGTAAAGAATTAAGAAATATTTTTAAATTGAAAATGATTATTGCATAGTTTCTCTTTAACTACTTTGTTTGTAAGCTTGACAGCTTCAAGACATTTTCCTGTATGAAGAAACTAATCAGTTGCAGTATTTAGGTGTGATTTAGGCTCATTCTTCTAAACAGATCTTTCCACAAATGTTCAATTGGGTATAAGTCAGGGCCTTAACTTTCTTTCCCTGACACCAATTGAGAGTTTCCAACCGTTGCTGTTTGCTTTGGATTGATGTCCTGCTGGAAGGTACACCCATCATCCTCATCATCCTAATGGATGGCTCCATTAATCGTTCTTTCAAACGTATGAGGTCTTCCAGTACCATGAGATGAAAAACAGCTCCATGGCATGATGCGTTGACCTTCAAACTTCACTGTATCCAGTTCCAATGATTTGTTTGCAAGTTTGCAAGTTTATGCCACGAGCCATGCTCATGACGGCAGACTGACAAATTGAGGAGTGTTGTAAAATGTACACGCTAAAGCTGTAGGGGAAGCTCTGCAGAGAAACTTGCAAGCGTAAAACGAGAAAACAGCAAGTATACTTTTTTGATCCTGTGAGGGAAATTCGGTCTCTGCATTTATTACAATTTGTGAATTAGTGAACACACACAGCATGCAGTGAATACACATTGAGGTGAAGCACACACTAATCCAGAGCAGTGAGCTGCCTGCCCAACAGCCCCCCCCCCCCCCAAAACCTGCATAGTTCCTCTTTAATACCTATTTTCCCCACTGTATGTGCTTAGAAAATATTTCTTTTGACACTTTTGGGAGCTACACAGTTTTCGTCAAGCCCATCACGTTTCCATAAAACACTACTTTGAAAATGTGCAGTACACTACCCCGGAGCAGTGAGGTGCAGGGCTAGGTGCCACTTGCCTTGCTCAAGGGCACTTCAGCTATGGATGTGGGCATGGGAGAGCAGTGCTCATCTACTTCCCCCACCCACATTTTTCCTACTGGTCAGGCATCAAACCAACAACCTTCGGTTACAAGCCCGAAGCCCTAACCAGTAGGCCACGGCTGCCATGTCATAGATGTAACGAGGTATGATTTGGCCACCATATTCCCCAGATCTTAATGGAGGCCCCACCTCACAACTTGCAAGACTTAAAGGATCTGCTGCTATCGTCTTGGTACCAGATATCACAGCACACCTTCAGAGATCTAGTGGAGTCCATGCATTGACAGGTTAGGGCTGTTTCTGTGGCAAAAGGGGGACCTAATACAATATCAAGCAGGCTGTCATAAAGTTATGGCTGATCATTGTAAATGCTTTGAGGTATAATAGTGAAATATGAGCTGTTATTGAGTGAGATTGTATGTGGATATATCTAAATGCTACCTCATTATGTTACAACTGAAGCCTAAGGTGATGGAAAATGTGTCTACTTTTAAATTCTTTATCTATTCCGGAATTCAGGGATCAGTTTATAACCCTGTGTACTTCTTGCTGACATTTGTCCTTTATATCCTCATCATCACAGCCAACTTAACTTTGATTTTAACAGTGATCATGGAAAAAAGTCTCCATGAGCCCATGTATATTTTCCTCTCTAATTTATGTGTGAATGGCCTTTATGGAACAGTTGGTTTTTACCCAAAATTTTTGCTGGACTTGCAATCTGATACTCACTCAATAACCTACAGTTGGTGCTTTATACAAGGTTATGTGATTTATACCTCTGTCTTTTGTGAACTCACACATATTACAGTCATGTCTTATGATCGCTATGTGGCAATTTGCAGGCCACTGCAATACCACAGCATTTTGACTCCACATGCTGTGCTTAAACTGCTTGTGGTGGCCTGGGCTTATCCGCTTTTGGCAACAGCAATAGCTCTTATTCTTACTCTCAGAATACCCATTTGTGGAACTCACATCCAAAAACTATTCTGTGATAATACTTCAATACTGAAGTTGGCATGCTTTCAAACCATAGCCAACCAGATATGGGGTATGATCCTAATTGTAGGTATACTTATAAAGTTTCTTTTAATTCTTATTTCGTATGCTCTTATTGTCCGGGTTTGTATGTCATCAAATGAGGGCAGAACAAAGTTTACTAAAACTTGTTTGCCCCATCTTTTGGTTTTGGCCATCTTTATCATTACAGCAGTGTCGGATATATTGTATGGCTGGGAGGGGTCAGAAAACCTTTCAGTCAGTGTGCGTAATGCACTTGCTGTACAGTTTTTGATTTTTCCGCCACTGTTGAATCCAATCATTTATGGGCTTCAGCTTCCACAGATCCGAAAAGTAGTGTGCAGACAATGTTGTAAACACAAAATTCTGTGTTACCTCAGGAGATGACTCTTTTAGTCATAGAACATTATCAATACTGGTTGGGCAATGTTGAAAAATGTAATTGCCAACCAGATAATTGACGAATATCTTGTTGATGAATGAAATTAGATTGAGATGTACCCATAAAAAGCTTTATTCATTGTGTTGACATACTGACACCAACTCATAAACCTAGTTATTTTACTTAATCATGTTTTGATTGAGTCAGTTTCTACTCACAACGCAAAATTAATATTGGACAATGTAGGTTATGCTAGGTTATATTAAATGTAGTAAAGCATAAACTATTCGTAAAATATTTACAAGAGCATGTATTGTCAATAATCAGAGATCAAGTCGGTCTGTATTTACTAATGGTCTAATATAAGAGACAGCAAAATAATGATTGAATTATGTGCATTATGCTCACACTGACCTGGGCTGCAATTCCTAAAAGTTTTTTAATGCTATGTCATTTGTTATACCATAACTGTATAATTTCACAGATTTCCTGAAATGTTCTTACCCTGTGTAAATTAGATTAATGACCGGACCACAGAGTTTCAGATAAATTAAATGTTCTACAGCCTGTCTGGATGTGTTACTACTTGTAAGATGTGTCTTATTGCATCATCATCTAATAAGAAGAGGGAAAAACGTTGAGCTGTCGTCCAGTACAGCTTCATTAAAGAGTTGACACACTGACCCCAACACATTTCCTTTTCTTAATCAAGCAAATCAAGTTGCTCCAGGGGGACTGGTCCCTGCAACTGGTATCTGTAGATCACTTTAAATAAAATAATCAGATGAATACATACACAAATAATGCAAAAGTATTATTGGACACCTGGACAGGTTATAAACTGCACTAAAGCAATAAATTAACCTGGTGTACTATGCTTGCTATGCTATGCTTGCTAATGCTATGAATAAGAAACACTTCATACTGACACATACTGAACTTTCGAAGAAGCATATCGGCCTGAGTGTAGAACTTACTACACTGACGATCCCTGCCATCACTCAGACCCTTACTAAGAATATGACCAAGGCACTTTCTTTCCTGAAATGTCATTGTGTGTGTGTGTGTGTGTGTGTGTGTGTGTGTGTGTGTGTGTGTGTGTGTGTGTGCGTGTATGTGTGCGAGTGTGTGCCTGCGTATGTGTGTGTGCACTCGCACGAATGTGTGTGTGTGTGTGTGTGTGTGTGAGTGTGTGCCTGAGTGTGTGTGCGTGATCTGATATTGGAGTGACAGTGACGGCAGAGAACACAGTGAACATATACACATAGAGACACATAAAACACACACACACACAAGCACACACACACACACACACACACACACACACACTCACACTCATAGACAGAGAAGCACTCATACACAAAAGCAAGTGCACACATGCACACACTCATTACATAGGCTACATAAAAGTTGCAATAGGGGATGGAGTAGGCGATGGAAACAAAAGCGTGATTGATATTTGCGGAGACAATGTGCAGGACTGAGCGGCGGTCATATCGTGTATCGCTTTGCGGTACATCTAGTTATGACCGCCGCACTAACAAAGCTGCGGCCATTTAGTTTAGTTTATTTTTGTTTTAATAAATTTGCATCAGCAATTCCTGTGACACAGAAAAACAGGGCTACATGACAGTTGGTGGGCCTGTTGCTCCCCAAGGATGACATGTAACACAGTTTTTTGTGAGTATCTCGAGAACCGTGGGGCCTAGGATGAGGAACCAAGTTGTTAAAATCAAAATGTTACTCAGACTGATTCACTGGGAGTATAGTTTAAAAACACTTTTAAGCGGGGTTCACATTGCATGCACAAGTGGTAGCGCTGCACTATGAAACACATTATTTTCAATGGCTTGTGCACACAAGAACTGGCCTGCTGCTGCACTGAGCAAAGCACAGCGCAAGCGGAATTTTGCCTCTTTGCCGCTCTTGCACATGCCGTGATCGAAATTCAACCATCTTGAACTTTGACTGGAGTGCGCTGCAAATCATAGGTATTTTGTGCTGAGCCCGGCGGAAAGCACTACTAAAAAATCCTCAGGACATTACACAACCAACACCAACCTAGCGGCGAGTGTGCAATTGTGCATGTCGCGTGCAATTTGACGCCCTCTTTACCTTGGAGTTAATCAGTTAGGTTATTTATATGATCGGTCCCTTGGGTAGAAGTTAAGGTATAAATGATCTACCTCGTCCTTGAGTTCACAACAAAAAAGAAAATATGCAGTGTATATTACAGATGTATGATACCATTTCAAACACCGACATGTTTCTATATTATTAATGTACCTGTAAATGGTCTTTGATATAACACTGCAGTATGATATTACTTGATGTGTGATTCTATGTGGATATGCTCAAATGCTACCTCTAGACTATTATTATTAAGATACATGTGAACTATGCTTGAGATGATGGAAAACTTGTCTGCTTTTAAATTGTTTGTTTATTCTGGGTTGCAGAGATCCGTTTATAAGACTATGTACTTCTTGTTGGCATTTGTCCTTTATATCCTCATCATCACAGCCAACTTAACTTTGATCTTAACAGTGATCATGGAAAAAAGTCTCCATGAGCCCATGTACATTTTCCTCTCTAATTTATGTGTGAATGGCCTTTATGGAACAGTTGGTTTTTACCCAAAATTTTTGCTGGACTTGTTATCTGATACTCACACAATAACCTACAGTTGGTGCCTAACACAAGCTTATGTGATTTATACCTCAGCAATGTGTGAAATCACTCTTTTAACAGTGATGTCTTATGATCGCTATGTGGCAATTTGCAGGCCACTGCAATACCACAGCATTTTGACTCCACATGCTGTGCTTAAACTGCTTGTGGTGGCCTGGGCTTATCCACTATTGTCATCAGTAGCATCTCTTATTCTTACTCTCAGAATACCCATTTGTGGATCTCACATCCATAAACTATTCTGTGATAATCCTTCAATACTAAAGTTGGGGTGTTCTCGAGCCACAGCCAACCAGATTTGGAGTATGTTACTAATTACAGGTCAGCTTATACAGTTTGTTTTAATTTTAATTTCATACATTCATATTGTACGGGTTTGTATATCATCCAGTGAGGGTAGAGCAAAGTTTAGCAAAACTTGTGTGCCCCATATTTTGGTTATAGTCATCTTCATCATGACAACACTGTTTGACTTATCATACAGTTGGGTTGGTTCAGAAAACCTTTCAATTAGCGTACGCAATGCATTGGCTATACAATTTTTGATTCTCCCTCCACTATCAAATCCAATAACTTATGGGCTTCAGCTTCCACAGATCCGAAAAGCAATATTCAGGCAAAGTTGTAAACGTAAAATGTGTCATCTTAGATTGTCTTAGTCATTAATAGCATTATAAAGGGCGGCTGCAAGAATGAATACACATACCCGTCATGATTTTGATATCATGTTTACTTTACAGAAAAAAAAAATAGAATACTGTCATACAGTTAATGGGATACTGTGCAGAGTTGAGTATTATAAACTATATGTATAAAAAATAACTATCCATGTCCTGCGTTTAGTAACTGGTAGATATCTCACTCTTAAATTAAATTAGATGGTGATTTCCTAATGACATACTCTATCATTGTTAGTTGTTTTACATAATCTTATTTTGAGTTTAGCTTCTACTTACAATGCAAAATTAGTTTGGACGATGTCATAAATTGTGGTAAAGCAGAAGGCGGCTGCATTTGGGTAGTTGACATCTGGTCAAGAAAAAGTGTTTTTTTTGGAAAACATCATTATTAAAGAAAAAATACAAATATTTATGTAGTATGGAAACTGTAGTTTCTGAAAATAATAGTGGTCACTCATTTTGTCAATGACCTCACATATTTTTTCCACGTTTAAACTCATCTGCACTGTGAATGTGTCCTATGGTGTGACATTTAAAAAGTACTAAAAAATGATATTGAATAACATTTAAAAATACATGAAACAGAATTGTTCACATTATTAAATCATTATTTTCTTAGAATTATATTCATTTCACATAAAAGTACTAATTACAATCCTTTTCACCATGAATAGATGAACTTGATTGACTTTTTCCTATGAATGTCGATACAATTTTTTCCGCCAACCTTACAAAACTGTTTGAAATTGTACCTATCTAAGAGGAGCTATTATTGGAGCTCCCCTCATGCCAAACCTGGCTTTTTTTAAAGTACGTTTTGAAATTAAGGATGTTTTTCTGTTGTTTTATGTTTGTCACACTATAGGACAAAATGTCACACTGAAGGACAAAGTTAGTTATTGCGTGAAGTGAGTCAGAATATATATAGTGTTTATTGTAACAGTGATAAAGGAGGACATTTGTTGGATAAGTGTTGCTTTTTCCAGGCTATTTTTTTTATGATAACCCATGTCAGTCAATAGTAATAGTACTTAACTGTGTTGAACTAATTTGTCGACTATGAAACCACGGTGAAGTTTCACTTTGTCTATGAGTTCAAATAATAGGTGAGTGCAGATGCATGTAGGCTATACTCTGCTAGTCACAAACAGGTTTTAGTAAAGCAAGGTTTAGTGGAATCCCTGTTCCATATAGTCTTGTGTGCATGCAGATTCCTTCAAATGTGCTGCTGTGTGAAGTTGCTTTGTTTGCTGTTAAAGGAAATGATAGATATTATTTTCATTGTTTTAAAGGATGTTACGCCCAAAACACACCCATGACTGATTAAGAGACATAAGAACAACCCTTTTGTGTCCAGCACCTGACAAAATCACACCATTAAATTAGTGAATGTGGACTGCCATGCCTTTAATATGTATAAATGTTGTGCTTCTGAATAGAGTTCTCAACGGGTCGGGTCGGCCCGAAAAACCCGACGGGACCCGAGGGTTCGGGCCGGGTTCGGGTCAAAAAATATAAGCAGATGACTCGGGTCGGGTCGGTCCTCGGGCTTAAGCTCAGTGAAAAAAAAAATATTAATCATCGCTGTTGTTTACCGCGAATCATCATGAATTTCCCCTTATGGATCAATAAAGTCTATCTATGTAGCCTATCTGTAGGCTACCGTAAAGAAAGTCTGGCTGCTGCATGAAACGTGCATGCAATCATGGAGCGGGGACAGACGTGACGTTGTGTTGGGAGATGGAAGGACAGAGCTTGCAGCAACTCTGCATGTGTTCTGTTCTGTTGCACCGCACCAACATTTATTAGTTCCTGTGCAAGTTCTAAGAAGCCGTCTCCTTGAACAAAATAAAATGGCAGTAGATTGTTGCTGGGCTATAGGTACGTCTTCGTGAAAAGCTAACAACTCATTGCCATCATAGTGAAGCGTGTATGAAGCGGTTATTGAAATATCAGGCTCTGTGGATGATTCTGCCTTTTTTATAGCAAGAACAGTAAGTTTCCCCATTTATATCATGCTTCTATTGTGGAAAATATCGTTTCACTAGGTTTTTACGTGGGTTAGGCTACTTAAGTTGGCCACTGCACATAATTGTGCCCTTAACGACCGTCCGTCTCCATAGGATAACATGGGGAAACTCGACCGCCGGCTTCGGGCCGCGGGCCGGGTTCGGGTAGATAATTCATATTTATGTGTCGGGCTACATCGGGCTCGGGCTTTGAAAGCCACGGGCCGGGTCGGGTCGGGTTGTAATTTTCAGGCCCGTTGAGAACTCTACTTCTGAACATCCGTATTTGATCGCCAAAAGAGGGACCATAATCCTCAATAGGGAAATTCCATTCTAAAATATTGCGCTACATTCATGAAGTCCATTCTATCTAAAACATCCCTACTGAAAAAATAGCAAGAAACCAATTTATGTTGGTAGCTGGTTTTAGCTGTTTTTTGCTGGTTTTCCTCTTTGCTGGTATAACTGGTTAGGCCACCAGGTGGACATGCTGGCGTGACCATCTAAAGAAGCTGGTCATGCTGGTGTGACCAGCCTGTCGTGTGGGATACAGCTGGTGTGAGATGGTCATGCTGGTGACCAGCCTGCCAAGCTTGACATTGTAGGTGTAAGATGGCCATGCTGGTTTGCTAGAATGACCAACATAAGCTGGCATGACCAGTAAAAACCAGCAATGTAGACCAGCAACACCAACTAAAATGACCAGTGTGAGATGGTACGACAAGCAAAACCAGCAGAATTACCATCGTAAGCTGCAGGTATGTTTTTGCAAGACTTTTGCTGGTCTATAGCTGGTTAACCATCATAGGGTGGTCAAACAAGCTGGTTAACAAGCTGGTCAACCAGCAAACCACCTTAAGCTGGTGAGGCTGTTTTTTCAGCTGTTAGAGCAGTTTTTAATCAGACTCGACACAATTATCTACAATGACATTCTATTCGTTGGTGGCAACACTGGAAGTTCCGGGGCTGGTTGGGTCTAAAGTTTTAGATTTATGTACTTTATATTATAGTTGTTTTAGTAACACTTCAGAACATTGTATGTCATCTCTAAAACAGCAATAAATATTTGAATTTAAGTCATTATAGGTGTCACACCAAAGGACATTTCCTGTCACACCAAAGGACATTTAAGCTTTTGTGGCAGTTAATGACCATGCTAATACTAACTGAGCTGTCATTAGCAACTGACATCATGCATTTGCATAATATTGCATAGTCCTGCTGTTAAAAATACAAATTTGAATACAAAAATGGCATTTAGGGGTGTCACACCAAAGGACAAAAAAACTTAACAACTTCAGTGGTCTGAAAACATAGTTGAATATTTGAGCAATTCTGAGAGAAATTCTCACCATGTTCACTGCTCCAGGGCTTCATTGGGGTCTTCAGTCACATGACCTTGAATGGGGTCTTTCAACTAAATGTAGTTGTCCATGATTTTGGCCAACTTAACATCAGGTTATTGCATAACACCAAAGGACATTTTTTTCTGTGACGAACTTTACGGAGTTCCTACCATTTTAGAAATGTATGTATGGGAAAAGTGATTGCCACTTCGTAAAATAGACACTTGCACAATTATGCCAGGAGCGTTCATTAAATCTTTTAAACATTATTTCCTCTATTTATAAAAGTTAATATTTATATAATTATGTTGTCTACCATCACACCATAGGACAATTTCAAGGTTTGGCTCAAAGTTCTGAAAAAACGATAAATAACTCAGGTATTAAAACAACAAATTCATGTAAAGCAAGAAAATGTTTAACCTTTTATAGTATTTTAGAATGTGAAAATGTGAAATTAATTGTTTTATCTTCTGTGACGGTGAAAAAGCCACGTCATGTCATCTACCCATTTATTAAACATTTACACAAGCTTATGTACAGTACCCTCCAAAAGTATTGGAACACATGCTTAAAGTTAAATATAAAATCATCTTTTGGAAATTGATCTTAATGCCTTAAATGAAACAATGAGGAAATATTCAACCTTTAAGGACATCAATTTTCTTTGTGAATGAATAATGTATTGTAAATAAATAAATGTTATAAGTATTGGAACGCCCATGTTAAATTCCCATAGAGGATTTTTATTTTTATTTTTAAAGGCCAGTTATTTCATGGATACAGGACACTATGCACCCTGATAAAGTCCCCTTGGCCTTTGGAATCAAAATAACCCCACATCAACACTATACCCTTCACCATACTAAGAGTTTGGCATGCTTTATATCAGTTATTAGCTGTTAGCTAATTAGCTGGTTTGAATTGCATTGAGCTCAATGAGAATGAAACCAGCTAATTAGTAATTTATACCGGGTGAGGTCTAATACTTTCACGACTACGGTTTCTTTCCCCCCTGATAAATTAGTAAGTCAATGGTCATATCTGGTAATTTTATTGTTCAAAACATCAGTGGAGTAGATTAGCCTATAAGCTAAAATGTCTCAACCATATTGTTTAAAAATTCAAAACTAATAATATAGCCTGTAAACGAGGCAATTGCAATGCATGCTGGGAAGCAAACCTCATCAAAGTAGCGGGTCCGCTTATTGTGTGTGGTACGGATCTGCAATACGGGTCCGCCTCTTGTGTGTAGTACGGGTCCGCTTCTTGTGTGTGGTATGGATCTGCAATACGGGTCCGTTTATTGTGTGTGACACGGGTCCGCTTATTCTGTGTTGTTTGGATCTGCAATACAGGTCCGCCTCTTGTGTGTGGTACGGGTCCGCTTCTTGTGTGTGGTACGGATCTGCAATACGGGTCCGTTTATTGTGTGTGGCACGGGTCCGCTTATTCTGTGTTGTACGGATCTGCAATACGGGTCCGCTTATTGTGTGTTGATACCGTGGGTCTGCTACATGCAGATCTAAAGGCTTTTATGAGGATCCAGCCCAAAGGAAATTGTTATCTGGGAAAGTCTTTGCTGAAGAAGATTTTACTGAGGGTGAGCAGACATTTCAGCCATTACACTATTCTCAGAGCTCATGCGAGAGGCATAACTAGTAGTGAAATTAAACTTAAATTGGTACATTTAACACTTAATGCATTCCGTTCATGGGGGGGGGGGGGGGGGGGGAATATAGCGCCATATCAGCGCCATATCAGCTATACACACACACACACACACAGAGAAGACATACAACAAACATATGCTATGCACACACGTGAAGACTGAGCAGCAGCCATTTGCAGTGCATCTAGTCTAGATTGTGTTACTGCATCTGGCTTCCTGGATAATAATAAAAAAAAACATTGCTGTTCGTTAAACATTTAGCTGTTAAAATGTTACTCAGACTGATTAACTTCAGTAAAGACTGAAGCGGGGATCAAGTGCAAGTGGCAGTGCTGCACTATGAAACACATTATTATGACCGCCGCTAGCGTAGCTAGCGAAGCGGTCATATAGTTGTTGTCAAAGTTTTTTTTTTTTTTTTTTTTTCGTGATTTCGAATTTTCCGTCAACGATTCCCGGGACACCGTAACACCGGGGCACACATTATTTTCAATGGTTTGCGTACACAATAACTGCTTTGCCACTTTGCCGCTCTTGTATGTGCCGTGATTGCAGTTCAACCATCTTGAACTTCAAGTCCGGCAGAAAGCACTACAAAAAATTCTCTGGACATTACTCAACCAAGAGCAACCTAGTTGTGAGTGCAGCATGTGTCACGTGCAATATGACGTCCCCTTTACCTTTGAATAAATCAGGCTATTCATATGATCGGTCCCTAAGGTAGATGTTAAGGTATAAATGATCTATCTCGTCCTTGACTTCACAACAAAACAGAAAATATGCGGTGCATATTATTATATTATATCATATGACACTATTTCAAATGTTTCTATATCATTAATGTACTGTACCTGTAAATGGTCTTTTATATAATATGATGCTACTTGGTGTGTGATTCTGGATATGGTCAAATACTAACTCTAGACTATTATTATTAAGGTATATGTGAGTTATACTTGAGATGATGGAAAACTTGTCTGCTTTTAAATTGTTGGTTTATTCTGGGTTGCAGGGATCTGTTTACAAGACTATGTACTTCTTGTTGGCATTTGTCCTTTATATCCTCATCATCACAGCCAACTTAACTTTGATCTTAACAGTGATCATGGAAAAAAGTCTCCATGAGCCCATGTATATTTTCCTCTCTAATTTATGTGTGAATGGCCTTTATGGGACTATTGGTTTTTACCCCAAATTTTTGCTGGACTTGCTATCTGACACTCACACAATAACCTACAGCTGGTGCATAACACAAGCTTATGTGATTTATACCTCAGTAATGTGTGAAATCACTCTTTTAACAGTGATGTCTTATGATCGCTATGTGGCAATTTGCAGACCACTGCAATACCACAGCATTTTGACTCCACATGCTGTGCTTAAACTGCTTGTGGTGGCCTGGGCTTATCCACTATTGTCATCAGTAGCATCTCTTATTCTTACTCTCAGAATACCCATTTGTGGATCTCACATCCATAAACTATTCTGTGATAATCCTTCAATACTAAAGTTGGGGTGTTCTCGAGCCACAGCCAACCAGATTTGGAGTATGTTACTAATTACAGGTCAGCTTATACAGTTTGTTTTCATTTTAATTTCATACATTCATATTGTACGGGTTTGTATATCATCCATTGAGGGTAGAACAAAGTTTAGCAAAACTTGTGTGCCCCATATTTTGGTTATAGCCATCTTCATCATAACAACAATGTTTGACGTATCATACAGTTGGATTGGTTCAGAAAACCTTTCAATTAGCGTACGCAATGCATTGGCTATACAATTTTTGATTCTCCCCCCACTATCAAATCCAATAACTTATGGGCTTCAACTTCCACAGATCCGAAAAGCAATATTCAGACAAAGTTGTAAATATAAAATGTGTCATCTTGTAGATTGTCTGAGTCATCAATAAGCATTATGAAGGAGCGGCTGCAGGAATGAATGTTGTGGTGCACACATCCATCATGATTTTGATAACTTGTTTACTTTAAAGGAAAATGTAAATAGAATACTGTCATGCAGTTAATGGGGTACTGTGCAGAGTTGAGAAGTATTATGAAAAATAATAACTGTTAACCACGTCCTGGGTTTGGTAACTGGTAGATTTTCACACTCTTAAATTAAATTAGATTAAATACAATTTACTCATGAAGAGCTCTAGTCATTTTTTTACACACTGTGTTACCAACTCCAAATATCATTATTTCACCTATTTTTTTTTTTTTTTTAATCTTGTTTTGAGTTTAGCTCCTACTTACAATGCAAAATTAGTTTGGACAATATAAGTAAAAAATTCTGTTAAAATGCTGTATTTATTAAACATTTACACAAGCTTATGTCGGCTGATGTCGGTCTGTATTTACTGACATTAAGGATACAAGGATTTTACTTGTCACATACATAGAGACAAAAATGAGTGGACAAACAAAATAATGATTGGCCTGTATTATGTAATTATGCTCATATTGTCAAGTACATCGCGGTGTGAGGATGAAACTAAGTTTACTTGAACTTCAGTGCCTCATATTTTGATTTCTAAACGTTTTAATGACGATGTTTTTTTTCTTCTTTTTTTAGCAACCGGTGAATTTATGCTATCGGTTAAACCTTCACGTGATTTCATAGTGCCGGCAGCTTAGAAGGTTGTAACCGGTAGTTTTTATAACCGGATTCCGAAGTGGGATTTTTTAAAACCGCGGGTTAGATTTTGCCGTGTAAACACAGAGTCGACAATTTTATGATGACATAGCCCACCCTACAAATCAGCTACTGCACTTTACCCAACACCCTGCTTGTCAGAACAAACCAAATTATTTGTTTATAATCTTTTTAAAAGCATCTGTGCAATAAACTGTGCAAACATTTCTCATTTCTTTAAAAGGAACATGCCAACATTTTGAAAAACTAGATGCACCGCATAGCGGTACACAATATGACCGCCGCTCAGTTCTGCACATTCTCTCCAAAACGAATTACGCTCGTCAACTTTCCTGTATGGCTGGGATTATACTTTCTGTTAGACCAACCGTAAGCATATGCGCCCGTGTGCGACCTGCTGTGTCCGGTGTACAGACTCGCTGCAGCATTACGCACCCTACTGGAGGTCTTCACTAGGGGGAGAATAGTAACATCAGATGTGGATGTGGCCATGTGCCATTGTTTACTCTCATGATTGCCCCCACCTTCGATGTCGATAATGCATCTTGCAGTCACCTTTTTTTGTAGTGATCGCCCCCTACTTTCTTATCAGTATTGCATCTCGCGGACGCGTCATGTTCGCTTGCGACGACGTGCACGACCGACGCACCAAACGACCGCAAAATACGCGAGGCAGTCATGATACGAACACGAACGCGTTGTCTGCAGCAAGTCTAAACCTGCCTTATCTCCGATTTGTGCAATATACTGTATGTATATCTCCTACTCTTGCAGCTCATGTGTATATGAGTGTGCATGTGTGAGTTTGCTTGTATAAAGATGTGTGTGTGTCTATCTGTGTGTGTGAATGTGCATGTGTGCGCATGTGTGTGTGTGTGTGTGTGGAATCCATGGAAGTGTGTTTATCTGTGCGTGTGAATCTGTTGATGTGTGTGTGCGAACTTAGTTACTTTTTAAACTGAGCCCCCTGCCGGCTCAACATAAAAATGCCAATCGGTTTTGCCAATAGCCTACTCACTATATTGGAATTTAACAGTTACGCCATTTTAACAGTAACGTCAGAACGTATAGAAGACATCACAACCTGCAAAAAGTAATTTCAGGGAGGTATCTAAAAAATACTTTAACCTACTGAGATACTGAAATACAGATGAATAGCCTATGTTTGTTCAATAATGTCTAGTCAGTATACCAAATAAGAGAGGCCTATAGATAGAAACTGTGGTAATAAAATATGAAGATTTTGGTAGTTTGGGCTTTTCGTGTATCCTTCTACTGTAGCCATTTAGCCATCTACTATAGGCCTGAATTATATGCCAATGAAATTACACTTGTTAAACTCACCTCAATAAATATTTTGCAATCATTTAATGGGCAATGCTAAAGTTACTGTTACAAACCAGCGGCAGAGTTGGCGGTCCAACGGCGGTAACCACCAGTGGCCCGCTGGAGTTTTGCTCATCAGTTCTCTGGCTGTCCACCGGCGGCTCAGAAGCGGCTCCAGATAAAGGGCCACCCTTTTGCCGCTTACTACCCACCAGCTTCTAATTGGCCTTATTTATGGCCATAATAATGAAAATGATGCACTAAAATAGCAATAATACATTATAACACTTTCCATTTGCCCTCAATCAGAACAATTTACAATTATTTACAGGACTTACCAAAGTTACCAAATTTACTAAGGTGAAGACAGTGCCTGCTGATGAGAAACCTATAAATGTATTCTGTAATTTAATAATCCAATATAAAAACATTTATCCTCAGCAACTATCACACAGACTCACCACACATAGTATTAGGTTCAATACATTTTGTTTATTTATTTATTTTACTTGCTTTTGTTTATTTATTTTACATGCTCATTTACATGCTTTATTTATTATACATGCTTAAACAATTTATTAAAATTATTTTTAATAATGATATATGTAACACACTCTTCAGATGTAAGGAAAGTAAAGATGCAAAGAAGTTGTGACAGACATTCATGGCTTGTTTCTCCCTTGATATTGGTGCCAGATTAATGAAAATGCAGTTCTACCTTGCTGGGGTGTTACTGGCAGCGTTGTGAGCGAATTTGACAGAGGTGTAGGTCTGATTGGTAAACTCTGTTGAACAGATTAGAAATGAAAAGGCGTATTTAGTGAGATGATTACTGCAATGGCAGGGTTCATACAAAAAAATTTGAGCTGAATTTACTACCTTTTCACTACCATCAACATGTTTTCTACTACAAAAGCAAAAGGTGAAGAGTAATGTAATGCAATACCTTTCCGAAACACAATAACACATTTAAGAACAACGGGGATTTAACAATGGACAAAGCTACTGGCATTTGAACAGGGGTGTGTAGGCTGTCAATAGGCACTGTATTTACCGGCATGGCTGGAGTTGATGAAGCTTGCTGGGTGGTGGTGCTGGCAAAGGTGTAGTGGTCTGACTGGCAAACTCTGTTGAACAGATTGGATATGAAAAGACGTGTTTAGTGAGATGATTACTGATGGTATGACACCTGGCACGCTAACTAGCGCCTAAAGTACAAACACTTCTAAAGGATATTTCCACTTAATTTTCAGACAAACCAAGCAAGGGACCACATGTACAGACTCTATAAATACTAACCATGATGTCAGTTTTTTATTCAAATAACTTGAAAGAGATCGTCAGGTATAAATGCACCATGCTAGTGGCCAGTTCATTCATTCACATGCTGTTACATGCTAACTGGCGCCTAGAGTACAAACACTACTAAAGGATATTTCCACTTAATTTTCAGACAAACCAAGCTAGGGACCACATGTACAGACTCTATAAATACTAACCATGAGGTCCGTTTTTTATTTAAATTACTTGAAAGAGATCGTCAGGTATAAATGCACCATGCCAGTTCATTAATTCAGATGCTGTTACATGCTAACTAGCGCCTAAAGTAAACACTTCTAAAGGATATTTCCACTTAATTTTCGGGCAAACCAAGCTAGGGACCACATGTACAGACTCTATAAATACATTTTGGAAACAGGTGTTGGCTAGAATTACGCTTTACATACAGTTTTTAAAATGAAAATAGTAGAGATATAGAGAAGAGATGTTTTACTTACCTAGTCCTAAGCCTGCTACTGGTGGTTTGAGTACTGACATTGTAGGCTATTCGCATCTGCTTGGATGAGTTTGCTTGATTATGTTTCTAAACGTAAAGACATTTAACAACTTCTTTATCAGTCAGACGGTTACACAGTTACGTGCAAGAACAACAAGTCACGTAAGAGATGAAATCGTTTAGCTTACTGCAACATGAGAAATCAAGTAGTGTGAAACTAGCGACAGTAAAGAAAATTCCAATATGGCCGCCATTCGGAACTGAGAAATCACAACTCCATCTTCTTCGTTTGTCTTCTTCTCTCTGGTCTGATCTATCATTCACTGAGCAGCGCCAGCGCCACACACCAGTGGCAGCAGGCTGCAGTGTTTGAACGTGGTTGCATTAGTTCTGCTTTTGACGTTCTCATATAAAATCGTAATAAATACATAATTGTTTTATTTGGTAAGCACAGGGTAGCCACGGGGGTGCCAGTGACACAGCTACATGGGGCCATGGGGCCATTCTAGGCGTCAGTGTAGAGCAGCCACGTTGAGGGACCATTCACTAAATGCACACATAAATACATTTATTATAGCCCCCCATGGATGAAAGTCCACAAAACTTGGCATACTCCCAGAGGGTGTCAGGTTAATCATACACATGAAATTTGGTGCAGTTCATAGCATCTCATCTGAAGATAGGGGCAATTAAAGCAATATTACATTACATTTTCAATTTTTACCATGGGGGTGCAATTCACAAATGACTGGTTATAAGCTAAGTTGATCCGAGCTCTTGAGACCAACATACCATAAAAAATTTGTCATCCTCGGTGCCACGGTTCAGGTAGTTATGTAGGAAAAACTGCAATTTTTGGGCTTCGGGCGGGGCCAGCGCGGGGGGGGAGTGACCCCCGGGGACGAAACGAAATTTTTCCGTAAAAGTCTACTGGGGCTACATGCCCACCAAGTTTCATGTGCCCCGGTGTTACGGTGTCCCGGGAATCGTTGACCAAAAATTCAGAACCGATGACGAAAAAAAAAAAAAAACAACTTTGACAACAACTATATGACCGCTTCGCTAGCTATGCTAGCGGCGGTCATAATAACTTTACCCGTAAAACTTAAAATAAGCCAGACCTTCACAATTGAACAAAGGTCCAAACGTTGGAAAAGGTTCATTGAATTCACAACTTCCAGCAGAGGCGTAACTAGTAGTGAAATGAAACTTAAATTGGTACATTGAATTCTTACTAAATCGTCTCAAAAGAGTAGCAATCTTGTAATGTAAACAAAAGTTTTGGTAACACTTTACGGTAAGGGTACATGAATCATCATGAATTAATACATGAATTCGTTCATAAATTGTGTATTACTTCATGCCTTAAAATATCATGAATCATCAGGAATTGACATGAGTTCACCATATATCATTCCTGACCTCATGCATGAACAACACATCAACTAAAGCAGTGGTTCTCAAACTGGGGGGCGCGCCCCCCCGGGGGGGCGCGTCACGGACCAGTCACTGGCTGCTCAAGGGCTAAAAAAAAATAAAAAATACGGAAGGGGCTGGGCTACAAATGCACCAACAAATCACAAACACGTTCATTTTCACGCCAACCAATTACAGCTGAAAGTTATCATTTGAAATTTCAACAATGACCACACCACACGTACATATAGTGCAGCCAGACATCGGAAACACACCATTGTGCGATATACGAAGTTGTAACCTGGTAGCCTACTTTGAACACGTTCATTTCGACAGTTTTCAAGTTCACCACAACAGCCTTTTTAAAGGCTTTCTCTGTGCTCCATTTTAGTGAATTGCTTTGTCTTTGCAAAGACGTATTTCTGTTTTCAATTTTATTTTCAAATTTAATAGACTTGCCGTCTTTCTCTTCCTGCTAAGCGTGCCTTTCTTGGTAGGCTATACTGCAGTAGGCTAGCCTAGTTTTCTGGCTTGCCTTCTTTCCCTTCTTACTGCTTGTACCCTTACCTTTTCCCTTCCTACTGTACTTACTTGACTACTCGTCTATTCTTACGTTTCATTATTCAACCACACCGTATTGCAACAAACATTTACCTTACCGGTCCACTCCACTCATTTCTACGGAGCTTGTCCCGGGTTGTCTGCCTGCATTCATTCATTCATTCCATCGTCTTCGAGTTAGCATTACAACGAGGAATAGCCTCTATAATTCGTTCATTAAATTAACATAGCCTACGTACACAATACACACACCTTACCATTTGTTAACATTTAGTACAACTTTATTAATTTTGAATTCAATTAATCATAGAATATGGACAAATTCCTCGTTCGACAAAAAGATAAGCCAACTGATGCACCAGCTCCTAAAAAGGCTAAGCTTCGCAAATATGATGAAAGTTATTTGCAGTTTGGTTTTTCTGTAACTGGCACATTAGAACAACGTCCACAGTGTGTCATTTGTGCGGAGGTACTGGCCAATGACAGCATGAAACCATGCAAATTAAAGCGACATTTGGAGACCAAGCACTCGGAAATAAAAGACAAACCGGTTGATTTTTTTATAAGAAAACGCGATGCCCTCCATCTCCAAAAGTCCACCATTGTCCAACACACCACCGTGTCAAGTCAGTGTCTCGAGGCTTCGTATGTGGTTTCCCAAAGAATTGCAAAACTTGGGAAACCACACACAGAGACACTGATTTTGCCTGCGGCACAAGACATGTGTAAGATCATGCTGGGTGAAAGCGCTGCCTCCAAACTGAGTGCCATCCCATTGTCAAATGACACGGTAGCACGGAGAATTTCCGATCTGGCCAGCGATGTCAAAGAGCAATTAATAGCCCATATTAAACTGAGTCCATATTACGCATTGCAATTAGACGAGTCAACAGATATTGCTGGGCAGGCTCAGATGCTCACCTATGTAAGGTTTGTGAGAGGCCAGGGGATTGAAGAGGATGTTCTCTTTTGTCGTCCTCTTCAAACCCGTGCAACTGGGGAAGCAATTTTTCATGTGCTTGACTCATTTGTCAGAGATGCTGGACTGTGCTGGGACAAGTGTGTAGGTATTTGTACCGATGGGGCGCGATCAATGACCGGGCGTGAGAGTGGCCTAGCTGCCCGTGTCAAGCAAGTAGCTCCGCTTGCCAGATGGACTCACTGCATGATCCATCGTGAGGCACTTGCTGCAAAAAAAATGCCAAAGCCCTTTGAGTCTGTCCTCCATCAAACAGTTCAGATAATAAATTTCATTAAGTCCCGTCCATTGAACTCACGATTATTTGGTGTCCTCTGTCAAGAGATGGGCTCGGGGCATGACCAACTCCTGTTGCACACAGAGGTGCGCTGGCTTTCCCGAGGGAGGGTGTTACAGCGCTTGTATGAGCTGCGCGGAGAGGTCAAATTGTTTTTGACTGAAATCAAATCAGAACTGGCAAAGCACCTCGACGACACTCAGTGGCTAGCTTCTCTGTCGTATTTGGTCGATATATTTGACCGACTGAATAGCTTGAACCTGTCCTTGCAAGGCCGAGATTCGAACGTATTGCTCCTTGCAGACAGAGTGGATGCGTTCGTTCAAAAACTTGCACTCTGGCATGACCGCATCAATCACGGAAACTGCGAAATGTTCCCGACCCTTGCGGAGTTCATCAGTGATGCAAGTGGCACTGATTTCTCCTCTCTCCTCCAATCAGCTGCAGATCACCTGTCTGCGCTGATGAACCAGTTCGCATCCTATTTCAAGGAGGACTACCGTTCATTTTTGTGGGTTCGGGATCCATTTATCTGCGAAGCAAATGAGCTGTCATTGCAAATGCAGGAACAGCTTATTGAGCTGAAGAGTGACAGCAGATTAAAGCACCTCTTCAACACCTGTCCTCTTGCATCCTTCTGGGTAGCAGTGATGCAGGAATACCCCCAACTCTCCGACGTAGCCTTAAAAGTCCTCCTTCCTTTTGCGTCGACATACCTGTGTGAGGCAGGTTTTTCAAAACTGACTGCGCTCAAAACTAAATATCGCAACCGCGCACAGATCGAGGATGACCTGAGGCTATGTTTAACTAACATTGCACCAAGGATTAAAGATCTCTGCAAAAACAAGCAGGCCCACGTCTCACATTGAATACATAGGCTACAAAGTTTTGACAAAGATTATAACAAAGGCTAATAATAATAATAATAATAATAATAGTAGTAGTAGTAGTAGTAATAATAATAATAATAATAATAATAATAATAATAGTAATAATAATAATAATAATAGTAATAATAATAATAATAGCCTAGCTAGGCCTACTACTATATACCTACATATAACAACAATAATATTAAATTAGCTAATAGCCTACTATAGCCTACTAATACTATAACTATAACTAATAATAATAATAATAATAATAATAATAAATAACCTATATGGCCTAATAATAACAACAGCCTAATAAAATGATTGCCATATTAATATAGGTCTATAATCTATCAATCTATCTATCTATCTATCTATCTATCTATCTATCTATCTATCTATCGGGGTGGGGGGGGGGGGCTCCAAGTTCAGCTGACCCACTTAGGGGGGGCCCAGCTTGAAAAAGTTTGAGAACCCCTGAACTAAAGCATTAAGTATGGTGGCTACATCATTCACTATGGTTTATATAAGCATGATCATGATGATTTTTTTTTTCTGTACATAATTTATCGTGAATTCATGCATGTAAGCCTTCTTGAAATATAAGGGGATTAACTAAGTATTAGTTACTCATGAGTTCATCATGTTTGTGGCCCCTCAACTAAAGTGGTGAATAATGACGTGTGTTTAGAGAAAGAGTTTAAGAAAGTGTCTTTAGAGAGTTTGTACCAATTAAGCCCAACAGTCATAGTAACTAATGCTTAGTTAATCTCCTAATAATTCAGGAAGGCTTACATGCATGAATTCATTATGATTCATGTACAGAAAAATAAATCATCATGATCATGCTTAATAAACCATAGTTCATAATGATGTAGCCACCATACTTAATGCTTTAGTTGATGCGTTGTTCATGCATGAGGTCATGAATGACATATGGTGAACTCATGTCAATTCCTGATGATTCATGAGATATTAAGCCATTAAGTAATGCATAAATCATGAATGAATTCATGTATGAATTCATGATGATTCATGTACCTTTACCGCAACCAAAGTTTCAATCCAAAGAAATAGGCCTTCACCTCTGCGCCGGTTTAGAGATTGTATTAGCATGACCATGTTTTAGGAACATTGGAAACGGACATCAATGGCTTCTTGGCCAGACGGACCTGCAGAGCAAAAAAACTAAATTTGCCAAAAGGTTGTCGGCCCTATGGGTATTCCCAGTACAGGAATTCCCATGCTAGCTCACTAACTAACCGACAGAGGTGGAAAAGTCCAGCTAGTAACAGTCCAAGTATTTGTTCTAACTGAACACTTAACACAGGTGATCTTACCCCTGGCTGAAAGGTTGTGCTAATTAAAATCAGTTGGTTGAAGTGAATAGTTGGCACAGATATGCAGTAAGACTTTTACTCTCTGAAGCTGGACTTTTCCACCTCTGCTAGCTGACCAACTCCCTTACTAAATCGACTGCATTACCTCAGTGTTAGGGTACTGCACACGTCAATAGTGAGTGGAAACTTAGGTAATTTGCATTTACCATGCTAAAAACATCTCACGAGAATCATGAAACATTATCTTATCAGTAGATATAGCTCTTTGGAGATTTTTGCCTGTTGTTAATCCTTCGCCTCCACAACAAAGGTGGGATCAAGTCATGAAGTAGGCTATTTACAATGGCTAGGTAAAACCTACATATATTGAGACTCTAGGGGGAGCTCTAGGGTCGCCAAAAATACCTGAAACTGAGACACTGTAAATGTACAGTGCGACAGTAGTGACGGTCAGAGTGAGGCTGTGGCGGCAACATTACGGAAACATGACTAGGTCGGCAGCAGGAAAAGTTCCGATAGTAGATATTCGGACATATGCATTCAGACAGAACAACGGAAAAAAAACTACCGTAAAATGTCCATGAACATTGCGTAAATACACGTCTGTCTAAAAGGGGCTATAGTGATTTTAATTTTTTTACAAGGAAGATCAGATTCAAAATAGCCACACACCAATATAGGAGTCATAAACAGACACATATTTACATTATCAAAATATAACATGATCAATCTGACGGGAAATGTAACGTAGAACCAAAACGTGGGGGAAAATATTTAAACGTTACCATTTTGATGGGGTCAGGTGGGTGGAGCTCGAAAATTCCTCACCTCCAAAGTGGGTCACGAGAGAACAAGTTTGATTATATATGAGTATCATATTATTATAACATATATGAAATTCTATGAAAATGCATGAACAAGCATGTGTTTTGTTGCTAAACTTGTCTGCTTGTCATAATGGTAATAGTAAATTATACTTTCAAAGCTAGCTAATTTGTTGGTAATCCGGATATTGGATCTTACCGACTGCGCACCTTATGTTTATACTTGATGTGAAGTCATCATCCCATAGAATTTGAATCAGTCCATTTCTTTCCAACTTCTCCTAAGTCATCCTTACTTGCACAGTCACCTGCACTACTGTCAAGCAGCAATAACCATTCGTTCTCTGATTAGTTTCTAATGGTGGCTGGTATTGCTGTGTCAGTTTCTCATAGTGTATTCAAAACTGTCGGTCTACAGCTTCCTATATAGCACAGATACATTTGTAGGCCAGAAATTTGGATACCTAAAACAGTAGAGGTATCATGTTGGCAAAACTAGAAAGTCTCTGGTTTCAGCATTTGGTCTTGCCACCCTGAGGATTCAGTCCCGGGTCTGTCTGGGACCAGGAAAACACCTGAACTCTAACTATATTTGTCAAAGGAGAAATTATAATCTACGTGTTTGTTGCCATTTTTAAGGTCTACAGTACATTTGAGAAAGACAGTATTGTCAGTTGTAGAACAGTAAAGGTAATGCATATGTTTCTGTAACCTGGGATATTTCAAGCATTCTTTGATGCCTGTGATATAGATAGCCTGTTATGTATAGATACAAATAACCTATCAATCTTCAGACATAGTTTATTTCAAGAACATTGAATCAAAGTACAGACATACATTTATGACAAAATAGGTCATTCTCACCTTGCCAGAATGTTTCAGAGGGGGCTAACATTACTCTGTAACTGACCATTGACTCTACAATTTACCGGCACACAGGGCTGTCAAATTTATCAATCTTACAATTACATAAAAAAGTGTACTTTTGAATGAAACTTGGTGTTATTTCATTGTCTTCCCACTGAGAACACTGATAATGACACAGCTAACAGTGTTGCTGTGATATAGATATTTTTTTAAAGAGGGTTAGTTTGAGACCAGGAGAACTTGGAGCCGAGTTGTGTCTTATGTTAAGCTTTCAGATGAACCATGCTTTGTTTCCCCCATGTGTGCAATGCACAATGTATCTGTGACCTTGAACACTTGAACAAGGCCCTATGTTGAGTTACCCAGAGTTACCCTCTAACCAAAAAAATAAAATAAAATGAGTTTACATTTCACTTGCATTTAGTAGTACAATGTACGACCTACTATAGTTCAATGTTTTTAGAAATATTCATTTTTGAGTTGGAGGAAAAACAGATAAGTAAATATCTATTTCCACTGCTGCTGTTTGCTGTCGTTTCACAGCTGTTTAGTGTTACTCCTGCTTACATGACTTTAAAAGGACAACACAATTCATCATGATACTGGTGACAACTTCCTCCTCTGAAAGAACTGACGAATATGTACTTTAAATGCAGTAGAACCATATATCACAGGATTTAACAGCGGTGACATGATCAAAAAACTAAGAGACATGAATACAGTCGTCCCATATGGAATCTGGATTGGCTTCAAACGCACTTGGGTCAGTTCAAAAGCAACGCCAACAAAATAGTTTAAAAATGTCAATAAATGTGGTATGCACGTTTGAAGTGCTTTCTTTTGACACTCTTTGGATGCATGTAAACAGATCCTCAGAATCCGAACATATGAAAAGAAAATAACGGAAAACTGGGGGACCATACACACAACAGTGAAAATGAGCCCAATAATGTTATGTACAGAAGTATCATGGCAGGAAAGTTTAATGACATCATAGTTTAAGCAGTGAGTTTTGTGGATGGCATTGCCACAAAGGGTCAGCCGAAGTGTAAGTGATAAATACATTCCAAAGGAACAGAAAGGAAAAAGCCAAGCCACTGCAATGAGAATTTTAACTTTTTTTGGAGACATTATGACATGATAGTGTAAGGGGGTACATATTGCTGCATATCTGTCATATCCCATTATAGCAAGTGTCATCAGTTCAACAATACCAAAAGTGTGTATACAAAATATCTGAAGCATACAGTTGACCCAAGAGATTGTGTGCGCTTGTGTATAAAGCTTAGTCATAATATGTGGTAATAAAGATGTGCTTCCATATATTCCATTAAATGCTAAATTACAAATGAAAATGTACATAGGTTCATGTAGGGTTTTCCCCCTATACGCTATAAGTAAGGAAATATTTAAGAGAATAGTTACAATGTATGTAAGTAGAAAAATTGTGAAATACAAATATTTATGTTGGTCCATTGGGTCATAATTAACAAATTTGAAGGATGTAAAAGAAGATTTATTCTCCATGGTTCTCTGCAAATATGTAATGAGATTAATTAGTGATAATTATAGGAGAAGCTCTGTACAATGTACAATTGAAGTGACATCTGTCATTTCATTTCCGTGTAAAACAGTACCCATTCTAACTTACCTTACCAACAGCAATCCTATGTACTCTTTATTGAGAATGTACAATTAACAGGTCTCAAGCACCTTTTAAGCAGTAGTAAGAGATAACAGCTACAATAGCTTAATTAATCTGTGTCAAAGCAGTACTCTGACCCTACAGTCTATGCTCTGACCAGAATCGCTGACAAACAGCATTTGGTGAAAGCTTGGGCAGCCTAGGCCTATATATATTTTCAAAACTGGGAGGAACAGGAAAAGAGATGTGCAGCATGAATCCCTGTGGGATAAGTCTTCCCAGAAAGAATATGTTTAATGACTTTAGACATAGATTTCTAAATACTCAAAAAATGATCCCATGGTCTTTTTAAAACACATCAAAAAAGCTGTGGATACAGTATTTTTCGTTGATCACTACAGAGCTTGCCCCGGTATACGCTATACGCTAGCCCCAAATCACAAACAGTGGATTAGCTAACAGCGGTGAACTAAACACTTCTCAAATAGCATTCTTAACCAGTAATATTGTTCTAAACGTTACAGACTGTAACCTCGGTACCCTTAGCAGACACCAGATCTAAAACATGGGACATGGCATGGATCCAATCTAAGCAGCTTTCACTCTTGCTGATAGGCTGAGAAGGCATCAGTCAATTCCCTGAGCCCGCCCCCAGGGCTACAAATATTCATGACGTTCGCCGCCTCCGCCTCTTGCAATACTGATTGCAAATGCTCAGGAAGACACTGTAAATGGCACGTTGTGTTACCGTAGATCTGGTCCCTGCTAAGGGAACCAAAGTCAGGCTACAGTCTGTAGGCTAACCCAGGCGTTCCCTATCGCAGAGACTGCAATCTAACACATGGAACTGCATACCCTCACACATGGATTACAGTGGAGACCAAGCCACAGGGCTAGCCCTCCTACAGCAGCATGCCTGGCGAGATTATACACAGTGTGGTTTGGTTATGCACAGTGTGAGATATATTTCTCCCTTTTTTTTTTCTCAAGGTGCTCCGGGTGACATCCGACTCCCTGATGAAAACTAGGCCCAGCCACTTCCAACATGTATTATCTCCCTCAACAACGGAATTCTCTTCTCTGATTGGCTGATGGGGTGGCCATTAACTTCGCATAACCTGCAACCTTCGAAGTAGTTCCAATGTGTTGCCTGTATCAAACTTGAATATTAATTTGTCAAACTCGTTGAAGTTTGAAGTTTAAATGAGCCAGTGACAGCCACAGCAAGGGCCGGGGGGCATGAAGATTTGAAGTGGTTTTCAGTCTCCAACCCCACTGGTGAAGTTCCCTTCAGACTGCTTGCGCAGCCGCAACCTCAGGCTCAGCAGCCGGCGGCTTAGGGCCATTGTGCCCCAGGTTCCACGGTACACGGTGGCCCACCGCGGGGGTATGAGTACGGTAGGCCCAAGCTGGCCTGATGGCAGAGGCCTGAAAAGACAGCCCCTTGCTCACATGTGAACCTCAGGTCAAGTACGTTGTGCCAGTCACAAGCGCTATACACTTCTGTTCAAAACACCGTCCCTGTTAGCACAAAAATAAACCACACATCCACTAGTTCAACATCCAATCACCCATGTTTATCTACACAATGTGAGCTGCCATCTGATCACAACCCCCCCCCCCCCTCCCTGTGGGGCTGAGGTTGAAAACAGACATATTGACCATGAGCGGGGTAACCCAATTATACAATGCAAAGGCCAACCTATCAGGCTGTGTAGAGAACTGGCGTGTGTGCGCAGTTTCCCAATGGGTGCTAAAAACAGTGTCACGTTGCAGTTTGCTTGGTACACTCCCTCTGTAGTGGTTGATCAACGAAAAATATGGACTCCACAGCTTACGATGTGTTTTAATGTAGAACAAACTCCCTGGGATCAATTTTTACCGGAGTTACACTTTAATTGTTTCTATTTTCAAAGTGACAGAAATGTACCATAGGCACTGAGTATCTAAAAAATCTTTGTCTGGAAAGTCATTCAACATCTTCTTTTTAGGAAGACTTCAGGGATTCAGGGATTCGTGTTGCACGTCACTTCTCCTGTTCCTCCCAGTTTTGCAAACATAAATAGGCTGCCCAAGCTGTTTGTCAGGGACTTTGGTCAGAGTACTGCTTTGACACATACAGATTAATTGAACAGTTGTAACTGTTATGTCTTATTTGCTGCTTAAACGGTGCTAGAAACCTGTTAATTGTAAATTCTCAAAAAAGAGTACATAGGATTGCTGTTGGTAAGGTAAGTCATGGGCACTAAAATTTTACACAGAAATCAAATGACAGATGTCACTTCAATTGTAAATTGTACAGAGCTTGTCATATAACTATCTCTAATGAATCTCATTACATATTTGCAGTGAACCATGGAGAATAAATCTTCGTTTACATCCTTCAAATTTATTAATTATGACCCAATGGACCAACATAAATATTTGTATTTCACAATTTTTCTACTTACATACATTGTAACTATTCTCTTAAATATTTCCTTACTTATAGCGTATAGGGGGAAAACCCTACATGAACCTATGTACATTTTCATTTGTAATTTAGCATTGAACGGAATATACGGAAGCACATCTTTATTGCCACATATTATGACTAAGCTTTATACACAGTCACACACAATCTCTCGGGTCAACTGTATACTTCAGATATTTTGTATACACACTTTTAGTATTGTTGAAATGATGATACTTGCTATAATGGGATATGACAGATATGCAGCAATATGTACCCCCTTACACTATCATGCCAAAATGTGTCCAAGAAAAGTTAAAATTCTCATTGCAGTGGCTTGGCTTTTTCCTTTCTGTTCCTTTGGAATGTATTTATCACTTACACTTCGGCTGACCCTTTGTGGCAATGCCATCCACAAAACTCACTGCTTAAATTACGATGTCATTAAACTTTCCTGCCATGATACTTCTGTACATAACATTATTGGGCTCATTCTCACTGTTCTGTATATGGCGCCTCAGTTTTTTGTTATTTTCTTTTCATATGTTCGGATTCTGAGGATCTGTTTACGTGCATCCAAAGAGTGTCAAAAGAAAGCACTTCAAACGTGCATACCACATTTGTTGACATTTGTAAACTATTTCATTGGCGCTGTTTTTGAACTGACCCAAGTGCGTATGAAGCCAACCCAGTTTACGTATGGCACGGCTTTGTTCATGTCTCTCTTTTTTTTGATTATGTCACCGCTGTTAAACCCTGTGATATATGGTTCTACTGCACTTAAAGTATATATTCATCAGTTTCTTCAAAGGAGGATGTTATCATCAGTATCATGACGAATTGCGTTGTACTTTTAAAGTCATGTAAGCACCAATGCAGGAGTCTCTTGTCTCACAGCAAAAGATGGAAAACCGCCCTATTCTGACAGCAATGGAAATCAACAGTTACTTATCTGTTTGTCATCCAACACAACTGAAATATTGATTAAAATATAAATCAAAGATGTAGTATGGCATACATTGCACTACTAAATGTAAATGAATGTAATATAATAATGTAAATGTTTTTTTTTGCCATTGTTGTTGTGAACTAGATTCTTTTGTCATTGTTGTGGGTAATTGGGCATTTTCAACCTAGGGCCCTGTTGTTCAAGTGTTCCAGGTCACAGAGCATAGTGGCTTAACATGATTTTATTGTGTATTATCGGTTACACATGAATGAAATGTCTAAAATTAGTCCTGCATTTTGTGATGATTAATTTTGATCAAGTGATACCCAATAAAAAATATTTAGGTTAAGTTGAAATGAGATATGTAATTTCAGCGTCATTGTGCTATACACGTATATGGCACGTACTGAGAGTAGGTACTCCAATGCTCTTAGCATTGTAACATCAATATCAAAGATAACTTTGATATCAAATTATAGTGAAAAAGTTTGTGCACATCCCAGGTCAAGGTGCAGAACAAGAGTAAATCATGAAAAATGGAAAAAGGTTTGCACACTTGAAATCCTTCTTTTTAGTTTTCTTTTCTTTTCTTTTCCTTAGCACAGAATAATGTAGACGTTTCGACCGTGTGGTCTTCTTCAGATTCTTTGATATTAAAGACTTCGACATGGATTCTTCACATACTGTAAAACCATGCTGAATATGTTCATGCCAGAGTATTCAGAAGCATTCCTTGAGGTTGGAAATATGTGCTATGGAACCACTGATACTTTGTGCATGCTCAACACGCACACATGGAGGGAACAAAGCATGCTGCATCGCAAAGCACAACATAAAACACAACTTGGTTTAACATTTTACTGCTCTCTAAATTAACCCTCTTTAAGAAAACTCATTGGAAATAACACCAAGTTCAACCGTGTTCATTTGCCTCACTGGTTCGGTACTAAAGGTGCTACATATTGATCTTACATTACTGTGTTAAATTCATTGCTGTGGCAATGTAACAACACTGTGTCTGAAAGAAAATCATGAGTTTATTTAATTGTATGTTCTGTTAAATACATTAGCATATGTAGTCAGTAAAGTAATGCTAACCCCTTCAAAACATTCAGGTCTACAGACAATTCTCTTGAATTTGCGACTTGGTTTTCACTCTGACATACTGTACACCTTCAACTGTAACACCTTATATAAAGAGATCGGTGCCTCTCTTAATAATGTTCAATTAATTAGTTTAGACACAGGTGGATGACAATCAAGTTGTAGAAGCATCTCAAGGACCACTGATTACATTTTGAACATAGACTGTAAAAAATAGATTTTGAACAATAAAAACACCGTTTTTATAAGCCTATTGTGAAGTAGACACTATGGTCTGTACAATTGGATTAAAGGGGGCCTACTGTACCTATACCAAGGGTTTTTCTGTGTTGCATGCTTAGGAGCCAACATGTGGTTAGATACATAATTTAAAGGGAAACTATGCAGGATTGGCGATTTCATAGCCGGTTTCGCTTTTCGATTTCTCTGCAGAGCTTCCCCTACAGCCAGGGTCAGACTGGGAACAACCCCCCCCCCCCCCCCGCCCATAAGGCCTAAAGAAAACTCATTGATAATGGAGCAAAGTAGCTAGGCCTACTCTAAACCAGATATGACTGAAATATATAGGCTATCATGATCATTTTGCCAACAATGATGTAGAACCATGGATTTTCTCAGTTTATACCATGTTTTGTTTGAACTTAAACCAACATAAAGTTCCAATTTTGACTACATAATTTAGTATAGGCCTACTTGATGATAATATATAGCCTGCCTCCTTACAGTCCTCTAGTCCTTTACAATAGCCTATAGTGAACAATAGGCCTATTGATGCTGATTGAAGAGGTTGCTTGAATGTTGTTGATATTTAAGTTCCATAGAAAATAAAATTGCACTACTCCCTCTCCTTCCAAAGTAACATGTCCTACACTTCTCCTCCTACTATAAATCGTAGGCCTTACTGTTATAGGCTTCTTTGTATAGGCTAGGCAATCATAGTTTTACATATTTGTTTGATGGTAACAGTGTATCTCCATTTGTTAGAAATTAGCATTGTCTTACCTCGTCCAATAGGAATTCATGCTGCACGTCTCGTTACCTGCTCCTCCCAGTTTTGCAACTATAAAAAGACCAAGCGTTCACCAAATGTTGTTATTCTCTGGTCAGAGTACTGCTTTGACACATACAGAATATAACAGATACAGATACATGTTTTATTGCTGCTAAAAAGTTGCCATAGAAACCTGTTAATTGTAAAATCTCAAAGAAGACTTTATAGGGTTGCTGTGGGTAAGGTATACTTTATAACATTTTACATTGATATGAAATGACAGATGTGACTTAAATTGTATTAGTAATTTACAGAACCTCTCATTTAATTATAACTAATCAATCTCACATTACTTATTTGCAGGGAATGATGGAGAATACATCGTTTACATCCTTCATATTTATTAATTATGAGCCAATGGACCAACATAAATATTTGTATTTCACAATTTTTCTACTCACATACCTTGTAACTATGATCTTAAATACTTGCTTACTTACAGTAGTGTATAAGGAAAGAACCCTACATGAACCTATGTACATTTTCATTTGTAATTTAGCATTTAATGGATTATACGGAAGCACATCTTTATTGCCACATATTATGACTAAACTTTCTACACAGTCACACACAATCTCTTGGGTCAACTGTATGGTTCAGATATTTTGTTTACACACTTTTGGTATTGTTGAACTGATGATACTTGCTATAATGGGATATGACAGATATGCAGCAATATGTACCCCCTTACACTATCATGCCAAAATGTCTCCAAGAAGAGTTAAAATTCTCATTGCAGTGGCTTGGCTTTTTCCTTTCTGTTCCTTTGGAATGTATATATCGCTTACTACATTTAGGTTGACCCTTTGTGGCAATATCATCCACAAAACTCATTGTTCAAATTATGATGTTGTTAAACTGTCCTGCCATAATACTTTTGTATTTAACATTATTGGGCTCCTTCTCACAGGTGTGTATACACTCCCACAGATATGTGTTATTTTCTTTTCATATGCACAGATTTTGAGGATCTGTTTACATGCATCCAAAGAGTGTCAAAAGAAAGCACTTCAAACATGCATACCACATTTGTTGACAGTTATAAACTATTTTGTTGGATGTTTTTTTGAACTGATTCAAGTACGCATTAAAGCCATCCAGATTCCATATGGGACGGCTGTATTTATGTCTCTTTGTTTTTTGATCATGTCACCGCTGTTAAATCCTGTGATATATGGTTCTACTGCACTTAAAGTATATATCCGTCAGTTTTTACATAGGAGGAAGTTATCACCAGTATCATGATGGTATGAGTCATGAAAATAATGTAAGCTCTAATGCATGAGTACTCATAAACTCTTCACATAAAACAATGACTAAGCCCCATAGTATTTGGATATGAAAATCAATTGTTGTTCAGTGTATTTCATCCAATACACAACTGACATATTGATTAAAGAAATGAACATGTTTCTAAACATAGAAAATTGTAGTAGGTAATCTTAACATACATTGTACTAAATGTAAATTAAATGTAAACTAGATTCATGCATTTTTATTTCTTTGGTTAAATTGTAACCCTATTGTTTGAGATTGGAGATTACGATATGCTTGCAAGTTGCAACCCCCTTCAAGAGATTTGGACAAAGTGATAAGGACCTATATTTTGTTCTAAATGTAAATATGTCTGGGTATTTGTATTTTGATTCAATGTTCTTGAAATAAACTAATCTAAAGATTGGTAGGTTAGGCTACTTGTTATACATATAGGCTATTGTATGATTTAACTTGTTATTATCCCTTGTTTTGTCTAAAATCAACCTGATCTGGGTGGTATATATCGCTGAAACATATCTATTAGATAGCTACCTTGGCCCTATCCCATTAAGTGATTTAAAAAACAGCAGTAATGCCTTAAAATCAATCCTATAACTCACTGGGAGCCAGTGGAGAGATTTTAAAATAGGGATTATGTGTTCTGTTCGTTTTTGTTAGTGAGTATTCTTGTTGCTGCCAGTAGCGTAGGGCCCCGCAAGTTAATGAAGGCTGAATTATCCTGCACACAAGCCGGGTTGACAGAAAATGCCTGAAGTTCACTCACTCGTTTAGCAGACACAAGAGCAAGCAACAAAGCCACTTTATACAATACATTTTTCATGTCCGCCTCTTCCAAGGGTTCAAAAGGCCTCTGGGCCAATACTTCCAGCACCATGGCCAGATCCCATGACAAGATCATGGGGCGCGACACTGGCCTTAAGCGCCGCACACCCTTCATGAAGCGGCTTATCAGAGGGTGCTGACCCACAGGGGAGCTGCCGAGGCCAACATGACAGGCGGAAATAGCGGCTAAATAAACTTTAATCGTGGAGAAAGCTTTACCTTTATCCAACAAATCCTGTAAGAAACACAGTATCTGCGCCACAGAGCATTGAAACGGTACTATATGTGCGTGGTCACACCACCACTCGAACACTCGCCACTTAGCCTCATACAGAGAGCAGGGCGAGGGTGGTAAATGTGTCCGCACGCTTGAGATAGTAACCCTGCATTCACACTGTCTCCGTCCGTCAACGGATTCAATTCAATTTCAATTTATTGATATTTATAGTGTGATATCACCATAACCATGGTCTCAAGACACTTTAACAACATGCACAGTTAGGAGTAGGAGTATACCCCTAATAATAACATAAAAATAATAAAACACACGTTGATTTGTACAGTAAGTAAAACCAAGCAATTTAAAATAAATAAAAAGCACAGATAAAACAATAAATAGACAAAAATATAGTACAAAAATAAAATCATCATCACATTAGGTCAATAGGAACTGTGAAAAAAGAAACGTTTTCAGTTTAGATTTAAAAATGTCTACAGAACCAGCCTCTCTGACATATAATGGAAGGCTATTCCAGAGAGTGGGTGCACGAAAAGCAAAGGATCTATGCCCTGCTGATTTCTTCTTTACCAGTGGAACAGTCAAAAGGCCAGCCAGAGGCGATTCTAGAGTCTGTGGGGGCCCTAAGCAAAAAATCCAAAAAATCCCCCCCCCCCCCAAAAAAAAAAAAAAAAAACTTGTTTTAACATGTTGCTAGCCCTATGCCAAGCATTTATCATTCATTGCAAGTGCCATTCACACATGCTACATACTGTTTTTTTGGCTACCCAGATCTGCCACAATATCATGCATAAATACTTGCATTGATTTATTTTAGATTTTTAAATAATACAAATTCAAAAAGCAGGCTACTATACAAATTCTTACATTTTGACATGTATCTCACCACAGCAAGCAGCTCGACATGACTTGGTTGTATAGGCCTGACTGCTCTGTAAATGGCAAGAACCATGATGGAGGGATACGGGTCTGAGCAATTTACAGAAATATGTGGTGTGTAGGCCTACCTTCCAGAAATAAGCTGATCTGACATGACTTGTTTGCGTTGTAGCACACATGACGTGCACACATGATGATTCTCTATAATATTTATTTTACTGCATTGCAATGAACAAAGTAAAGGCAAAAAAAGTGTTAATTTGTCAAACAAATTTGGATGCAATATGAGTCTTGAATTGGATACCATACAGGAGTTTGCTATAGCCTATAGGATCTCAAAACCGTATGCTATTATGAACGTGCCTTGCCATAGAGAAACACATGATAACGTTGGATTATGAACAGCTATTATCGCACACAAAAACATAGGGTAAGTGGAGCTAAATGAAGTTATTATTTTGCTGTCACTTGGTCTGTTTTATAACTTAAAAGGTTGTATTTAGTATCTGTGTGGATAGCTCTAGCTCTCCTCTTTCATCTGACATGCGTGTCATCTTTCTCATCGCGATTTCACGAGTAAATCAAACGAGAGCTAGTATATGACACATTATTATTTGTTTGTCACTTCGTCTGTGACACAAAGGGATCGATGTATTTGGTATCAATGGAAAGCTCTGTTTCCCCTCTTTCATCTGATATGCGTAGCATCTCTGTGCGATGCCGGGTTTGCCAGTAATTCAAGCGAGACTGGATGTGCGGGTGTATGCAGAGCAATATAGACTGTAAATATGATATACTTTGATTTAACTTCATGACTTTCATACTTGATCGTACAGACAAGTGCCTAGTCTCGTTGGAAAGCCCCGCTTCTGCTCTTTCGTGCAATACCGGTCTCATCTCGCTATACGACTAATAATTGCGGAGCAATGTAACAGTGAAGAATGGGTGTGTTTTTTTGATGCACTTTGCGCTAGTCGGGCTCAATATGTGTGGATTGTTTGCACTCTTTTGGACACAGATCCACTGTTTATAAGCCGATAGCATACATGTAGGCTACTATTTGTAAGACAGGACAGGACAGGAGCACACAAAATCACGTAACCCACCATTCAATCTCTATTGACGAAATTATCGCTTGTCGCACCAGTAAACGCTCTGAGGTCTCGGGGCCCCCTAACGGCTCGGGGCTCCAAGCAGTTGCTTGCCATGCCTGTCGGCAAGGTGCGCCCCTGAGGCCAGCACTCATAGAGCGCAATGTGCGTGCTGGTATATATGGCTTAAGAAGCTCGTTTAAATAAGCAGGGGCAAGATTGTTTATGGCCTTGTAGGTCAAAAGAAGGATTTTAAAATCAGCTCTAGCTTGTATAGGTAGCCAGTGAAGAGCAGCTAAAACAGGTGTAATGTGGCTATATTTCTTAACTCTCATTAAGACTCTGGCTGCTGTATTTTGGACAAGCTGAAGGCTCCGTGTCGTGCTTGCTGGAAGGCCAGAGAAAAGGGCATTGCAGTAGTCTAGCCTTGATGACACAAAAGCATGGACCAGTGTTTCAGCATCACGGAGTGATAGCATAGGCCTAATCTTTGCAATATTGCCTAGATGGTAGTATGCAGTTCTGGTGACAGCTTTAACATGGGGCTGAAAAGTTAGGTTAGAGTCAAATATAACACCAAGGTTTTTCACTGTTGAGCTCTCTAGGATTACACAGTCATCAATTTTCACTGACAGTTCGTCGGGGAGGTTGTAACCCTTCGTTGGTCTCACTATGAGTAGCTCAGTTTTGTCAGAGTTTAGCAGTAAGAAGTTCTGAGACATCCATTCCTTAATTTCAGACAGGCAGGTTTGTAGCTTCAGGATGTTAGAGTGGTCATTGTGGTGTATAGGGACATATAATTGTGTGTCGTCAGCGTAACAATGAAAGTTCAACTCAGACTGTCTAATTAGAGTGCCTAATGGCAGCATATATAGGGAGAAAAGGATAGGGCCCAGAACTGACCCCTGTGGGACGCCAAATTTGACATCACACTGTTTGGATTTGGTGTTATTAAAAATTACACTCTGGGTTCTGTTTGATAGATAAGAATAAAACCAGGAGAGGACTGATCCTTTAAGTCCGATGAGGTTCTCAAGGCGGCCAAGGAGTATGCCGTGGTCAATAGTGTCGAAGGCTGCACTCAGGTCGAGAAGAAGCAGAAGGGATACTTGGCCAGCGTCACTTGCAAGTAATAAGTCACTCGTAACTCTGGTCAAAGCTGATTCTGTCGAGTGACCAGACCGGAAACCAGACTGAAATTTCTCATACAGGAGATTTTGAGATAAATGGGCTGTAAGTTGCTCCACAACAGCCCTCTCCAGCACCTTAGACATAAAGGGCAAGTTGGAGACTGGTCTGTAGTTCTGCAGGACTTCAGGGTCCATATTTGGCTTTTTAAGAAGTGGTTTGATAACAGCTGACTTGAATGCCACAGGTACAATGCCAAGTGTGAGTGATTCATTCATAAGGAGGAGGCAGGAGCTACTTAAAATAGGGAGCAGTTCTTTAAACAAAGTAGATGGTATTGGATCCAACTGGCAGGTTGTAGACTTTGATATTTTGACTAGTTTCATAAAAGCCTCAAGGGAGATAGATTGAAACTGCGAGAGAGTGCAACTGGGGGTGAGAGATGAACTTTGGTCCTCTGTATTCAGAACATCTGGAACTGTGACAATGTTGTCTCTAATCCCCTGGATTTTTGCTGTGAAAAAGGCCATTAAATCGTCAGCGGTGAATGCTGTACTAGATACAGGAACATGTGGTCGTGTGAGTTGGCTGACGGTATTAAACAGGAACCGTGGATTGTCCTTATTGGAATGTATAAGGTGCGAGAAATATGCTGTTCTTGCAGCGGTGAGGGAACCTTTGTAGGTTTTAAAACTATCGGTCCAGGCGGAGAGATCTGCTTCTAGACTGGTTTTTCGCCATTTGCGCTCAAGTTTACGGCAAGTCCTTTTTTTGCGCTCGGATGTTGTCAGTATACCATGGCACTGATTTTGTACGAGTGCGTCTACGTGATGACAGAGGAGCAGCATAGTCAAGCGTGTGGGCCAAAGCAGTATTTATGCTGTCTGTCAGATTGTCCAACGAATGCGCCTCCGCGCAATATGAGTGTAAGAGGTTGGGAAGGCACTCGGCCATCAAGAGCTTCGCATTACTGTCAATGCGGCGGTAGTTATATGTAGGCTTATCAGTGCAACGTTCCTTGTGCGGTATCAGGACAGGGGCAGAAAAGAAAATGCATGCATGATCTGAGACAGGCACGTATTCTACTGACAGAGCATTTGCGTCGATCCCCCGTGTCAGAACTAGATCCAGTGTGTTGCCTTGGGTGTGCGTTGAGTCTTTCACATGTTGAGTAAAATCCAGACAATTTAACAAGTCCATAAAATCCATTGCTCTGTGATCAGTAGAATTATTTACATGCAGGTTAAAATCACCTACAAGCAATATTTGGTCATATTTAACTATTGTCATGGATATAAATTCAGAGAACTCTAAAAGAAAGTCTGCGTTGTGCTTGGGAGGTCTGTAGATAGATATAACAAGAATGTTCTGAGTTGCTCTAATGACCATAGTTAGGTACTCGAATGTATGAAAGTCCCCAAACGAGCATTCAGTGACGTTAAATATGTCCGAGAAGATCGTCGCTACACCACCTCCTCTTTTCCCCTCCCTGACAAAATATAAAGAGTTATACTCGGGGGGAGATGCCTCAGCGAGAGTCGCTGCAGCACCTGTAGTAGAGGATAGCCAGGTCTCTGTTAGAACTAGAAAATGGAGACTGCGCTCAGTGATTAAATCATTGATATAAAACGTTTTCTTTGAAAGTGATCTGATGTTTAACAGAGCAAACTTTATGGGTTCTGAAGTTGTGGAGTGACCAGGGACTCTTGAGGATGGGATAGGCGCTACTCCTACGTGGCATGCTGTTTCAGCAACAGGGTGGTGCTGGGACAGTACGTGCAGAAGGGACAAGGGATTCACTCTACGCACTGTCCGCATCCGGGGCTTTCTATAGCCAATTAAGACAGGGATAGTTCGCTTGGGGGGGTGGGTTGGGGACACCGTTAGGTGCTCATTATTTCCATATAGTCAGTCGTACTTGGGGGGCATACTAAAAGCAACGAATTGTATAAAATTTGAAATCAGCTGAGTAGTCCCCTTTCTGTTTGGATGGAGGCCATCAATCCTGTATAATTCTGATCTTGACCAGAATGAGTCAAAGTTATTTATATAGCCTTGTCCGGTTGCTGTGCAGAAGTTTTGAAGCCAGTGGTGTAAACTAAAAAGACGACTAAAGCGCTCATTGCCGTGTTTTAGTGTTGGAATGGGCCCAGACAGAATGCATGTTCTGCCCAGGCTTTCAACAGCAAACGTCAGCCTTTCAAGCTCGTCGTGGAGTTTAGTTGATTGTCTAGCCATGACGTCACACGTACCTGCGTGGACAATCACCGTGTGGACTGAAGGGTGGCGTTCCACGAGTAGGGTGGCAATTTCGATGAAATTTTCCACCTTGCCACCGAAGAGAGAGTACGTAATGGCACCAGGAATCGAGACGAATTTAACAATAGAGTCGCCAATGAGCAGAATTTCTGGGGCTCCGTTGAAGTTATTGCAGCGCAGTTTGTATTTCGAGAGAGGCGACTGGCTAGTCGCCATGCTGTTCGCATCGTTGTTAGCTGCGCTAGTAGACTCAGCCTCCAGGCTGACACGGGTGGTTGTCCTCGGGGAAACAAGCCCCGGTGATGGCATCCGTAGTCGAGCGGGCCTAGTTGCCGCGCCAGCCGAGGATAGTGGACGGCGTGGACCCTTGGCGTAGGCGCTGGACCCTGCAGATGAGCCCTGGAGATCCGTGGAGACCGCAGCCTGGAGGTCCGTGAAGACAGCAACGGCGTGAGCCGACAGTGGGCACCGCGGATCCTCCACACAGGGGCCTAACCCTCCAGGAGGGCCATGGAGACCAGCCGGGACAGCAACCTGGAGATCCGTGGAGACATCAGCGGTGGAAGCTGACAGCCGGAGCCGTTTGCTCACGGGTGTTGCACTTGGCCCAGACAGCGAATCATCACGGGATGAGCTGGAGGTGTCGAGGGAGCGGTGTTTTCTCCGTCTCTTGGATATGGCTCCAGACCTGGTTCCTGTCGTTGTGAGGATCTCCAGGCTTGAGTCTAGGTCAAACCCGTCGTCGAGAGGCGCAAACCGTTTGGACAAACACAGAACGCCATCATCCTTCCCGACGGGGTCAAATAGAGGCAGTGACCGTTTTGTCTGACCACGAGCCCGCGTCCTCGCTGTTGACACCCAGGGAGAGTCGTATGGAGCAGGGTCGTCATGGGGTGATAGCTGGTTCTCCTGTGTTTCCAGTCGGGAGAGCGAGGCAGTCAGTTCTGCTTGTCGACGGAGGAGATCCTGGATTAGGCCCTCTATGGACTGTATCTCAGCCTTGATGTCCGTAGAACTGAAGAAAGCATTTATGGTATGATCACCATTGGTAAGTCCGTTTACTGTTTTCTCTCTATCTATCGCGTTTTCTGCTGTTACGCGGCTGTCGAACTGGCCGTGGCTGCTTGGCCGAGCGGCCGGGAGGCCATTTCCTCTCACTTCCGTACCTCTCACTTCCGTACACACAGCCTCCATTTCGATTCCATTCGATTCAACATCCATTAAACTCTCTGTCTATCACTCTCTGTTGGACAAGCTTCACCCAGCCGACATGTCTTTGTGTGACACGTAGTGTTGGTAGCGTAGTGGCTAAAGAGCTGCGATCTCATTCACTTTGCATGGGGCGGACTCGAAATGCATTGTGGGTCCGTCCGTTCCTTCAGCTCCGTTGCCTCCGTCAAGAAAGTTGAGAAATGTTCAACTTTTCAGGCAGCGACGGATCCGTCAGCCAATGAGATCGCGTGTATGCAAATACACATACGGCAGACACAACCTCCGAGATCCGTCGACGGACGGAGACAGTGTGAATGCAGGGTAAGTCTCTGTGCAACGGTAGGGGCCATGGCTGGTCGAATAACAGGAGAGTTATCTCCGCTATCCACTGTCTGCTGGCCCATCGCGGTGCTATGAGTATCATGCTCAGACTGTGAAAAAGCAGACCTCTCCTTTTCCCCTTCGAGAAACTTTTTGACTCTGCCTTGTGCAATACAGACTTTGCATCCACACATGCACACACCCTTTTACTCGTTTGGTTGAAAGGTGTCGTTTTATAGCTGTGTATATGTGTCTTAAGGCTGGCTTACATTGCACGATTTTGGTCTGTTTTAACAGTCGGCGACTAAATTTCCAAAATCGGGCGGAAATCTTGGGAGTTGTACTGAAATCGCAGCGCGCTCCCGTCATCTAAATCGTTTAGTGTAAGGTGCCAATCTTAGCGGTTTTAAGTCCGTCGGAGGCAGTCTTTTTCTAGTTTTGCCGTTACGACAATATCAAACATGTTTGATATTATCGGAAGTCTTTTCAGTCGTGGCTCATGCAAATAGTGACGTGAACATTAAAAACCAATAGTAACCTTGCGCGAACATGAAACAAGAAGGGGCAAAATAGGCGACAGCTGTAGCCTTTATGATTATTTGTTATTTCATTTCTTATAATTTATTAGTCGGTTGTTCTACGTGACAGAACAGCTCTATATCTGTTAGTGATGTCACACATCAAACAATGCTGCAGAAACGCAAAAAAAATACTTTGATATGAGTAGGCTATCATGTGATTTCCTGTGAATGATGACGTGTAGCCTATTGCACGATGGAAATAATTTGAAGGAATCTAGCAGCAGTCTTGTAAATAGTGACCCACAGTCTTTGCAAAATCCTAATCTGAGACTGGCCTGTGACTAGACTGTGACTAAAACCTCAATGAATTGTCTTTAGATGTGAGAGGGTCTGAGACTGTAGTTTTTCAAAAATCTTTTCCAAATCTTTGCAAAGTCTGGCAATGTAAGGTAGGCTTTAGTCTATGAATGATTTTAACAGTTGGTGGGTTAATGGTACAGACCACTCCCCCCCCTGTCAAATGGTTTAACCCATTAACCTGATTGGGCTAATTGGCTGGCCTATATCAAGGTAGGTGTATGTCACACACGGGAGAGTCTGGAAACTGCTGAGACAATGGAATACGAATGGAAGAGCTACAAAATTCAGGGACAGGAATGTTTAATGTTTATAGCTTATATTTGAAAGAAAACCTTGCTTGTTGTGAGGCAAGGAGAAGTAAACCTTGCTTGTTGTGAGGCAAGGGGAAGTTTGGTCCAGTTAATTGCAAAGTCGCCTTGCGGACCAGGTGCCTAGAGAGAGTATGGAAACTGTTGTTGCCGTTAAATGGTGAGATGAATTGTTGCTTTGGATGTCCTGAAGATCCCTGGATTTTATGTCTACATTCCTGCTGGTATTCCTGGTGGTTCATGGACAATAAATAGATCTTTTTTGTACTGAACTGCTGTCTCCTGCTATCTCCTTCCTCAACACCACCAAAACCAGTGTCGCACCTCCCACAACGTAGGGTGGCTGCCTCGGTCCCCCACACAGACCCAGCTCCCTCACTCTGCTCAGCGTTGGAATTATCAGGCTTATTGGTGGAAACGCATAAAGCGGTACGTTTGGCCACTGGTGTGCTAATGCATCCACACCCAATGGTGCACTGGTCTACTGACGATTACTAAAGAACGGAAAACGATAGAAACCAACTGTTTTTTCCTGGTGTAAGAAGAGAGTCTACTTGGTACCTTCGGTGTTTACATAGTCATAAAGCTCACCGTTCGGTGGATCTTGGAAAAACGTCTGGCAGTATGAAGCGCTCTGCACTGAAAATGGCTGGCAGCCAATGAGTTAAGCAGGCCCCTCCCATAGGTTCAATTGAGTCGTTGAGTTCGTTAATTGTCAGTTCAGGAGATTGGAGCAGCAGTCACAGGAGTATACAAAGGGCCCTTTTCCACCGACAGAGAACCGGCTCCGTTCCCGTTCCTGAACCAACATTTGAACCGTTCGTCCTGTTTCCACCAAACAAAATGCGGTTCGGAACGTGGCACCTTGGTTTGGAAGTCGAACCAAAAAATACTTGTTTTTTCCTGCGAACCGGAGTGGGCGTGTCATTGCGCAATTCAGAGGGGAGAAGGCTAAAAGCATGAGTTTTCCGTCCATATCAACTGCTGCTATGAGTAAACAAAACAATTCAACTAGCATTGCACTGCTGACGTTGACTAGCATTTTAAATAGCTAGTTTCTGCCCTTTTTATGGGACAACTGGTCATATCCTTCTCCCGTTTATGCCTCTCATTAACTTTTGCTTTTGCGTGCACCACCCATTGTTGATGACGCATCCTTGGTTCGGATCAGGACTGGTGTAAATGCGGGCTGGTTCACTAGATAGCACCACGGTTCAAAGACTTTCGAACGGCACCAGTTCAACACCAGGTTCGTTTTCGGTGGAAAACCGCCTAAAGTCCACACGTGAAAACACACAACACGCAAATATCCAAAAGTCAAAAAGTGCATTAAGACACAGCAAATGTGAACACATGACATGTTGCACTATGTGACAATAAAATCACACAAATTTGAAAATATTCACTATAGACATACTGTAAAGTGTAAAATATATAGACTCACAATAATATTGCAAAAGATTGCAGATTTACAGCACTGCCAGCTGACAATGGAACAATTATGCACAAACAGTATCAGAACTTACATAAATATACTGTACAATAGGCCAATATAACTTGTAATCAAATATAAAAAAAATATATTAAGATATATAAGAGTAGAGAACAACAATAATATAAAATCTTGAATAAAATCACTCTCAAATTTGAAAACACACACAAACAAAAAAATTCTAAGAACTAAGAACACATTAAGAACAGAAAACAAAAACTAAAAGCTGACCTTTCTGGCCTTCCTTGATGCAAAGTCATCAATAATGTCTTTGTATGAAATCTGCTCCCCTAGTGAACGATTCACGCTGATGACTGCAAGGCCGGTGAGCCTTTCCTGAGACATGGTTGACCTCAGGTATGACTTGATTAACTTTAATTTGGAAAAGCTCCTTTCTGCTTGAGCCACAGTGACTGGCAGAGTAAGAGCTATTCTCCTCAGTGCAGTCCAAAAGTTGGGGTCGATCTCTGAGACCTAATTTTCTTGCATAAAGGTGATGACACCAAGGAGGCGCATGCAGCTTTATGGCAGGTCAGGGAAGTTCTTCATTTCTTTCACAAGCTCTCCACTGTCCAAATCGGAGTGTCCTTCAAAATGTAGTGTGGTCCCAAGTGCCATGATGGCTGAAAGCGGCAACAGCCGTTACCGTTCTTTGGCTTTGATCTTCGATGCACAAGTCCAGTTACTGTGTCTGCCATTCATAAAGGAGATGTTACCTTACAGTTACGATGACGCGCTCTTTGTTTTACAGTCCATAATAATTTGCCGCGCTTCAGTTACTGTCCATGTAGCCTATTGTCACTGAATCACTTAACACACACAAATATCCAAATATAAAAGCCCGAACTGTCAATTGTGTTGAATGGTTTATACTTTTATCAAGTGTTTACTGTAATAACGACAAACTGCTCTCGAGGGAGAATGATGGTGGAGTTGGCGTTGAGACGCAGACATGATCAAGACCAAGGTAAGAAATTGTAATACAAAATAATGCATTTGATGAAATATGAAAGTGCCATATACTTAATTTAGCGAGCTTGCTAGAGGATAAGGAACTGACGAAGAAGCTAGCTCTACTTGATAGCCAGCACACCAGGACCAAAACATAATCAACAGATACCTAGACTGTAGGACGGCGAAATGCCCCAACTTATCAATCATGCACATTACTGCGCAGCGGCAGCTAGCCTGCTAAACACATAATTGCTGCACGGCGGCAGTAAGCAATCATGTCCTACCTTTTCTTTTCTTGTAACGCCATAAAATACATTGCAAATGCACGTCATCTACGATGTTTCCATAATCCTCAAAGGTTTTGAACATATTCCGTATCCCTCTGGCAAATTCCGGCTGGTTGTATCGGAAGCTCCTGCGTACGGTTTCATAGTAGCCTACGTCTTACAGGCTGCTGGAAAACAATCAAATGAGAGTGGCATGAATAAAAATCAAACGTAAGTTACAGTAACATCAAGGAGAACCAGTAAAAAAAAAGGAGGTGGAGGTGACGGCCTCGTTATGAGGAGAGTTTAGTCTGTGAAAGCAAAATATACAGTTAAGATCGGTATCTATTCACATATCCATTTCCGTACAGTAGAATGAAAGCATATTCTTTAAATCTTACCCTTACCTTTTATTTGCTTTGGCAACAATAACAGAGGTGATAGGTTGGCCACTTTGTATCCGCTTGCCTCTCGGCCGCTGCCTGGATCTGACTCGTACAGGACAAGTGATCTTTCCCTCGCAGCCGGTCAACATGGTGGAATAAACCAATATGGGAGCAGTAACCCGGTTCCCTAAGGATTCAATCCCAATGATGTGTCAGATCAATCACAGATGTATAGCAAAGCCCAGTATATTACAAAACGCTGCTTTAGCAGAAGAAAAATCTTGCTATGCTAATACAGAGCTTAAACTAGGTTTTAGATAAATAAATAAAGCTAATAGTTTACCATAGCATATTTTACAAGTCACATCAAGTCAGATTGATACATTGAACGTAATATAGTATAAATGTATACATTTAATCTAAGTAAATCAAACTTCTTACCCTGCATTGCATGAACAGTGCTGATCCGCAATCTTGTTGTCCGCGATGGTGATAGCAACGGGATGCGGTTTTTCGCGTTTACACTGTGACCTGTACACTTTCGCCTGGAGCTGTAGTTTTATACCAAATGTTTCAACTACAACGTCATTAATATACCCCTCCATTGAATAAGACAGACCCTTTTGGTGACTTCGAGATGAGATTTGCTCTGTCTGACTCCAAAAATCATCTACTGCCTCCTGAGAAATGTCAGCCACAGTGACCGCTGCCATAGCGCCCAGTTACCGAATGTTGATTGTTTGTCCGAGTAAGTGGAGGGGGCGTGTGTCAGAGTTGTGCAGACGGGTCTGAGTGTAGGTACGATAATGTTTGTTTATATCATGGAGGTATTATAAGAACTGGAGAAAGTGAACAAGTCCCGCCCCCATTCATTTCAATGGGAATGCTAGGCTAGTGAAAAGTGCCAAAATTGAACGATTTTTTCAGGCTTCAACATGGCGTTTCAAGGGGCTTGTTTCCGGTGCCGTTTTACTTAGCCAATTAAGTGCCAGGTTACCGATTGACGTAAGGTACAGAAGGACAGCTCGTGCCCACACTAAGCTCGTGCATGAGCTGAGAGTGGAACAGCCACCAATCAGCATGAGTAAAACGCAGGAAAAGCCTACCTTACATTGCCAGACTTTGCAAAGATTTGGAAAAGATTCTTGAAAGACTACAGTCTCAGACCCTCTCACATCTAAAGACAATTCATTGAGTTTTTAGTCACAGTCTAGTCACAGGCCAGTCTCAGATTAGGATTTTGCAAAGACTGTGGTCACTATTTACAAGACTGCTGCTAGATTCCTTCAAATTATTTCCATCGTGCACTAGGCTACACGTCATCATCAACAGGAACTCACATGATAGGCTACTCATATCAAAGTAATTTTTTCGCGTTTCTGCAGCATTGTTTAATAGTGTGACATCACTAACAGATATAGAGTTGTTCTGTCACATAGAATAGCCGACTAATAAATTCTAAGAAATTAAATAACAAATAATCATATAGGCTGTAACAGCTGTCGCCTATTTTGCCCCTTCCGTTTTCGTGTTCGTCGACCGTAACTATTGGTTTTTAATGTTCACGTCACTATTTGCATGAGCCACGACTGAAAAGACTTACGATAATATCAAACATGTTTGATATTGTCGTAAGGGCAAAACTAGAAAAAGACTGACTCCGACGGACTTAAAACCGCTAAGATTGGCACCTTACACTAAACAATTTAGATGACGGGAGCGCGCCGAGATTCTAGTAAAACTCACAAGATTTCCGCCCGATTTTGGAAATGTAGTCGCCGACTGTTAAAACAGACCAAAATCGTGCAATGTAAGCCAGCCTTAAAACGGCACCGGACATGATGTATTTCTGGAAAATGGCGACGAGTGGGCAGCCCAATTACGATCCATAGTTTCCTGGGTAACTCAAGACAAAGATACTATTTGGGTAGGGATGGAACAATCTGAATGTTTAGATGCTCCATTGAGCACCCTCCCATTCCTCAACTTAGACAAAGCTAGGATGAAAAAGCTTACAAACATATGGGTTAAAAATACTTTGAGAGTATGGTCTACTGCATGGGTCTTCAACCGGGGGTCCGCGACCCCTAGGGGGTCCGCGGAGGTACTGCAGGGGGTCCGCGAAAATATTTCGTCTGAAGCATTTTTTTCTCTTCCAAAAAATAACATTTGTCAAAGTTAACATAATGTTCAATGAACATCGCTTCATATTCGTTTTTAAATAACACATTGTAGGCTACCCATGAATCATGCGTGTGATAATGTGATCCCTGTAACATTGTGTTACCCAATGGAACACTTCCCCCCCGTGCGTTTTAGTTAAATAGCTTCGTTTTCAGCGGCATCTGATCTGACCATTAACGAACTCGTTCTTTTCATTCTGAGAGGACCCTGAACTTTGCGGGGTAGCCTATTTGTTCTGTGTGATGTTTTGCTTTGTTTTTTAAAATGAGAGTCTGCTGTCTGCACGTCAAGGCGTTCTGTTCTGCGTGAATTCATTAATCCAACGTTCTCTGCGATGTCATAGGCCTACCATCAAAAATGAAACGATAACGATAATCTTGTGTGTTTGTGTTTGATTGTGAAAGACAAGTTATATTTACACAAGATGAAGAGGCTCTATGTCTGTATCAGGTTGAGCAAATGAAGCTTTGCCTGAATTTAGCTGAATTTATACCACCAGAGAGGGCTAAACCGGAGCTTCTCACACTTGAATATTAATTCGCCAATGTGAATGTAACGGTAAACACAGCAACGTTGTATCTAAGACAGCGGCAATATAAACGAGAATGATAGTAGCAGTGGTATAAACGGGATAATCAACTCCGCACCGTGCGTTTATAGGAAAATAATGCACTGCAATAATGCCTGCGGCGTCGGGAGCTTATTAACACTTCGGACGTGCATTATTTTCCTAGAAACGCACGGCGCGTCGTTGATTATCCCTTACATATCTACCTTAGTTGACCCTTGTGACATTCATTCTATTATAGGGCGAGTTTATGCAACACTATGTAAAGAATTATCAGAAACGAGTTGTATCAGTTACCCCCCTGTTAATAATAGGCCTAACTTATGTTTAGAATGTGTGCGTTTGTGTGTGTGCGTGCGCGTGCGCGTACGTGCATGCATGTAGGCACTACTGACGGTTCAAATGATAGGCATGATTTGAGGTGTGCCAGGTGTGGGGGTCCGTGCTCAGTCTCTCTCACAGCCAAGGGGTCCTTGGGCTGAAAAAGGTTGAAGACCCCTGGTCTACTGTGAGAAACAAAGTACAATTGCCTACAACCATATCCAGAGCCATAAGCATAGCTAAAAATTTTGAATTTATTCCAGCGAGACTAGATAAGGGTTTTGAAAGATGGAAAGACAAGGGTTTAGAAGTCTTAGACCAGTTATTTGAAGGAACAGTATTAAAGTCATTCGAACAAATTAAAGAAAAGTATGACTTAGGAAATGAAGACTTTTTCAGGTTCTTACAGATTAGAGATTATTTAAAGAAACATAAAGAATGGTAAAAGCTTTGTTCCCTACCATCTAAAATAGAGCGTGTTTTCATTTCAGCTATACAGGGAACAGTGACGAAAAAGTATATATATCATATTTATATAAGGCACTACAAGAAGACCTTGGAGAGAACAATTTGGATATTAAAGAAAAGTGGGAATTGGAGATGAATACAATAATATCTGACAAACAGTGGGATACTTCATTTGAGCAAGGGCATAAGGTAACAAATAGCCCCAGTTGGAGGGAATATGGCTGGAAGTTAAGAGTGAGATATTTTAGGACGCCACTTGTTACATCTAAGTGGAGTAATGGTTCACCTGTATGTTGGAGGGGTTGTGGCTCACTGGGGGACCATACACATATATTTTGGGACTGTCCAAAAGTATTGGAATATTGGAAAAATATGCAGAGAGAAATAAAGCAATGCTTATTTATTGACCTACCAATGGAGCCAATACATTTTGTATTGGGCATAGTACCTGAGGACTTCCCGGAGGATGGCCATACAAAACTGTTAAGGATACTTCTTTTAATTGCAAACAAAGTCATAACGGCCTCCTGGTTGAAGCCAGAGCCCCCCACAATAGTCCAATGGAGGGATAGAGTTCAAGAGGTGTATCACATGGAATATATCACTGCAGTCTTACAGCTAAAGTTAGAAACATTCCTCAACAACTGGACCTCCACTGTGTTGCATCTCCATTTAATATGACTTATTTTTTATTTTTATTTTATTTTATTTAATTTAATTTATTTATTTGTTTTTCTCTGTGTTTTTTGCGTCTTCTCTGTTGGAACTTGAAGGCAGATTTAGGTATATCAATGTATTGAATAGGCCTGTCGCGATATTCAATAAATCAATAAATCGCACGATAAAAAAAATGAGCTCGATAACTTTTTCGGCCGCGATAATTTCCATTTTCATGCTTGATTGTTTTTCTTCTCTCTCTCTCTCTCTCTCTCTCTACGAAAGAGAGGATAACCACGGTGCTTCCTTTAGCGCAGCCTAACGAGGAGTGAACCCTCATGTCAGTCAGTTGTCAGACATGTAGGCTATCTTTCAATAACATGACGGACAACTTTACTTTCTTACATTCATTTGATTAACAGGCTAGACGAGGCTTTGGCGATTGGCCTAAGCACACTGAAGAGGCTTTCTGTTGTAGCTTGACAGGTATGGGGGTAAAAATAGTGATAATGCAGTTCAGAAAATCATGCCTATAAGCTACGTTTTTTCATCATCTGATAAAGACACACTCCGCAAAGTCTGCACTCCGCTGAGAGCTCAAGAATCAGCCAAAACAGCCGGCAGCTCCGGTTAAAATGTCGTAAGCTAATTGTCAGCTGTGGTGAAATGTGTTCGTAATCAACGTTATATGTCATAAACGTAGCATACCTATGAAAAGGCTTTGCAGTAGGATTATCCGATGACCAACTTATTGCTTCAATTTGTGTTTTATATGTGACGTGCAGATGCTGGGTTCATGCTGTTTTGCGCAAGTTTAAAATGTTTAGCTGACTGCGTAGGCCTAATTGATCAGCTATGATGACATTTAGTTCCGTGCATAAGGCTTAGCAACTGTCACTCTACACGCCCCCTGTTGCATGTCACGTTTTAATTTGCTGGCCCTTAAACAGAGTCTTAGTAGAGACTGAGAGTCCATTGTATTTATTGTTGTTGGTTGTTTTGTTCATTTATTGTGGATATTTAAAAATGTCTTCCCATTCCAGTTCCTTATTCTTTAGAAATACAAGTTATTGATCTTTGAAAAGGTGTACCTGCATTATTATGCCATTATCATTATATTAGATAAAAAATGATCTCAGAACGGCAATATTATCGTTTATCGCAATAATTTCTGGGACAATTTATCGTCCAGCAAAATTTGTTATCGTGACAGGCCTAGTATTGAATTGACTGTAAATCAATCTTTAAGTCTTTGATCCTTGAGGGATATGTCTTTAAACCATGGACTACCTGTATGAACCCACTAAGACTGACATAATGTATGTTATTCAACTTTGTCACATTAGAATCTTGTTTTGATGCATTGTATGACTGATATGAAAACAAAATAAAAAAGAAGTTCAAAAAAAAAAAGAGAAAATGGCGACGAGGAAGTGCTTTGCTAATCAGTCAAATCCTGACCCCCTGGTTTATATGCTCGTCTGCAACATGGAGGTATTATAAGAACTGGAGAGAGGGACTAAGTCCCGCCCCCATTCATTTCAATGGCCGATGCTAGGCTAGCTACTTCAGCCAAAAAAGTTTGAAATTGGCCGCAGCCATCTTTGAGAAAATGGCGTTCCATGGGTGTCCATTTCCGTCACCAGCTATAGAGATCGCTAAGACATGTGACCAATGTCATCAAAACACAAAGAATTATGGGTAGGTTTGGCCCGCCTGGTGCCAGCCCATGTAAACTAGTGGGTCTGGGTCTATGATCTGGCATGATAATAATGAAAACTAAGCGTGAAAAAAATGTGTGAAAAACAGAACATAATCTTGCGCTTCCTTACTGCTGCTATCCATGCCATTCCTCGCCTTTTTGTCACCTCTGAAACATGGCGTGTACTATTATTTTTCCACGCTGGAAAATGATAAAAGATAAGCTTCATGTTACTCTATTGAATTTTATAACACAGCAGGTAAACGGCATTTCAACAACTGCACTTCGTTATTCCCGCACGTCAGTAAAACAACTTAAGTTTTGGGCCACCTATTCCCAAAATGCGTTGCGTTTTACGTCACGTTCTCAATCTCTATAATGAGCCAATTAGGTTCCACGTTACAACGAGACAACATAGGTACATCGTTGATGAAGATTGGAGAGTGAGAGAAGGTGTTCGTGAACGCGCTCCTATCGTTACAGGCGCAAATGTATTTAATTATTTGAGTTGGGATGGTGGTGGAGAAGTTTGCCCCTTGTCTCGAAATCCTATAATGTGATATTCATATGTCATGATATAATAAACATGGCGAGTCAATATTGAGCAAGAATTCACTTAGCATACACATAGGCTAAATATGATCCCCACAGTAAATGCTTTGAACTAACTGTAGCCGTTATGTGCGCAATAGGCTGTCTACCCGACGAAAATGACTCTTAATAAGTAGACATGGGATGTAAGAAACGTGTGGATACCAGATATGCTATTTGTGCTGCACCCAGTGTGAATTTGCAGTTTAAACCTACATTTGTAGACAGACGAAATGAAGCCAACGCATATTATAGGCTTACCGGTAGAAGCGCGCATCCATGTTATGTTTCGAGCAGCATGCATTTTGCGGTCACTGTCGGAAACTTTTGCCGTTATCTACTGTAGGCTGTGACCCCCAACGCTGCCTTGTTATGAACTAGGCTACAGGTCTGCAGCTGAGCGTTTTAAAATAGTTTTCATAGCCTAGCCTACACGACAGCGAGTAGGTTAATAATTGGGTTTAGTTAGAGAATTTCTTCGCATTTCCTAGAATGTCTTATCATTCCTAGCCAACGCATACATAGTCTAATGCAAATAATAGTAACCTATTAGAACGACATTTGCTTTTTTCTTTTATTCACAAAGCCTGGTATAATGATAATCCACAGGCATCAAGTATCGGTAACTTAATCCTAATCGTCAGTCATTTTTTAATGTCTTCTAGAATGCGTTATCAACATGGACGCGCGAGGACGCTCGTGCCGAAATCGAAACTCGTGCATGAGCTGAGACAGCTCGTGAATGAGCTGTTTCGTGCATGCGCTGGTGCCGGATATGGTACAACCACGGAACGCCATTTTTCAAAGATGTCGGCGGCCAAATGACATGCTAACTGGCTGAAGCTAACCCTCCAAATCCTGACCCCCTGGTCTGCAAGTAGGCATGACCATGACCTCTTACGTGATTGGACGTCGGGCTCCTCCAATCACATGCGAGGTTATTGTTATATGACAATAGGCAAGCTTGCCTGTGAAACTCTGTCAGTTGGAAGATGGAAGTCCCACCTATAGTGTCTATTTATTGCAAATGTACATACTGTATTAATTCTTAAACATAGCATTATTCTACTGCCCTTCATTCTATCCTTACTCTTCTGTATGTTTTATTCTTTTTTATATTATTGTTGAGTGTAAAAGATTGAGAGCAAAGATTCACCGGAGTCAAATCCCTTGTTTGTTTACGCCAACCTGGCCTATAAAGCTGATTCTGATTTCGTGTATCTTTTTTTTACATAACATTTGCCATTGCTAATGACATACACAGTAATTAATCTAGCATACTTTCAAAATAGATTCAAGCTAAAATGTAAGAGTCTCTCTCTAATTAGGCTATATGTCCACACGCAGCAAAACAAACTTCCCCCCCTCCGTTTTACCTGGCAGCGTTTCAAGAGTATTTGCGTCCAAATGGATCCATCTCAATCGATCTCAATACGACTCAACACGCTACTTCATATTCCAGGCCTTTACGTGGCGCTGTTTCAGTTCACCAAATCACCAAAAACGGAGAGGAAGAAGAAGTCCAAATGATGAGACGTTGAGGTGAAAACTATTTTTCAGATTATGAGTGGAAGGCTAGAGCACCTGCCAAAAACTCCCGTTTCCCCCTTGTTTCTCTCCTATCTTAAGGTCATCTCCTGCCGCCCTCCCGTTTTGTTGTTTCTCCCCAAAAACTCTCGGAATTTGCATGGCCATCATACTTCATTCGAAAATAACTGATCCATTCTGTTCAAGTTCAACTCCAAATGACCTTTTGCAGCAACGAGAGCTGCCGGTGGCAGCAGGGGAGGGGATACAAACGCTGCTATTGAAGTTGTACACTCTCTACTTCCCGTAGTGTAGACTTGGCCAGACTTGACCACGTGACGAATCACGAGGCACGGACCCGCACGGACCCTTGTGGATATGAGGCGGCATCTAAACACCTGCACATACGTCAGGGATGTAAAAGCCAATTAGGGCAAAGACCTGACGTCATGAAGGCAGGGTCTAGGCTCCGCTGCTCTTCGCAGTACCTCCAGAGCGGCTGCTCTGCTGCTCCGCAGCAGCCTGGTCACGCCTTGCTCCCGCGATAAGTTAAGGCCATGTGATACCGACTGCCGAGTCGAAAACACACCCATCTAGACCATCGTGGACAGATTTTTAACCACGTGCATCTTGTGCTGCGCAGTTTTTGTGCTGCGCAGCCAACTTGAACGCGCCTATTTTCAGACAACAGGTTGCCATACACCTGACACATAGCCTACGCAGTCACTTACTTTGAATTTATTTCAACCGTTCTGTCATAGGCTGACACCTGGCAACGTAAACCCAAATAATAAGAAAACCGGTGCAGTTCACAGCCGAGTCTCGCAAGCAACCGGGCTAGTTAGCCTAGGCTACTCCAGAATTAGCTAGGGTGACCAGACGTCCTCTTTTGCCCCGACATGTCCTCTTTTTGAAACCTAAAAATGTGTCCGGGCGGAATTTCAGAATCGTCCGGGATTTTGTTATTCTAGCCTAACGTGTTTTCACCGAATTTGCATGCTCTCTCTTTCATTCACATAGTAGGCTAATCACGCCCTCCCCCTACAGTTCGCTTTGCGTTAGGCGCGTTCAAGTTGGCTGCGCAGCACAAAAACTGCGCAGCACAAGATGCACGTGGTTAAAAATCTGTCCACGATGGTCTAGATGGGCGTGTTTTCGACTCGGCAGTCGGTATCACATGGCCTCAACTTATCGCGGGAGCAAGGCGTGGCCAGGCGGCTGCTGCGCAAAAGAGCAGCCGGTCTGGAGGTACTGCGGAGAGCAGCGGAGCCTAGACCCTGCCTTCATGACGTCAGGTCTTTGCCCTAATTGGCTTTTACATCCCTGACGTGTGTGCAGGTGTTTAGATGCCTCCCCATATCCACAAGAGTCCGTGCGGGTCCGTGCCTCGTGATTCGTCACATGGTCAAGTCTAGCCAAGTCTACACTACGGGAAGTAGAGAGTGTACAACTTCATAGCAGCGTTTGCATCCCCGCCCCTGCTGCCACCGGCAGCTCTCGTTGCTGCAAAAGGTCATTTGGAGTTGAACTTGAACACGGCTATCGAGTTGAAGTGTAGAGCCTGACCTTAGAGCTACCGTCATTGGTCGATATTCTCGGCCTAAACATTTAATTGGTTATTCACCTCATCAGCGCACACTTCCTTGTTTACCACTGGCAACGCGCAAAACTATCCGGCATCTTCAGCCATGCCGAAACGCAAGTGCAAGTTCACTGACTAATTGAAACGTAATTTCCATGTTTTCGTCTCGGTCGAGATCAATGCAAAGCAGACAGTTTAGGAGGACTGAAAAGTATCAGCCATTGGACAACTTTTCAACTTTAAAAATGTCTCATTTTGTGCAATTAGGTTTTATTCTTTTTAATTATTTTTGTTTTACCATTGTTGTGACTATACTTTACATTGTATAGCCTTCAAATTTTGTTTTTGCACATTTAAAACTTTAAACTACAAAATAGCCTTTTGAGGCAGTGTTTTTCTAGCCTGATTACCATCGACTTTCAAAGGCTCTGCGAGACTTTAGTCTGACCAACAGCCTGTGCTAACATGGTTTCTTGCAAGCGCTGGTTGACCCGCCTCCTTTAAGTGCCTCGATTTGCTACTGGTAGATGTCAGAAAGCGGTTTGCCGAGTTTAAACCAATAACAACACTCTTTCCTCTGCCTTGAACACGCCTCTACCCAGAGCCGTTGGAGCTGCTCAAAGTTGATTGGTTCTCGACCAAAGGGGGCAGTTCCGCAGATTTCGGGAACTCAGAAATCCTTCTCAATGAGCAGTTGACCAGACCAGCAGCAAAAGCCTGAAGGCGTTGCGTCACTGGGAGGGCGTGCCAGGCTAGTGTTTTTCTGCTAGTGTTGGGCCGGCCAATAAAGCTCATTATCATATATCACCATGTATGTTGACACAATTGTATGAATGCACGTGTTCATAGGTGCATAGCCTACAGTGGGTACGGGTTGAGAATGCACCTTCTCCCGCGGGACTCCCGAAGAGATCCCGCAGGCCGTCAAGCCGATTTTTTTCGAGGCTAAGGCAATGTACCCAAACAACCACCAGGTGGCAGAAAGTTTCATCCCGCATTTCAAAATGATGAAGACCGCATATCCGTCAATAGTCGACTCCTTCATCTCATTTAATCATTACAATGAAGGTGATGACTGGCGAAATTATTCAAACGACGTTTCAATGAACCATTGTTGAAATGAATGAAAATGGTTATAGAAAATCGCCTACAGCCTAACGCCGACACAGCTGATTCTTTGATTGATTAAGCTGTTTTGATGTAGGGGATGGGTAAACTGGCGCGCTACAAACATGTTACCAATCAAATGTAATATTAGTAGGACTAGCCTACTTAGACACTTTAGCAACGTTGCCATGTTAATTTGGGCTAGAAGTGCTTGGTTGTGGTGGCGCTCCTGTCCGCTGCTTCTCCCGAATTGTGTGGCAAATTTGTCAGCAATCAGCTTAAATGTCAAATCATATTTATTTCTCTTTGTCGCCATGGTATTGGGGGAAACGCGGAGAAACGAGACGGTCAGTCCTCGTATTTTTTCTTCGCGTTTCGTTATAAGAAATATATAGGTAATAGTTAGTCTTCTTTCGTATTGAACAGATAGGCTACGGGACGCTCTTTGTTCCGTATTTTAAGGAACTACTCAATGCACACACACTACAATGAAAAACACACAAAGAAATCGCTAAACATATAGCCTACAACCAAATGACACTTTAATGTAGCGTTTCTCAAACTATGGGCCGCGAAACGTGGAGACTGCTGCTGGTCCGCGAGACATGGAGTGAAATTAGGTCCGGTGATCTGATAATTTGCTGCGCAATTGACCAAGCAACCGCGGACCGACAGAAAAAGAAAGCAAACGTTGCTGTTATCGGGAGGAAATGCTTGCTAATTTTATGTGTTTAAAGGAATAGTTCGGAATTTTGGACATAGGACCTTATTTCCAACTTAGTCGGGGTGATATAGGTCGGTGAAGACCATTTTCAGTGAATTTCTGCCCTTCCTTGAGTTGCAGCGTTCATCACGTGCTAACCTAGGTGCCGAGATAACGCAAGTCAACGGTAACATCCAGCCTCCCACTGAAAACACTCCACAGAACACCCGAAACAAATAATGAAAACGTCAGACTATCAATGCACATGCCTGTGTTGATAGAACAATGTTAGAAATAAAACTAACCTTGCATCGCATTGCAATAGCCTACTTTGTTCCCTGTATCGCAGTGGCGGATTGATATTGAGAAACTAGTCCCTCAAAATGTAATAAATCATTGAGTTGCAAGGTTAGTTTTACTTCTAAAATGATTCTATCAACACGGACACGTATATCGATAGTCGGACGTTTTAATTGACTTGTCTCGGGTGTGCGGTGGAGTGAGTAAGACTGTTGTTGATGTCAGACTGATGTTACCGTAGAAATGCTTTAGCTAAGAAACAGCGTTAGCAAAGGGGGACGCTGCAACTGAAGGAAGGGGTTATCCGCGATAAAAACGGTCTCCACCGACCTATATCACCTCGGTAAAGTTGGAAATTAGGTCATATGTCCAAAATTCCGAACTATTCCTTTAAACATAGAGCCATACAATTAGGTGTGTCTGTTATTATGATAATTTTCGAGCATAACTGCTTGTCCATAGCTCAGTGACAGGTGTTAATAGCCTTGCCATAAGCACTGCTGTGGAATGCAGGTGCTTCTTTTATTATGCGGTTAGAGCATAAGCGCTTACTCATATAGACCAGGGGTCTTCAACCTTTTTCAGCCCAAGGACCCCTTGGCGGTGAGAGAGACTGAGCACGGACCCCCACACCTGGCACACCTCAAATCATGCCTATCATTTGAACCGTCAGTCATTAGTGCCTACATGCATGCACGTACGCGCACGCACACACACGAACGCACACATTCCAAACATAAGTTATTATTAACAGGGGGGTAAACTGCTTTATACAACTCGTTTCTGATAATTCTTTACATAGTGTTGCATAAACTCGCCCTATAATAGAATGAATGTCACAAGGGTCAACTAAGGTGGATATGTAAGGGATAATCAACGACACACCGTGCGTTTCTAGGAAAATAATGCACGTTTTAAGTGTTAATAAGGTCCCGACGCCGCAGGCATTATTGCAGTGCATTATTTTCCTATAAACGCACGGCGCGGAGTTGATTATCCCGTTTATACTGTCATTTTCGTTTATATTGCCGCTGTCTTAGATACAACGTTGCTGTGTTTACCGTTACATTCACATTGGCGAATTAATATTCAAGTGTGAGAAGCTCCGCTTTAACCCTCTCTGGTGGTATAAATTCAGCTAAATTCAGGCAAAGCTTCATTTGCTCAACCTGATACAGACAGAGAGCCTCTACATCTTGTGTAAATATAACTTGTCTTACACAAGGAAACACAAACACACAAGATTATCGTTATCGTTTCATTTTTATGGTATGACATCGCGGAGAACGTTGGATTAATGAATTCACGCAGAACGCCTTGACCCCCGGTTGAAGACCCATGATATAGACTATAACTCAGGGACAGGTGCAAAACCACCAACTGGGATGGATCGAAGGGCAAGCAAGCACTGTCACACAACGTGAAGGCCTTTGTGTTGTCAACACTAAACAGAAAGTTTCCTACCATGGGGAGAAGTGGCCACAAGGACTGCATCGATAAGATCAACGAATGCCTTCGCAAGCCCCGAAACCCCGGTGATACATTTTCTTTCCTTTAATTCAATAAAAAAATGTTTATCTGAAGAACTTTTCCGAGGTTGTCTTGTCTACCAAATCCTAAACTTAAATAGCGTAAACATTTTATCTTATGAAAAAACTCTTAGGGGGAACAGTTAGGCAGCCCTTCCTCCATATCGTAGTAGGCCTATAGGCAATTTATTAGAGGGGTCAAAAAAACTCATAAAGTAGGCTAGCCTGCTACTTTTTCCAGACTAAATGTGTCACTTTAAGCCTACCTTACATTGCCAGACTTTGCAAAGATTTGGAAAAGATTTTTGAAAGACTACAGTCTCAGACCCCCTCACATCTAAAGACAATTCATTGAGTTTTTAGTCACAGTCTAGTCACAGGCCAGTCTCCGATTAGGATTTTGCAAAGACTGTGGGTCACTATTTACAAGACTGCTGCTAGATTCCTTCAAATTATTTCCATCGTGCAATAGGCTACACGTCATCATTAACAGGAAATCACATGATAGCCTACTCATATCAAAGTATTTTTTTCGCGTTTCTGCAGCATTGTTTGATGTGTGACATCACTAACAGATATAGAGTTGTTCTGTCTCGTAGAATAGCCGACTAATAAATTATAAGAAATGAAATAACAAATAATCATATAGGCTACAGCTGTTGCCTATTTTGCCCCTTCCTGTTTTCGTGTTCGCGAGAGGTTACTATTGGTTTTTAATGTTCACGTCACTATTTGCATGAGCCACGACTGAAAAGACTTCCGATAATATCAAACATGTTTGATATTGTCGTAACGCCAAAACTAGAGAAAGACTGCCTTCGACGGACTTAAAACCGCTAAGATTGGCACCTTACACTAAACGATTTCGATGACGGGAGCGCGCTGCGATTCTAGCACAACTCTCAAGATTTCCACCCGATTTTGGAAATTTAGTCGCCGACTGTTAAAACAGGCCAAAATCGTGCAATGTAAGCCAGCCTTTAGTGATTGGCTCTTTCAAATGCAAATGAGGTGGATGGGCTTTTGAATGGGCCTGCTGCAGGTGAGAGGACAAATCCTAAGAATTTGTTGTTTTTACAAAGTGCCATTATCATTTAGCCTGGATGCCAGACCGAAGTTTAGCCCCGCCTCCATTCTTTTTCTGCAGGGAACTTCGGTCTGGCACTGCTCCGTTCAGCTGCTATTATTCGAGATACACTTCGGCTCGGACCAATCACATTTCACAGGGCGGGCTTTACGTGATGATTGACATATGAACAGCAGTGACGTTCACGGCTGCATGCGTCCTCGTTCAACGAGTTAGGTGTGAGACCATGTTCGCTTAGGTTGATTTTGATTGCAACAGAAACGCTATGGCTATGAATGCATAATTTGTTCATGCAGTTTGGCCTTTTGTTTATCTTAGCTATTGAAACGGAGGTTTTATCACGGATTCGCACAACTATTTCTGAACACTTAGACCAACGAGGATATGTGGGAAAACTTCAGTTTCACTTTCACCCAGTTAAAACAGCATGTTTGGGTGATGTTGTTCCCGTTTGTTTAAAAATGTCTGTTTGCTCGTTGGGTTAACGACACACTTCCCCAGCTGTTCATTGCATATACAGTTTGAAGGAATTATTTTTAAAAACGAAGGAGGATGTTTTCCATAGCCTACCCTGCTACATATTTCTGTCTTAGATTTCGCAGATACTGACAGCCAATAACTTGCCCTGTTTGGTTTGGTCTATCCAATGAGTGCAGAGCTATCCCCCCCGCACTGTATCGGTTGAATCACGCCCCATAATCGCAGCTGAATGGAGTTTCAGACTCATATTCTGATAAGAATTGAGTATGGCGTCGTCAGGCTAATTATCATTGGCATATTCTCTTAAAACAATACATAAGTTTAGAGCGAACGTTTCAACTATGTTTGCCATGGTAGACAAAAACACTCGAATAAAACAATAGCCTAAAAAATAACTGTAGTGCGTAATGGACACGGCTCTATATCCTAAATAATTTTTGAGGTTCGCCATTTGGTAAAAAGCCAGGTCTATATATATATATATATATAGAGAGAGAGAGAGAGAGAAAGAGAGAGAGAGAGATTCATGCATTCTGCATTACCGTGACCCTATACCTTGGATGTTTTTTTTTCTCATTGGAATACAGCAGGACAGGATGCCTTTTATCTATCAAACGCAAAAGCTGAGATTGTTGGAAGGACTAGGCTACTCAACAAACTTGTTTTTCGTTTCTGGGAGATCTCATTATCGTTTTGGATTGTCGGATTTTATACTTATTGTATATATAGGATGAACAAAGTCCATGGATTTGCTATATTAAATCCAGTAGCCTAATAATTAGGCTATGTGCCACGTCCGATTTCGCAAGTGGTGTAGTAGGCCTAGGCTACATTTAAAAATCGACAGCCGTATGTGAGATCCATTTCATGAAGAGCAATTGTCTTGTGCGATCATGCCCCCTCCCCCACACTCGTCTAACCAGTTCACTACATTATAGCCTACCTATATGTGGCACTGAGGACGACTGCCTCTCCCTCTTCTCTCTCGACAGACACCTGAGCCCGACTCGTCAATGTAAAAATGTGCGTGAGTGTGCGCTGAACCACGAATTCACATAGGCTATTAACTTTTCTTTTCAGCAGACATCGCAAACATAAAAAAAATCGCAAAACAGAAAATCTTTAATTTTTTAATAAAACGACAACTGTTCTCTTGAGTTACGGAGGGGTTCTTCGAGTGGGTTTCGAACCCCCGTCGCTGGCGTACCTTGCACATGCTCCAACCAGTTGCGCCACAGCTCGATTGTTAATATCGTTATGCTTTATTCGCGCCATCGACTTGAAACGCTGATCAAAAGTTCTGACATGTTAAACTGACGTTAGTTATTAATTCACCACATGATAAAATGCTGTCATATAGCTTGACGCCCAGCAGCCTATGGTAGTCTATGCCTATCTCTGAATCAACATGAACATGCATACGATACATACGTTGCTAGAAACTTAGCCTATATTGCGGAGCTAGGCCTCCTAGTCGATGGTTACAATGAATCACCCTCACTGCCCTATCGCATATCTGACCATCCATTGTTACAATGTTACAAAATGTGCGATCTTCTCCATGCATGTAGCCTACGGTTATAAGTGACAAGCATAGGCATGTATTAAAGAGATTTCTGTTAAATACATTTTATTTTCAGTCGTCAAAAGTGGTGGGGACAAAATCTGTGATAACAAGTGCTGGGTACATGTAGGCTACCCAGCGTCGCCGGTTAAAATGAACATGCCTCCGTTTTAAAATAGCCTATACACGGAAATGCGGTCTTGTAGGCTAACCGTAATGAATTCATGAATTAATCTAAGGTTGCCTTTCGAGTATTTCAGGTTGAATTGAAGGCTATTTCCTTCTGATAGGCCTATAGGCGATTTTCTAAAACCATTTTCATTCATTTCAACAATGGTTTATTGAAACGTCATTTGATTAATTTCGCCAGTCATCACTTTCATTTTAATGATTAAATGAGACGGATATGCGGAGCATTTCTCTCCCCCTCCATTAACCAAAACGTTGCTCTGGCATCTCTGCTGGACTGACTGAGTTATAGGCTACGTCGAGTGAGAGAGTGTGAGGCAGTGGAACATTTTAATTGTTTTTTGTCTTTTTCTTTTGCTTCATAAACTTTATTGAAAAAGGTATGGTGTAGTAGCCTAGAAATCTAGACGCACCCTAGCGGGCAAACATATTTTTGCCTAGCGGGATGGTCTAGGGTCGCACCGTTGAGGCCAAGCCTGCGCTATAGGCTCCAGGCCAGCCTAGCCAATCAGAACACTCTATCTGTGTACCGAGTCCTTGAGCCCACCTTAGCCCACCAAAAGATGGATGAGGCTAACGAAGCGCGCTCGTTTGAATCGGCTTTGAAAGAGTTAGACTTGGGCTTTTCTTTGAAGGTTGAGCAGAAAGTAGCACTCAAGTCATTCGTTTTAAAGAAGGATGTATTTGCCGTTTTGCCGACCAGCTACGATTGGTCACAAATGCTGGCCTATTACGTGCAGAGGCAGTTTGAAAGACAACTGTTCATCCCACCCACAGGCATCAGCTCTGAATGGTCCGACCCCAGACTATACATTTCTGTATAGTTTGGCTTGCCAGGCTAATGGTGTAGTGCAGACTGTGAAAAGGTGCACGCACAACCTTTCGCCCAACAGTCTCTCGAATATCCCTCACCTCCGAGGTGGGAAACTGTGGCATTTTGGAGGACACAGGGGGAACATGTGTGACTGCTCCATAACATTCGTGGGCATGAACATGAGCATGGCTGAACATGTCGGGGAACTGACCTAGGACCCTCTGCCTTTTTGGAGGGGAGGGGGCAGGTTCCTTTATCCCCAGTCTGCCGCTTTCTCTTGCCCTCCTGGGGGTTGTAAGGGTGGTTTCTCGCTGTTACTGCGGTGAAGAACTGCTTCGGCCAAGGCCTGGGATTAACAGCCCTAGGCAAGGGTTGTTGCGCATTAGCCTGGGCGCTTGCGTTGGCTGGCTGTGGCCGTGGTCTTCTGTAGTTCGGCTGTGAATTCACCGATGTTGGACAGCGGTTCGCTGTCAGTGCAGCCCAGAAGCTGGTGTACGCAAGGGGGCATTCCCATTGTGAGATACCGAAACTAATGTTTGAAAGAGAACTGCAGATGTACTGCACAGGCCTATTAATAACACGTGAATTTTGGTGTTATTGACAATCGCTATTGTAGTTGCAAATAGCCAGTCATCGCCTGACATGTTTCAACGTTGTTGATATTGGAACTTACCGACTGGCACCTTCAGTTTTAACTTGACATGAAGTCATCATCCCATAGCCTTCTTCGTTAGAATCTGTCCATTTCTTTCCAACTTGACCGAGGTAATCCATACGACTCACGTTAGAACAACAGTGATCGCTTACATTCTCCTGTCTGACTAGTTGGTATTTTATGCATGTGTAACGGATGCCAGCTAGTTAGCTGTGCTTGTCGAACGTTAGTAAACCCCACTCCTTGACGCCTCAAGAGTGCTGCTGGCATGAAAGTAGCCTGGGCTTTTAGCTGGATTATTAGCGCCCTCGACTCCCGATCCGAGGTGCTACTGATTCGTGGGTTCGAGTCCAGGCGTATGCAGGGCTGAACCGCGGTGATTCCACACCACGCAGGTTACACATGAAGAGGCTGAGGTATCTTTAGAAAATCGAGACAGTTTTTATTCTCTCTACCGACTACTAGGAGTCCCCTTCAAAAATAACAAACCAAATCTAATCTACAACACAACACAAGTCATCCACACATAATCCACTTCAACTCTGACTAACTACAATAGACGTCTTAAAACACATTATTATTAACAATAATAATAATTATAAAAATAGCATGCCTGGTTAAATAAAGTGTACACTGAAAACATATAGCCTGTAAAAAAAGATTCTGAATCCGGTGGTATTCTTGACAAATCAAATAGTAATGTACTGCTGAGCCTCTGGAGACGATCCTCCATCTCCTCAGCAAGTAGACCGTGAGCCAGGGCCTCAAATTATGGAAACCGTTACCGAAAAGGTGGCAAAGGCTACCATACCTTTTCTGAAAGCTTGGAATCTCAGCTTTTCAATGATGTATGATGGCCATCCGACAAGAGTAGCTGTTTTGAGTTACGACACATAATGTAAACTAAGGTTAAAGAAATAATGTGTATAAATCAAGCAGAACACTGGAATATTTTATTTTGTTATGTTTGGTATCATTTTAAAGGGGAGACTCTGAGCTTTCATTTAAATCCTTTCGTGAACATTTTGGATAAGTACAGCCAACCCTGGAGCTCTTCAAACCTTTAATCACACACATTTCCCTACCATTTCCCTGCCATTTTTTGTCTTTTAATCCTGTGGCACCTGGGAGCATCAGAGAAACAAAATCCAAACACTGAAATACTGGCATGACCCTAAGGATTCAGGAAATGTATCATTTACCCATATTATCTGATTTGGAGGGGGTGATTTACAGTCTTGTATCAGAGATGGCGTTTTTTCAAAGACATAAACAGTAGTGTACTATTACCCTAGGCTAATTTGTTGATATGTTGAGTTGAAAGTCTGAGGTAAATATATTTTAAATAATAATTATTGATACAGATCATTTTGAAAAAGTTGTTATTCAGCATTCTCAGCATTTTTAGATAGTTAAAAAGGTCCTTAATACATATCCACCACATATCATTTATATCAGGTCCCCACTTTCTTGGAATTTATATTAAAAAATGAATGCCTTTTTCTCAGGCAAGAAAATACACGTATACACAGGCTGCGATACTGTAAGTGCATTTGCAGGCCATGGTTAAGTGTCAGCCCGAAAACTTCTCTGAGACCTTTCAGAAGGTTGGGGCAGACTGGGCAATGACACCTGCGTTGTATGCAGCCTTAAAGGAGTTCACATGTCAAATGTACAGCTCCAAGTCCAGAATCACCAACATCAATGAAATGAAGTATGCACTTTTTTTGTGCAAAGAAAGGCGTAGAATCCTGGCAGTTAACTCCATGCTCGGATTCTCTCAGGAAGCACGGTCTCAGAGCTAACTATCAAGGTGCTATCTGGAGAAGATGCCTCGAGAACAACCCTGAAGTTCCTTCCCCAGTTGAGCATGGGTGGTCTAGACTGGACCAAGATGGTGACTTGCAGCTCTCCATAGACTGGTTCAATGTCTCCATTGGTCCACAAGCAGTACTTGAGTTTCTGTCCTGCTCATGCAAGAGGGACTGTGTCACTCCTCATGTCAGTGTGTTGCACTGTATAACAACTTTTTCAAAATGATCTGTATCAATAATTATTATTTCAAATATATTTACCTCAGACTTTCAACTCGACATATCAACAAATTAACCTTAAGGGTAATAGTACACTACTGTTTATGTCTTTGAAAAAACGCCATGTCTGATATAAGACGGAAACTCATCCCCTCCAAATCAGATAATATGGGTAAATGATACATTTTCTGAATCCTTAGGGTCATGCCAGTATTTCAGTGTTTGGATTTTGTTTCTCTGATGCTCCCAGGTGCCACAGGATTAAAAGACAAAAGATGGCAGGGAAATGGCAGGAAAATGTGTGTGATTAAAGGTTTGAAGAGCTCCAAGGTTGGCTGTACTTATCCAAAATGTTCACAAAAGGATTTAAATGAAAGCTCAGAGTCTCCCCTTTAAAATGATACCAAACATAACAAAATAAAATATTTCAGTGTTCTGCTTGATTTATACGCATTATTTCTTCAACCTTAGTTTACATTATGCGTCATAACTCAAAACAGCTACTCTTGTCAGATGGCCATCATACATCATTGAAAAGCTGAGATTCCAGGCTTTCAGAAAAGGTATGGTAGCCTTTGCCACCTTTTCGGTAACGACCAACCCCTCTGGCTCACGGACTAAAGCTGCTGCTGGTCTTTCAGGTGGCGAAGACACATCCACAGGGATGGGTGGCGCACTTGAATGGCATGGTTCAGAGTGCGATGATTACCTACAATAAAAATGAACTTTTTATCCTGTATATTGGTTATGCTTGAAAATGCTGACAGTGGCCTACTGTAGGCCTACACATCAAAAGTAATGTGCGCTCGGCAATTTTTTCAATTAATCAGAAAATCAGTTTTAATCACTTACATTCAACATGGTTGTTGGTCCTTGCTCCATGTTTCGCTCGTATACATTCCACTTTGCAGGTGGGAAGGCTGCTCCAGGGTGGATGTAGGTATTGTTGAATGTGGACATATTGTAAGAAGTCCTGCAGCTCGTGGTGGTCCCACTGGGTGTGCCTGGTGTTGTGGTGGTGAAGCAGCAGGTGAAAGTTATTTTGGACCAGGGGCAGTGGCTGGTGGCTGAGTGCCATCACCTTACGGATGACTGCTGCCAATCGATCGCCATGCCGGGATGCAGCAGCCAGTCCAAGTCCCTGAACCCTCCTCCACAAGGACTGGTTGAAGTGGAAGTAGCATCCACACACTCGTGTCCTTGGAAGCTCTGTTTCCAGGGGGTAATCCCTATGTTCCCCGGGTCCTATGTTCCCCATTTTCCCCCAAAAGGGTCCTATGTTCCCCGGTTGCAATACATACCGGGGAACATAGGACCCTTTTTGGGAAAAGCAGGGAACATAGGACACTTTCTAAAATTTAAGAAAAAAAGGGTCCTATGTTCCCCGGTCCCATACAAAGTAGGGAACATAGGACCCTGGGAACATAGGACCAGTGTGGCCATCAGTGCCTGTTCAAAGTCACAGATGACTTTTAGAGGTCTCTAATGGTGATGCGTTATTCTCCTTACTGCACTGTTGACACATTAACACCTGGCGATAGTGTCCAATTGTGCATTGGCCCATCTGGACAAGGACATGGTGGAACAGCAAAGCCATACACATCCCCCATCACAGTAGATAGTGATTGTAGGGACGTGGGATAGGACTTAAATGTTGCATCCATGTAAAGGGTCTCACAGCATCGCAGCGTCCGCAAGTTCTCCTCAGTGGCAAAGACAGCGACATCCCACTCCTCATGCAACAGGAGTTCCCTCTCCACTTCTCCAGTTATCGCTGGGCTGAAATCTGCATTGTGCGCCCTTACTCTGTCAGGGCAGGGGGATGCACATGTTCACTGACCTCGTGCACAATGATGTTAGAATCCTCTTCCTCCACATCAAAGATGTTGGTCCGCAGTACTGCTTTGCAGTTCACTCTCCGGCATCTACATCTAATATTTGCTTGGTTGGTGTGGTGCCTGTGGTATCGAAAGTTGTCCAGAGCCAACACTTCCTCCTCTGTCTCCAGCCATTATCTTTGCCATTGTTCCATCTTCTCCTTGGTAATAAGGTAGCTAGGCTTTATGACAATTTTTTTCTCCCTGTTTGGTGCGCCTAACCTTTTTCTTTTTAGGCGCACCAGCACAAAATGTAGGTGCACCCACATTTTTCATTTAATTGCCTTTAACACCCAAATATCAACTTTTTATCATTCTCCTTTCATATGTGAATGATTTTTTAAACAACTGTAAGGTGTAGAAAAAGCTTGTCTTTATTTGAAACACACATATAAAGAATATATAGTATATACATTATACTGACATTTCAGATATTCATGACCGCCCACTTTATGCAGATTATAGCCTACTATTCATATTACAACTCCACCTCTTAAGCTAGCCAACTAGACAGCTGAATTTATCATAGTCTATTGGTTGGACTGTTCAGTTTCCCCACGTGTTTAAGTTTCGAGGTAAGCTAAGCCATTTTGAGTCTTGGAGTTGGAAAACATTGGAATTGAGATGATCAGTCAACTTGAATGCAAGAGTTTTAATCAAATGTGTGCAGCATGCTAATGATGCTAATGTTACCCGGGTCTCCTGGGGAACATAGGACCCTTTTCTGAAAAAGGGTTCTATGTTCCCCGGTCCCATACGAAGAGGGGAACATAGGACCCTTTTTTGGAACATGTGTACGCTCCCCATACATATTATGAGTAGCAGCTGCCATTGAAACATTCTTTCTCAACAGTGAAGGGGAACGTTGCATTTTTTTTTAGCTTAATTTACCTTTAAAGGAACACGCGCCACCGCTTTTTCATATTATTCCCTTAACTAAGACGAGTTGATACCTCTCGCGTTTTAATGTGTGCACTCAAACTTTGATAGCACTTAGCTAGCCCAGTTCATTCACTTGGATCCAAACAAAGATGAAGTTAGAAGCGACAAAACACCTCCACATTTTCTCTATTAAAATACAGTTACTTGAGTAGTTACACGACCAACTATGGTGAGACAAAATAAAACATGGTGCTTTTCTAAGCGAGTAAGAAGGATAACTATACTGTGTGGCGTAATAACACTTGGGAGCACTTCGACTCGGCGCAGTAATACCATCACTCTTGGATTTTCAGTTTCACTTTGGAGTGAGGATATTACTGCGCCGAGTCAAAGTGCTCCAATGTGCTATTCCGCCACACATTATCCTTCTTACTCGCTTAGAAAAGCACCACGTTTTATTTTGTCTCACCATACTTGGTAACTACTCATGTAACTAGCATTGGCATGGTTTTATTTGAGTTAGCCTATTAGCTGGTTTCATTCTCATTAAGCTCAATGCTATTCAAATCGGCAGCCGTGGTGTACTGGTTAGCGCATCGGGCTTGTAACCGCAGGGTTGCCGGTTCAATCCCCGACCAGTCCACCACGGCTGAAGTGCCCTTGAGCAAGGCACCTAACCCCTCACTGCTCTGGGTTGTGTGATTCACCTCACTGTGTGTTCACTGTGTGCTGTGTGTTCACTAATTCTGTTAAATTGGGTTAAATGCAGAGAACTGAATTTCCCTCACGGGATCAAAAAAGTATATATTCTATTCTATTCTATTCTAATAGACTAACTGAAATAAAACCATGCCAATCTCTTGGTATGGAGAAGGGTATGTGTTGATGTGGGTTTATTTTAATTCCAAAGGCCAAGGGGACTTTATCAGGGTGCATAGTCTCCTGGATAAAGGAAGTAACTGGCATTTAAAAAATATAACAAATAAAAATGCTAGCCTCTATGGGAATTTTAACACATAGGGTTAACATAGGCGTTCCAATGCTTATGACCCTTTTAAGGAAATATTTATTTATTTATATATGATACATTATTCATTCACAAAGAAATATATCTGGAAAGTCATTAAACCTCTTTTTACTTGGGAGACTTTGTCCACAGAGATTATGCTGCACATGTCCTGTTACCTGTTCTTCCCAGTTTGGCAAGTAGGCCTACAAATAGGCCTCTCTACCTCTCACCAAATACTGTTGTTACCCACTCTGGTCAGAGTACGGCTTTGACACATTCAGACGAATTGTAACTGTTATGATCTGTTGCTGCTTAAAGGAGTCCTAGAATTCAAAACCACATTCACCTTGTTACTGTTGAATTTAGGCTGCGAGCAGTGTCCAAAGGACAACACCAAAGACTTTGCCGCGTCCCCCGCCTGCTTTCGTATGCAAATTGGGAAATAGAAACAGCCGTGTTGAAATGCTCCAATCTGAACAGAGCTCAGATAACACGTAATAGGCGCCCATCCCCCTTTAGATACACCCCTCGGCCCCTCTCATTTGCATACCTTCGATTAATAATTCTTGTTAAACTGCTCTTACGATGCTAGTATCTAGATATGTGGTCTATGGCAGAGACGTTGTAATGCTAGCGTTATTACAGCTAACTTTGGAGAGTTACTATACTAAGAAATGTACTGATAAAACTTACCAATCTAACACATTCATTCTGTTGGGGAATCTGCTGCACTTCATCTTCGTCAGAACTTTCTTCTGACTCGGTTTATACATGTACGGCTGTATTCCTTATTTAAATCCATTGTTGATAGCTTTATCAAAGACTTTGGCTTTATTTACCAGCAGTAAACGTAGTTTCACTTTGCTCTAGCTTCAGACCGGTGGATTGAGCCAATCAACTTTCAGGACATATCGGCCAATAGACCAATCAGCGCGCATCTCATTTGAATATTCATGAACTTGCTGAGTGGGCGGGAAAAACAAACTGTTTCATTGCAAGGCTTATTTATGACCTTGTATTAGGCGATCTAGCAGTGCTCCTGGGGCGTTTTCAGCCCCACAAATTTACATATGACATTATTTAGGCTCAAAGATCAATTTGTAATGGTCAAAAAATGCGTTCTATGACTCCTTTAAAAGGTGCTATAGACCCCCATTAATTGTAATTCTCAGACTACATAGGATTGCTATTGGTAAGTTATTTATACCGAGGTGACTTACATTGTTGTACTACGGTGTTTTACAGAACTTCTCATACAATTGTCACTAATGAATCTCATTACTTATTTGCAGGGAATCATGGAGAATACATCTTTTACATCCTTCATATTTATGTATTATGAACCAATGAACCAACATAAATATTTGTATTTCACAATTTTTTTTCCTAAAATACATTGTAACTATTGCCTTAAATACTTCCTTACTCACAGTAGTGTATAAGAAAAAAAACCTACATGAACCGATGCACATTTTCATTTGTAATTTAGCATTTAATGGAATATACAGTAGCACATCTTTGTTACCACATATTATGACTGAACTTCTTACACAGTCACACACAATCTCTTTGGTCAACTGTTTTATTCAGATATTATGTTTACACACTTGTTGTATTGTTGAACTGATGACACTTGCTATAATGGGATATGACAGATATGCAGCAATATGTACCCCCTTACACTATCATGGCAAAATGTGTCTAAGAAAAGTTAAAATTCTCATTGCAGTGGCTTGGCTGTTTCCTTTCTGTTCCTTTGCGATGTATCTATCACTTACACTTCGTCTGACCCTTTGTGGCAATAACATCTACAAAACTCATTGCACAAATTTTGATCTCATTAAACTTTCCTGCCATGATACCTCTGTAAATAACATTGTTGGGATCCTTCTCTTGGGTGTGTATATGTTCCCACAATTCTTTGTAATTTTGTTTTCATATGCTCAGATTCTGAGGATCTGTTTACATGCATCCAAAGAATGTCGAAAGAAAGCACTTCAAACGTGCATACCACATTTGTTGACATTTATAAATTATTTTTTTGCCGGTTGTTTTGAGCTGATCCAAGTGCGTATGAAGACAACCCAGATTCCATATGGGATGGCGGTATTTATGTCTCTTTATTTTTTTATTTTGTCACCGCTTTTAAATCTTGTGATATATGGCTCTAGTGCACTTAAAATACATTTTCATCAGAAGAGGAAGTCATCACCAGTGTCATGATGAACAGTGATATCATTTGAAAAATCATGTAAGCACCAATGCAGGTGTCTCTTTCCTGCAAAAAAGATCAAAGCCCCATATTCTGGCAGCAATGGAAATCAATTGTTACTTGTCTAGCACAACTGAAATGTATGTAAAAGAATAAGAACCATGTATCCTGTGTTCATTCAATTGTAGTATATGGCACATCAGAACTAATAAATGTAATTAAAAGGTCATAGATTTGGATTTTTTTAAAATTTGGTTAAAGGGTAACTCTGGCCCTGTTATTCAAGGTCACAGAGTACTGTCAATACAGTAATGCCTGCAACCCCCTTTAGTCATTTTGACTGAAGGACCTTTAATCTGTCCTTGCGGTTTCCCTCAGCAGGGCCGTGCAGAGTAACCTGACTTTCGCCAGATCCTGTAGTTCGCTGTCTGCTTCACACAAGGGTCTGGGACTTCTCGATAGGAGATGTATTTATGAAGGCGGGTCCTTGTAAAACATCCTCGCATGAGATTTGATAAACCACTTGCCTGTTATCTTGAATGACGTGCTAGGCTTCTTCAAGCTCTTGCCAAACCCGGTCGGAAGAAGAGTAAAAACATCCTTGCCACCAATAAATGTCTTAAAATAAAAATATTCTCTGTTAATCTTTTAAAGAGGTATTATGCAGGATTGGCGATTTCATCTCTGGTTTCGGTTTCGTTTTTCGTTTTCGCTCGTTTTATGCTTGCATATTTCTCTGCAGAGCTTCCCCGACAGCTTTAGCTTGTATATTTATAAATATATAGGCTAGATATAAATATATAAATTGCAAGCGTGGTTCTTCTTGTTCCTTACGCGTCTCTGACTTCCAGATGTAAACTGAAGACGATCGCTTATCAGAAAGTTGCAAGGTTGCAATAGCGGATAGGGACACTGGGGGCGGGAGGAAATATTACTGTTTTCGATGAAACTGGTCAGTCAAGCAAAACAACGATCTCTGAGCGATTTTATGACTATGAAAAACTTGCATAGGGTCTCTTTAAAGAATGAATACTCGATAGATTCGACAAAACGGTTGAAATAGCAGAATCAATGTCAGCACAAGACTCCTCGCTGCGTGCCGCCGTTGTTGTTTGAATCAAACACTCGCTTCGGCGCTCCTGATTGGTTGATCATTTTTTGATCACTGGAACGAGTTTGGATTGCCCTCGCGTCCAGACCCTTGTGTGGAGCTCAGCGAAACGCCTCTGGTGGAGCATGGCGGAACTACAAGGGTCTGGCGAGAGTCAGGCTACGTGCAGAGACCTTTGGAGGGACATTTAAAAAGGGGTGGATGGAATCTCGAGATTTTTAAATGTTAAATGAAAACATATTTTACAGTTTAATCTGTTAAATTGCAACCCATCTTCAAACAAAAGGAATATGGAATCTTATAACAAACTGCATCATACAGTATAATGTCCTTGTATCCCAATAGTGTGTGTGTGTGTGTGTGTGTGTGTGTGTGTGTGTGTGTGCAGGGCCGGAGTGGGGCCTCTTTTCAGCCTGGGAATTTCAGGCCCAATACTGGCCCACTTTTTCCATGGTAGTGGAAATTGGATAAATTAAGCAACAGTTCAGCTCTTACTATCTTGTATTTTTTCTTATCAATATCATGGTTCAACAAATAGCCTAATTTAGGTTAAATAATAACCTGAGAAGTTAACAAGCATATTCCACTATCCCAAGGTTGATAAATTAACAAAAGCAGAAATAAATGAATAAAGCATTTGAAACGTATTCCACTCTTCGGCATAAAGGCATACTGAACTAATGTTTACAGTTCAAATCACAGTACAGTATAAAGTTACACTGTGAATAGCAACGGCATCTGTAGGAGCAGCCATCCATGTGACCGATGGACGTAAAATGTATCCAAATTCACCTTTCTGTTTAGCCTAATTGCTCACAGAGTATACTTATCACAAATAAATAGATGTCGTGGAAGAGCTGGACTTGAGCATTCAAACGATATTAGCAGCTAGGTGCTGTGATAAACTTAACGCAACATAACTAAAATTAACGTTGGTTACATTCAGATTAATCATAGGCTATTTCCATTGTGCACACAGAGCTTCATCCACCTCTACATTACTCTCGGTGGTAGCCTATCCCAAACTCTAGTCAACACATAGCTAACCATACATCAAAGTAAACAGCAGACCTTATCAGACACGAGGATATGAATCATTCCTCTGTACAATACGCTGATCCCAAGTAATCCGGTTTTAAAATTGCAGTAAATTTCTACATGTTATCCAACTTCGGGCTAAATGATTATATTAAGCTTCCATTCTAATAGCAGCCCAACAAATGAACTTGCTTTCTAAATCAAAGTCTAAATAAAAGTTTAATAGGCATGAATCATGACTTGTTGTAACAGAGGTAAATATCGTAGCAAATAGCCTGGTGATGATGAGAGCTTAGAAATTTATTTCACACTTGCTGGAGACCCTGGTGCGTATAGTTGCGGTAGCCTACCGGCCCTGTATCGGTAGCCTATCTGAGAAATCATATTTGGGAAAAGACGTGCTATGGACCCAACCAACTCTGTTTTAGGAGGGGAGAACTCCCTCGCATGGTAGGCTAGAGCCCATGCAGAGGCTGTCAGAGGTGTCAGAATACGGAATGTCTGTAGCCTACTTCAAGAGAAGATGGACTACATGACACATGTAAAAAAAAAAAAAAAAAAAATCTCAACCGGCCCAAAAGTGAAGCGGCCCACCCCGGGCCTGTGTGTGTGTGTGTGTGTGTGTGTGTGTGTGTGTGTGTGTGTGTGCTGTAAAGACTAGTGCCCGAACAACACTGAAATTGGCAAATGTCATATACTGTACATATGACATTTGCATGCATGCACTGTAATTACACTACATGTAAATACCCATTCTCTCTCTTTTACCCCCTTTTAAATTTCATTTTTGCCATTGTTTTCCACTGGTAATTCCTTTGGATTGCATCTCTAGTTTGTCCTATGGTTTCCCGCAGCAGGGCCATGCAGAGACTTTTGGAGAGACAGGTGCTCACATTTAAAAAGGGGTGCATGGAGTCTGAATTGTATAGCATTGTCTTCAGCAAAAGCTATTACAACATGCTTTAAGATTCCTAGGACCGATCATTATGCTCTTAAAAAGTATGGAGCACTCATTTAAACAGTCATATGAAGGAATTTCATTAGCCTGCCTAAGGACAAGAGAATAAAGGCCAGTACTATTGCCCCGAACTACACTGCCTGCCAGGAGTAGATGGAAAAAACTAATTTGCATCACAAATTGTAGACTAGGCCCAGACAATGCAATGTTAGAAAAATGATGCTATCTACAAAATCACTGATAATGTTACCAGTTGGGTTGTTTTAAAATCACGTTTCTTGAAATACCCATATGTTCTTATTTCCCCAGTAAATTTCCATTATTCACATGATTTTAAGTAAGAAAAATACATTAAAACATTTTCAAGTATATGCAATTATACATGCAAGACGGTTAAGCCCCTTTTCCTTGGAAGACTTAGTCCACAGAGATTATACTGCACATGTAACCTGTTCCTCACAGTTTTGCAAGTAGGCCTACAAATAGGCCCCTCTAGCTTTCTAGAGAGCCAAGTGCTGCTACTCTCTGGTCAGAGTACTGTTTTGACAGATACAGAACAATTTTAACTGCTATGTCCTGTTGCTTCTTAAAAGGTATTATAGACACCTGTTAATTGTAAATTCTCAAAGAAGACTACAGAGGATTGCTGTTGGTAAGTTAGTTTAGCAAAGGTACTGATATTTTAAGATGAAATGAAATGACTGATGTGACTCACATTGTACTACGGTGTTTTACAGAACTTCTCATTATTGTCACTAATGAATCTCATTACTTATTTGCAGGGAATCATGGAGAATACATCTTTTACATCCTTCATATTTATGTATTATGAACCAATGAACCAACATAAATATTTGTATTTCACACTTTTTTTCCTAATTTACATTGTAACTATTGCCTTAAATACTTCCTTAATTACAGTAGTGTATAAGAAAAAAACCCTACATGAACCGATGCACATTTTCATTTGTAATTTAGCATTTAATGGAATATACGGAAGCACATCTATGTTACCACATATTATGACTAAACTTCTTACACAGTCACACACAATCTCTTTGGTCAACTGTTTTATTCAGATATTTTGTTTACACACTTGTTGTATTGTTGAACTGATGACACTTGCTATAATGGGATATGACAGATATGCAGCAATATGTACCCCCTTACACTATCATGCCAAAATGTGTCCAAGAAAAGTAAAAATTCTCATTGCAGTGGCTTGGCTGTTTCCTTTCTGTTCCTTTGCGATGTATCTATCACTTACACTTCGTCTGACCCTTTGTGGCAATAACATCTACAAAACTCATTGCACAAATTTTGATCTCATTAAACTTTCCTGCCATGATACCTCTGTAAATAACATTGTTGGGATCCTTCTCTTGGGTGTGTATATGTTCCCACAATTCTTTGTAATTTTGTTTTCATATGCTCAGATTCTGAGGATCTGTTTACATGCATCCAAAGAATGTCGAAAGAAAGCGCTTCAAACGTGCATACCACATTTGTTGACATTTATAAATTATTTTTTTGCCGGTTGTTTTGAGCTGATCCAAGTGCGTATGAAGACAACCCAGATTCCATATGGGATGGCGGTATTTATGTCTCTTTATTTTTTTATTTTGTCACCGCTTTTAAATCCTGTGATATATGGCTCTAGTGCACTTAAAATACATTTTCATCAGAAGAGGAAGTTATCACCAGTGTCATGATGAACAGTGATATCATTTGAAAAATCATGTAAACACCAATGCAGGTGTCTCTTTCCTGCAAAAAATGTCAAAGCCCCATATTCTGGCAGCAGTGGAAATCAATTGTTACTTGTCTAGCACAACTGAAATGTATGTAAAAGAATAAGAACCATGTATCCTGTGTTCATTCAATTGTAGTAGCCCAATTGGGGCAGCCGTGGTGTACTGGTTAGCCCATCGGGCTTGTAACCGGAGGGTTGCCGGTTCGATCCCCGACCAGTCCACCACGGCTGAAGTGCCCTTGAGCAAGGCACCTAACCCCTCACTGCTCCCCGAGCGCCGCTGGTTGGGCAGGCAGCTCACTGCTCTGGGTTGTGTGATTCACCTCACTGTGTGTTCGCTGTGTGTTCACTAATTCTGTTAAATTGGGTTAAATGCAGAGAACTGAATTTCCCTCACGGGATCAAAAAAGTATATATTCTATTCTTTTCTATTCTAGTATATGGCACATCAGAACTAATAAATGTAATTAAAAGGTCATAGATTTGGATTTTTTTGGAATTTGGTTAAAGGGTTACTCTGGCCCTTTCCAACACAGGGCCCTGTTATTCAAGGTCACAGAGTACTGTCAATACAGTAATGCCTGCAACCTCCTTTAGTCATTTTGACTGTTTGAAGGACCTTTAATCTGTCCTTGCGGTTTCCCTCAGCAGGGCCGTGCAGAGACCTTTGGATGGACATTTAAAAAGGGGTGGATGGAATCTCGAGATTTTTAAATGTTAAATGAAAACATATTTTACAGTTTAATCTGTTAAATTGCAACCCATCTCCAAACAAAAGGAACATGGAATCTTATAACAAACTGCATCATACAATGTCCTTGTATCCCAATAGTGTGTGTGTGTGTGTGTGTGTGTGTGTGTGTGTGTGTGTGTGTGTGTGTGTGTGTGTGTGTGTGTGTGTGTGTGCAGGGCCGGAGTGGGGCCTCTTTTCAGCCTGGGAACTTCAGGCCCAATACCGGCCCACTTTTTCCATGGTAGTGGAAATTGGATAAATTAAGCAACAGTTCAGCTCTTACTATCCTGTATTTTTTCTTATCAATACCATGGTTCAACAAATAGCCTAATTTAGGTTAAATAATAACCTGAGAAGTTAACCCTCTAACCGCCCGGGTTTTTTTGGATTTTTGCATAAAAAATTCAAAAGGCCATGGCTTGAAAGTGGTCAGAGATAAAGTCCTACTGTAAATGTGAAAATCATTGAGTATGAACTAAAGTTTATAAAGGGAGTACATTTACTCATCTAATTTGCATATTATGACGTCACAGGATGGCAATAGCGTCAAATTATGCACATTTCAGTAAATACTGATTGTTGAACACATTTGAGCAGTTTTACTTTGGTTTTTGTAATTTCTCCGACATAACAAACAAACAGGACCACAGCCACATGTAAACCAACAATAGTAAACTATTAGTATTACCACAATCCCTATGTTACTATATAATAAAGTAGCCTGGTCAAATCAGTTCCTATCGCGGATGACTTTGTAGTTCTTCAGAGCCCTATTTTTACTAGACCTGCTGTCTGTACCATGTCAATTACAGACACTATCATCATGATTATCACTGGCACCAAGCACACCATGCTTATTTGAACCCTTTGGTCAACATTGCTGCAGGTAAACATTGACGTACACACGCAAAGACCCACCTCCATTCACAGACGCATCTTGACTGTCACTGCCAATGAACGACCGATCATAATCTCCAAAAGGCAGATATTCTCCTTCAGAATCAGAGTAGGTGAATGGCAGACTCAAGACTTCATAACACACGACTTTGTTTTTTAACATTTGCCGTTTTTCTGCTTCAATTTGTGCATAGCGATCGCGCATTTCACTTCCGCATTATAAACAGGAAATGCGTCTTTTTTTTTTGTTTCTCGCGAGTAATGCAGGCACTTCCTGAAAACTTTTTTACTCGAATTTGGGCTTGAATCGAAGCTCTGGATGTCTGCCAACTAGTGGTGGAGAGTACAAAGGCGATTTGTCACCCTACTCGGATCTACCGTCTGTTTTAATCAGTGATGTTGCTTGTCGCCGTACGGCGCCTTGGGCGGTTAGAGGGTTAACAAGCATATTCCACTATCCCAAGGTTGATAAATTAACAAAAGCAGAAATAAATGAATAAAGCATTTGAAACGTATTCCACTCTTCAGCATAAAGGCATATTGAACTAATGTTTACAGTTCAAATCACAGTACAGTATAAAGTTACACTGTGAATAGCAACGGCATCTATAGGAGCGGCCATCCATGTGACCGATGGACGTAAAATGTATCCAAATTCACCTTCTCTGTTTAGCCTAATTGCTCACAGAGTATACTTATCACAAATAAATAGATGTCGTGGAAGAGCTGGACTTAAGCTTTCAAACGATATTAGCAGCTAGGTGCTGTGATAAACTTAACGCAACGTAACTAAAATTAACGTTGGTTACATTCAGATTAATCATAGGCTATTTCCATTGTGCACACAGAGCTTCATCCACCTCCACAATACTCTCGGTGGTAGCCTATCCCGAACTCTAGTCAACACATAGCTAACCATACATCAAAGTAAACAGCAGACCTTATCAGACACGAAAATATGAATCATTCCTCTGTACAATACGCTGATCCCAAGTAATCCGGTTTTAAAATTGCAGTAAATTTCTACATGTTATCCAACTTCGGGCTAAATGATTATATTAAGCTTCCATTCGAAAAGCAGCCCAACAAATGAACTTGCTTTCTAAATCAAAGTCTAAATAAAAGTTTAATAGGCATGAATCATGACTTGTTGTAACAGAGGTAAATATCGTAGCAAATAGCCTGGTGATGATGAGAGCTTAGAAATTTATTTCACACTTGCTGGAGACCCTGGTGCGTATAGTTGCGGTAGCCTACCGGCCCTGTATCGGTAGCCTATCTGAGAAATCATATTTGGGAAAAGACGTGCTATGGACCCAACCAACTCTGTTTTAGGAGGGGAGAACTCCCTCGCATGGTAGGCTAGAGCCCATGCAGAGGCTGTCAGAGGTGTCAGAATACGGAATGTCTGTAGCCTACTTCAAGAGAAGATGGACTAACGTGACACATGTAAAAAAAAAAATAAAAAAAATCTCAACCGGCCCAAAAGTGAAGCGGCCCACCGGGAAATCTCCCGATTCTCCCGATTACCCACCCCGGGCCTGTGTGTGTGTGTGTGTGTGCGTGTGCTGTAAAGACTAGTGCCCGAACAACACTGAAATTTGCAAATGTCATATACTGTACATATGACATTTGCATGCATGCACTGTAATTACACTACATGTAAATCCCCATTCTCTCTCTTTTACCCCCTTTTACATTTCATTTTTGCCATTGTGTATGCACTGGTAATTCCTTGGGATTGCATCTCTAGTTTGTCCTATGGTTTCCCGCAGCAGGGCCATGCAGAGACCTTTGGAGAGACAGGTGCTCACATTTAAAAAGGGGTGCATGGAGTCTGAATTGTATAGCATTGTCTTAAGCAAAAGCTTACAACATGCTTTAAGATTCCTAGGACCGATCATTATGCTCTTAAAAAGTATGGAGCACTCATTTAAACAGTCATATGAAGGAATTTCATTAGCCTGCCTAAGGACAAGAGAATAAAGGCCAGTACTATTGCCCCGAACTACACTGCCTGCCAGGAGTAGATGGAAAAAACTAATTTGCATCACAAATTGTAGACTAGGCCCAGACAATGCAATGTTAGGAAAATGATGCTTTCTACAAAATCACTGATAATGTTACCAGTTGGGTTGTATTTAAATCACGTTTCTTGAAATACCCATATTTTCTTATTTCCCCAGTAAATTTCTATTATTCACATGATTTTAAGTAAGAAAAATACATTAAAACATTTTCAAGTATATGCAATTATACATGCAAGACGGTTAAGCCCCTTTTCCTTGGAAGACTTAGTCCACAGAGATTATACTGCACACGTAACCTGTTCCTCCCAGTTTTGCAAGTAGGCCTACAAATAGGCCCCTCTAGCTTTCTAGAGAGCCAAGTGCTGCTACTCTCTGGTCAGAGTACTGCTTTGACAGATACAGAATAATTTTAACTGCTATGTCCTGTTGCTTCTTAAAAGGTATTATAGACACCTGTTAATTGTAAATTCTCAAAGAAGACTACAGAGGATTGCTGTTGGTAAGTTAGTTTAGCAAAGGTACTGATATTTTAAGATGAAATGAAATGACTGATGTGACTCACATTGTACTACGGTGTTTTACAGAACTTCTCATTATTGTCACTAATGAATCTCATTACTTATTTGCAGGGAATCATGGAGAATACATCTTTTACATCCTTCATATTTATGTATTATGAACCAATGAACCAACATAAATATTTGTATTTCACACTTTTTTTCCTAATTTACATTGTAACTATTGCCTTAAATACTTCCTTAATTACAGTAGTGTATAAGAAAAAAACCCTACATGAACCGATGCACATTTTCATTTGTAATTTAGCATTTAATGGAATATACGGAAGCACATCTATGTTACCACATATTATGACTAAACTTCTTACACAGTCACACACAATCTCTTTGGTCAACTGTTTTATTCAGATATTTTGTTTACACACTTGTGGTATTGTTGAACTGATGACACTTGCTATAATGGGATATGACAGATATGCAGCAATATGTAATCCCTTACACTATCATGCCAAAATGTGTCCAAGAAAAGTTAAAATTCTCATTGCAGTGGCTTGGCTTTTTCCTTTATGTTCCTTTGCGATGTATCTATCACTTACACTTCGTCTGACCTTTTGTGGCAATAACATCTACAAAACTCATTGCACAAATTTTGATCTAATTAAACTTTCCTGCCATGATACCTCTGTAAATAACATTGTTGGGATCCTTCTCTTGGGTGTGTATATGTTCCCACAATTCTTTGTAATTTTGTTTTCATATGCTCAGATTCTGAGGATCTGTTTACATGCATCCAAAGAATGTCGAAAGAAAGCGCTTCAAACGTGCATACCACATTTGTTGACATTTCTGAATTATTTTTTTGCTGGTTGTTTTGAGCTGATCCAAACGCGTATGAAGACAACCCAGATTCCATATGGGAGGGCAGTATTTATGTCTCTTTATTTTTTTATTTTGTCACCGCTTTTAAATCCTGTGATATATGGCTCTAGTGCACTTAAAATACATTTTCATCAGAAGAGGAAGTCATCACCAGTGTCATGATGAACAGTGATATCATTTGAAAAATCATGTAAGCACCATGCAGGTGTCTCTTTCCTGCAAAAAATGGCAAAGCCCCATATTCTGGCAGCAATGGAAATCAATTGTTACTTGTCTAGCACAACTGAAATGTATGTAAAAGAATAAGAACCATGTATCCTGTGTTCATTCAATTGTAGTATGGCACATCAGAACTAATAAATGTAATTAAAAGTCATAGATTTTGGGTTTTTTTGGAATTTGGTTAAAGGGTAACTCTGGCCCTTTCCAACACAGGGCCCTGTTATTCAAGGTCACAGAGTACTGTCAATACAGTAATGCCTGCAACCCCCTTTAGTCATTTTGACTGTTTGAAGGACCTATAATCTGTCCTTGCGGTTTCTCCCAGCAGGGCCATGCAGAGACCTTTGGAGGGACATTTATAAAGGGGTGGATGGAATCTCGAGATTTTTAAATGTTAAATGGAAACATATTTTACAGTTTAGTCTGTTAAATTGCAACCCATCTTCAAATTAAAGGAACATGGAATCTTATTACAATAGGCATCATACAATGTCATTGTATCCCAATAGGTGAAGTGTGTGTGTGTGTGTGTGTGTGTGTGTGTGTGTGTGTGTGTGTGTGTGTGTGTGTGTGTGTGTGTGTGTGTGTGTGTTGTGTGTGTGTGTGTGTGCTGTAAAGACTAGTGCCCGAACAACACTGAAATTTGCAAATGTCATATACTGTACATATGACATTTGCATGCACTGTAATTACACTACATATAAATCCCCATTCTCTCTCTTTTATCCCCTTTTACATTTCATTTTTGCCATTGTGTATGCACTGGTAATTCCTTGGGATTGCATCTCTAGTTTGTCCTATGGTTTCCCGCAGCAGGGCCATGCAGAGACCTTTGGAGAGACAGGTGCTCACATTTAAAAAGGGGTGCATGGAGTCTGAATTGTATAGCATTGTCTTAAGCAAAAGCTTACAACATGCTTTAAGATTCCTAGGACCGATCATTATGCTCTTAAAAAGTATGGAGCACTCATTTAAACAGTCATATGAAGGAATTTCATTAGCCTGCCTAAGGACAAGAGAATAAAGGCCAGTACTATTGCCCCGAACTACACTGCCTGCCAGGAGTAGATGGAAAAAACTAATTTGCATCACAAATTGTAGACTAGGCCCAGACAATGCAATGTTAGGAAAATGATGCTTTCTACAAAATCACTGATAATGTTACCAGTTGGGTTGTATTAAAATCACGTTTCTTGAAATACCCATATTTTCTTATTTCCCCAGTAAATTTCCATTATTCACATGATTTTAAGTAAGAAAAATACATTAAAACATTTTCAAGTATATGCAATTATACATGCAAGACGGTTAAGCCCCTTTTCCTTGGAAGACTTAGTCCACAGAGATTATACTGCACACGTAACCTGTTCCTCCCAGTTTTGCAAGTAGGCCTACAAATAGGCCCCTCTAGCTTTCTAGAGAGCCAAGTGCTGCTACTCTCTGGTCAGAGTACTGCTTTACAGAAAAATTTTAACTGCTATGTCCTGTTGCTTCTTAAAAGGTATTATAGACACCTGTTAATTGTAAATTCTCAAAGAAGACTACAGAGGATTGCTGTTGGTAAGTTAGTTTAGCAAAGGTGATATTTTAAGATGAAATAAAATGACTGATGTTACTTACATTGTACTACGGTGTTTTACAGAACTTCTCATTATTGTCACTAATTAATCTTTTATTTGCAGGGAATGATGGAGAATAAATCTTTTGCATCCTTCACACTTACTAATTATGAAGCAATGAACCAACATAGATATTTGTATTTCACAATTTTTTTTCTAACATACATTGTAACTATTGCCTTAAATACCTCCTTAATTACAGTAGTGTATAAGGAAAGAACCTTACATGAACCTATGTACGTTTTCATTTGTAATTTAGCATGTAATGGTATATACGGAAGCACATCTTTATTACCACATATTATGACTAAGCTTTCTACACAATCACACACAATCTCTTTGGTCAACTGTTTGCTTCAGATATATTGTTTACACACTTTTGGTATTGTTGAACTCATGATACTTGCTATAATGGGATATGATAGATATGCAGCAATATGTACCCCCTTACATTATCATGCCAAAATGTGTCCAAGAAAAGTTAAAATTCTCATTGCAGTAGCTTGGCTTTTTCCTTTCTGTTCCTTTGCGATGTATCTATCACTTACAGTTCGTCTGACCTTTTGTGGCAATGCCATCCACAAAACTCATTGCTCAAATTTTGATCTCATTAAACTCTCCTGCCATGATACCTCTGTAAATAGCATTGTTGGGATCCTTCTCATGGGTGTGTATATGTTCCCACAATTCCTTGTAATTTTGTTTTCATATGTTCAGATTCTGAGGATCTGTTTACATGCATCCAAAGAATGTCAAAAGAAAGCGCTTCAAACGTGCTTACCACATTTGTTGATTGTTATAAACTATTTTTTTGGCGCTTGTTTTGAGCTGATCCAAGTGCGCATAAAGACAACCCAAATTCAGTATGGGATGGCAGTATTTATGTCTCTTTATTTTTTGATTTTGTCACCGCTGTTAAATCCTGTAATATATGGTTCTAGTGCCCTTAAAGTACATATTCGTCAGAGGAGGAAGTTATCACCAGTGTCATGATGAACAATGTTGTCATTTGAAACATCATGTAAGCACCAATGCAGGAGTAACACTCAGTCTCTTCCCTGCAAACACATGGCAAAGCCCCATATTCTGACAGCAATGGAAATCAATTGTTTCTTGTCTGTTTGTATTCAAAGCACAACTGAAATATATTTAAAATATAATATGTTCCATTTAGCATGTGTTCAAACACAGTGAATTGTAGTATGCTTGTACATCACTGCTAATAAATTTAACTAATATGTAAAATAGTTTTTTTTTTTTTTTTTTTGTGGCTAAAGTGTAACTCTGGCCCTCTCTAACATAGGGCCTTGTTGTTCAAGGTCACAGAGTACTGTCAATAGAGTAATGCCTGCAACCCACTTTTAGACATTTTGGCCAAGAAGGACCTATAGGAGACTTTTGGAGGGACATGTGCTCACATTTAAAAAGGGGTGGATGGAGTCTTGAGATTTTTAAACATTAAATGACATACAATCTTACTGTTTAATCTTTTGAATTGCAACCCATCTTCAAACAAAATTGAACATGGAATCACAAACTGCATCACACAATATCATTGTATACCATTAGGTGAAATCTATATCTCTTTGTGTGTGTGTGTGTGTGGTCAGAGATCCACTGTCTTCAGTGCATTTCTTCCTGATTTCAGTTGAGTGTTACAGCATTCTATAGCTGTAACACAGCTCAGCTGTTGTTTGTGTAACCTGAATATTTAGTGGGTTTTTAGAGTAGTTCCCTCTCTCTGTGAGCAAGACAACTTCAGGTTACACTTCTCTTCTTTATTTCAACCACTTTAGACAGTTACACAGAAGCCTATACGTGCTCCTTTCTCTTCAGCTCAAAAACTCCTCTAAAGCCATCTACTGTATATCTGGGGAACTACAATCCTGATCATTCATTCACCATTGCATGAACAGAAGAATGAATGAAGACTCAATGAAATAAAATAACATTAAACAAAATAATAATGTAATAAAATCATTGTTTACATTTTCAATCAGAATTATAGCATATTGTCTTCGACAAAAGCTGATAACATGCTCTAAGGTTCCTTTCATTACATTACATCACATTACATTTGGCTGACGCTTTTTGACCTAAGCAACTTACAACATGGTAAAAGCATTTTAAATTTAAAGAGCAATTCTAACAACAAATTTACAACAAACCAAAAAACACAATAAGTGCATAAATGACTGTGATAAGTGCATCAATGAGTGCAATTGACCGTATAGGATCAGCAAGACTAAGTAGAGCTATGAGAGGAGATGTTCTCTGAAGAGCCGGCTTTTTGCAGACGTTTTTTGGAAATAAAGAGGGATGTCCCTACTCTAGTAAGAACTGGTAGTGCGTTCCACCAAAGAGGAACAACAGATGAAAAAGTTTGGAGCACTGGTGGAAGAGTTAGACATTGCTCGGTATAAAGGACTGTTAGTTATGGACCACCAATTTAAACAGTCAGACTGTTAAGAGAAGATTAATGCAAATCTGAAATAAGCCTATCTCTATATAGACCTCTGAAGTTTGCCTACAAATAGGATCCAAAGCTGCCATCTTTGCCCATATAAGGAGTTCCGGGTGTTAATTGAAGCTAACTGTTTATGGCAAGTTGCATTGTAAGTTAGCTCTGGGGTAGCAAAGATCTAAGTGTGCCATCTTCACCAACCGAAGATCACACTTGAAGGCAGATGACAAAACTTTGTAGCGCAAAACGTCTGCATTTCAGGTGCGAACATTCAAAATCCCCATGTTATTTTCCCATAGAAAAAATCTCAAAATACCGGATCTCCTTATTTGGGCAAAGATGGTGGCTTTTTTTGTAGGAGAACTTCAGAGGAAATACAGCTTCTGTCATCTTTTATCATGATTTTCGAAATCCCGGAAGTACTTTTTCAGATACCTCACAACCGTGTGTGCCTAATATTACACAACAGAATTTGAATTTCACTGCGAAACTTGCTAGATCATTGAAGACCAGTAACCACTCGTGCACATTTTTAAAAACGAATGTTTAGGGGTGTTTTAAGGACAGATGCACAAAGCAAGCAATGTTAAAGCCATACAGAGCTCCATTCTAAAGCTGCCAAATTCCACAAACAGGCTTTATTGTCGAGATTTTGGTGTCAAACACTCGTTTTCATGCTATGCAATACAGAAAACTGGCTTAAAGTGTAAAATACCGAAATATTCCTTTAAAGGAACACTTAAACGTTTTTTTTTTATATTAAACTATGTTATTCGCTTAATTAAGACAAGTTGATACATACCTCTCACATTTCAATGCGTGCACTCACTGGCTCTGGCGCGCAGCGCAACTTTGATAGCACTTAGCTAGCTCAATGCATTCATTAGGATCCAAACAGAGATGAAGTTAGAAGCGACCAAACACCTCCATGTTTTCCCTATCAAAATACATTTACACAAGTAAGACCAAGTATGGTGAGACAAAATAAAACGTGGTGCATTTCTAAGCAGGTAAGAGGGATAAATATATTGTGGCGGAATAACATTGGGAGCACTTAGACTCTGCGCAGTAATATCCTCACTCCAAAGTGAAACTAAAAGTGCAAGAGTGAGGATATTACTGCGCCACACAATATAGTGCACCAGAGCCAGTGAGTGCACGCATTGAAACGTGAGAGGTATGTATCAACTCGTCTTAGTTAAGGGAATAACATAGTTTAATATGAAAAAACGGTGAAGTGTTCCTTTAAGTGCTCCAAAAATAGAGGTCTATGTGAGAAAATGCTTTTAATTCTTGAATTCTTGAAGATTACTTTCAATACGAGTTAGTTATTGGGCTTGTTGCAAAGCAAGGCCACTAACATACCACGAATGGACAGAACCTCAGTGGTATGATGGAAAAGTCCTCAATGATACAGCAGTCAACAAAATAACAGTAGTCTTGGCCTATTGCTCTTTTAAGTCAACCTGACATCAGTGAGTTGCGAGTTGGTGGCCAGCGACAGTGTATGAATCGTTTCTAGCAGTATGCACATTTCTAGTTGTGAGGTTCTCTCACTGATTTCATATGCACACACCCCACAGACCAAAGAGTTTCCTCCCACTTTTGATCATATAAATACTTCATCCTAGTGTTGTCTTCTGTTTAGTGAGGTACACTAAAAACATACCTCAGATTAGGTGAGTATGTATTTACTGATATTTGAAGTGTATTTTCTACATTTTTGATTTTCCAGAACTCAAAGGCTTTAAAGTTGGTATTGACTGAAAAAAATAATATTTTAGGAGAGGGACAAGGGTGTTGTAGAATGTTACAGACTATTTTGCTGAGTGCCTCGACTTTCTCACATTTCTGTCAAACTGCAATTTTGTAGAGCACCATGGACAACATATCTACAGCAACAGCTTTCATACTCAAGCCATATGAAAAAATGGAACTTCAGAGTAATTTGTACCTTGTTGTTTTTCTTCTACCATACATTGTAACCATTGCTTTGAATACACTTTTAATTGTTGTTATTTACAAAGAAAGAACCCTTCATGAACCTATGTACTTTTTCATTTGCAATTTATCATGTAATGGAATATATGGAAGCACAACGTTGTTTCCACATATTATAACTAAGCTTGCTACAAGGTCATACACAATCTCTTTGGTCAACTGTTTTATTCAGATATATTGTTTACACACTTGGGGTACTATTGAACTGATGATCCTTGCTACGATGGGATATGACCGGTATATTGCCATATGCACCCCATTACACTATCATGAAAATATGTCTCCAAGGAAGGTCAAAATTCTCATTGCACTCAGTTGGATCTTCCCTTTATGTACTTATCCGTTTTATTTAGCACTGACTATCCGGCTGTCTTTTTGCAACAATATAATTTACAAAATCTACTGTGCAAATTATGATGTAGTTATTCTTTCCTGCACTAGCACTTTTGTAAATAACATTGTTGGGCTTCTTTTAATGGGTGTGTATATGTTCCCTCAGCTCTTTGTGATTTTGTTTTCATATGCTCAGATTCTGAGAGTCTGCATGCATGCATCCACGGAGTGTCGAAAGAAAGCCATTCAAACATGTGCACCACATTTGTTTACATTTATAAACTATTTTTTTGGTGCTTTTTTTGAATTCATCTATACTCGTTTTAGAAACACCCAGGTACCATTTGGGTTAGCATTATTTCTGTCTCTGCATTTCATGATCTTGCAACCAGTATTTGACCCTCTACTGTATGGTTTCAGTGCACTCAAATTGTATATTGTTAAGTTTTTTCAAAAGAGGAAGACGTCACCATTAAGTAAGCGATAAGGTCATGTTTTCCATTTTGTCATCTAAAATGTTTGTCATACACAGATGCACGATGTATCGGCCGATAAGTGAAAAAATGAAAATATTATTCCAATAACATAATTCGGCCGATAATTTACGCCGATATTTTTTAAAACCCTAATTTCCCAACTAGTAATAGACTTAAGTCCCGCATGTGTACACTGAACTACTTGAGTTTGTTTGGCTATATAGCCTACTTCTTCCCCTAAATAATGTCAGTGAATGACCATCAAGCAGAGCAGAGCACAGTCCTCATGTGCTAGTGCGTGTGCACTTTACCACGCTATGGGGAAACAAATGAACTACTGTAACTCTTCGGTAGGCTAGTAGATAAGTTCTAAGTTGTATTTTAATATTATTTTCATTTTGTTCGCTTGGATTTTGCATTATTACTAAGCAATGTGTGTCCTTATTGTTCCCATTCCTGCTTCAGTTCCAGACAGGTCATCATTAGCCTATAAGTTATTCAAAAATAAAAACCTCTTTAATTTCTGCTGCAGCAGGATCTGCGCAACAGAGTAGTTGGACACAAGATACTGTCCGAGAAGTTGCAGCTTTATTCAGTAATCCGCAGTTGAAACTACACATTATGTTTCCCTCACGAACCCTGATTTGGTCGCTATAGCTTTCTTCTTGCTTTTACCCGTTTAAGTGTGTTGCGCGTTTCTCCATCAAAACGATTCATACACTGTCGCAGGCCACTAACTCGCAACTCACTGATGTCAGGTTGACTTAAAGGAGCAATAGGCCAATACTGCTATTTTGTTGACTGTATCATTGAGGACTTTTCTATCATACCACTGAGGTTCTGTCCATTGGTGGTATAGGTAAAATTACTGCAAATACATGATGCTTATTAAATGCTGTGCTCCTTTTTTTTCAAGAGTAATATTATCGTATGGGTATCAATACTTAATGTTATCGGCCCTAGAGTTCCATATCGGTGCATCTCCATTAAGATAGCCTATATAAGTAATATGCATACAAACTAGTGATTTGTTGTTTACATATCAGCTAATGTTTAAGATTTCTGATACGCACTCACATTTATAATGTATTTAATCTGTATTAAAGGGATAATCCGGAGTGAAATGCACTTTAGATCAATTTTTCGGACTATTGGGAGTACATACGTTGAGTTGACACCAAAATCATGACATTCGGATGTATTTTGAGAAAGTTCGAGTTCACCGTTTTTAGCCAAAACTCGTTAGCCTGGAAGTGACCGGGGCAGGTCCTTTCGCCACTACAAAACGCTATTTTTATACCTCTTCTACTGTTCCAAACAACGCTACACTTACGTGGTAGTGAGTAGAGGGTCCCTAAAGCCAAACCGAAGTATCCCCACGTCTTTATGTGGTCGGATAGAGAGTCCAGAATGAATTTAATCGAGTCAGTACCTTCCGGAAATGTCGCTGTGGCAGCTGCGCAACGCTTCAACAACACTTTACTAACATTTCCGGAAAGGTACTGACTCGATTAAATTCATTCTGGACTCTCTATCCGACCACATAAAGACGTGAGGATACTTCGGTTTGGCTTTAGGGACCCTCTACTCACTACCACGTAAGTGTAGCGTTGTTTGGAAGAGGTATAAAAATAGCGTTTTGTAGTGGCGAAAGGACCTGCCCCGGTCACTTACAGGCTAACGAGTTTTGGCTAAAAACGGTGAAGTCGAACTTTCTCAAAATACATCCGAATGACATGATTTTGGTGTCAACTCAACGTATGTACTCCCAATAGTCCGAAAAATTTATCTGAAGTGAATTTCACTCCGGATTATCCCTTTAACATTCCTCTTAACATTATTCTAAAATTAAGTCTCATAGTTTTCTCAGGGCGATAGACTAATATGACACATTCTATGACACAATCACCATAAATGATATTATTCATGAATTATTCAAAAAGCATGAGCATACATTATAACAAAAACTGACTCAACAGAGGCTCTAGACCTTTGTCTTTCCAACCAGTCTTTTTGCAGACTACTTGCCTCTTGCCTGACCTTCACACTAAAGCATTTTTGGCATCTTTGCCCAAACTAACTTTTCCTTCCTTTGTTACCAGTGAAGAGAGAGTCACGCTATTAACCCAACCAGACCACTAACTTATAGATAACTAGATGTACCGCAGAGCGGTACAAAATATGACCACTGCCCAGTCCTGCACATTCTCTCCCCATAAAATAAATTACGCTTGTCAATTCATCTCCATCTCCTACTTTTGTGTATGCAAATGAGTGTGTGCATAGTGTGTGCTTGTTTTTGTGTATACTGTAAATCCTCAAATTATGTCCGAGGTCTTTTATTTACTTAGGCTGCACAAAGAACAGGCCTTTGTCTGGGGCAGGTTTTATTTCGTACGTGTTTATTGTGAGAGTGTTTTATTATATTGCTAAATGTTGGGACTGATGGGCCCTGAATAGCATTAGATAGCTAGCTCTAGTGGAAAAAATTAAATTACTAAGTTATTCATTAAATGAAATTAATTTAATATCACATTTATTATCAAATGTATTAAAAAAATATATATATATATCAAAATTATTCAGTCCACATCCCTAAAGTGTGATTAATTGGTATTGTTCATCATTATAGACAGAAATACTTCGCACACAATTATGTTTATCTGCTCTTGCTCAGAGAAAAAAGTTTATTTTTAGGCTGGGTGAACCCTGCCTGACCTGCCGGCGAATTTGGATTTCGCCCTGCAGCTCATGCTGGAAGCCTGTACATCTATCTCCCCTGTTTCCTGTCTACAACCTTTGGGTCCAATTACAAACTAGCTTATCCAAAAGACGCACAGATCGTTGGTCTGATTGGTTGAAGGACCATCCAAGCGTAGAGTCATTTGAACTATGCCCATTGAGAATGCCTCTTGTAGCCTAGAAATCTAGATGTCCCTAGCAGCAGCAAATCTAGATATAGCCGCAAGCGGCGATGGCGGGCCCGAGCACCTGTGACATTTCGGAATCTAACAAAGCAACACCTACTTGTTGGTGGGTAAGTGCATGAGCAACACACATGCCCACCAAATTTGGTTAATTTTCATCAATGTATGTGTCAACCACAACAGACAACAAGCTAGGTGGCACTATAGAGTCCCTTAGCCACACCCTAGGCCAGAGCTCTGTTTCTGACTTGCGGCAGTAATAACACACAAGCTCACCAAATTTGATTCATTTTCGTGAATGTATATGTCAACCACAACAAAAATAGAAATAAAGCGCAGACTCCCCAGATTTATGTTCAATCTTAAAAGATTGAGCTTAGTATGATAGCCAGACTAGTGTATTTTGTGACAACTATTTAAAAAACGATTTTCAAAGGTTAACGGTCAAAGGTAAAAAAGACACTATAAATATATTGAGCTAAGACTTTAGAAGTTTGAACCTCGAAAACAACGGTGTTGGCTCCATATAAGTAAAAAGAACATTTAAAAAATTTATGAAATGCTATTTCAACCGTTTTGTCGAATCTATCGAGTATTCATTCTTTAAAAGATGAACAGAGAATGGTTTTGAAGGCATTTATTGGTGGCAAGGATGTTTTCACTCTTCTTCCGACCGGGTTTGGCAAGAGCTTGAAGTAGCCTAGCACGTCAATCAAGATAACGGACAAGTGGTTTATCAAATCACATGCAAGGATATTTTTACAAGGCCCCGCCTTCCGAAATACATCTCGTATGGAGAAGTCCCAGATCCTTGTGTGAAGCTTTAGCGAACTACAAGGATCTGGCGAGAGTCAGGTTATGTCCAGACTCAGAGGGGAGTTCCTCTGCATCTTGAATGAGGGGAGAGGAGTGACCATACGGTTATTTCTTAAACATGCACTATTTTTGTTATACACAGGAAATATGTTCAATTCTGTGTGCTATTTGGCTGGAGATTTTCAACTACGACAATCAATAATTAATTCAATATCATGCAAATGTGCATGTACGTATTCTGTGTACATACAACAATGACCTATTCCATATATCAGTTGCTTTTGAAGCACACCAAGCATAAGAGCAATTGGTCTCAGCTCTGCAAGATTGAGGACAGACACTCCAGAGGATGGAGAAGTGGGTTAGGCCATTGAGCATGTTCCTGGGTTCCACCTTCAGTGAGGAAACAATAGAGCTCAGCTGAGCTACCGTCTTGGTCACATCCTTGTGCCCGGCCAGCTGCCAGTCTAGTGGCTTCAGTGTGATCTACTTGGTGACAGGCCAGTCACTCCCCACATCCCATGCAGCCTGCTGCTCCGCCTAGTGGCCAAAAATGTATATGCACTGCAGTCAAGTTGGACAGCCATCCGAGTACACAGCCAAGCCAGCAATTACAAGACAATGGCTTACTGTGAAATTACATGGGTAACATCTCTGCCTCATGCAAAGGTTCCATGCAACTATGGGAGAGTTTATATTATGTTTCTCATTGAATGAACTGTTTTAGTATAACTTACATACAGTATATGAAATCTAGTTACCATCCTTTACCATAGGAATGTTAAGATGACTCATGTCAGGTAAAACCCCCTCTGTAGGAATGTGAGATGTCTGATGGTGACACCATGGGGGCCTTGACACAAATATGGCCTATACTAGGTTGAGGGGTTCTTGTAAATATTTTTATCTCTGTTAAATGCCAGTTAGTTAAAGAAGCACTAGTAAATGCATCTTGTGATTTTCCCAGGGTTTGTGTTGAGGCGATAAGAACTGGCTTCACCCAGTTGTGTGGGCTTGTTACTTTGACTTTCATGTGGGTGACATGCTCCCAGTATCGTGAATAAAGCTACAGTCTCAAACAAACCAGTTGTCTTGGAGTAATTTTGACCACACCACCAATAAATTTGTCATGGTAAGGTTAACAGAAGTCAGTATAATGTATACCATTATCTTAGTTGAGAAATCCATCACATTTGGCTTCTTCAGGTGCGTTGCATGTTATCAAACCATGTGATGCAATTTCCAGTGAACCACATTTGTTGGGCTAATTTAGACTATTTGTTGTAGGTTCCCTTACTGTTTATGGAGGTAAGAGAAACATGGGTCTTTGTCCAAGCAAGGTTGTTGCAATTCCAATTGATTAGAACCCTTTATACTGTAAATATATCTTATACAACCAAGTACTTTTTATAGCAAGGTCAACACAGTTTTGTGTATTCTCTTGTCTTTCCCATGTTGAAAAAATTGATTCAATCTTAAAGTTGATTATAAATGGTTTTGCTCGAGGAGAGGTGGAAAATTAGCCTAATTCCAAAAATGGTGGAATATCCCTTTAATATTCACACTTGAAAAACAGCCCTGACAACTTAGTCAGTCACTAGTTTGCCCATTGGATTGCCTTAGACTGAGTGCTGAGAATGGCAAGTTTTGCTTGGCAGCTGTCCATGGTCCTGGCATGCCAGTAGAGGAGATCATGTGTGATTGATGTCCTCTGGCGCCCCCTAATGGTTAATGGGTAATTAGAGCTTAGAGCTAATAGTGAGATGGGGGAGAAGGTGGGAGGCTTTGCAACTTCAGCGTGACGTAGTGGGCAGTAAGGAGGGCTTTGTCAGCACGCTTGCTTGCCTCCTCTGTGACAAGTGTTTGAGTCAGTCAATTAAATGTGTGTTTAAACTGGTTGTCCTGGATATATACTGTATGTGGACACGCTGCAATAAGTACGACTGACAACAAAAGTGATGAAAACAAAGTTTGCTGAAATATTGGACAATTTTGTCATACCAAAATATCGGCATGGACATGGCCCACACGTAACGTACACCCTTGTTTTTATGAGCTCATATTGATGCTGCTCACATGTAGTTTGCAAAATGACACTAGAACCATTACTCAAGGTAACAGAGAGGAGAGAGAAAGAGACATACATACTGGGCAGATATCATCAATTGCATGCTTATAAGACTTCACAATGGCAAGCACACACACACACACACACACACACACACACACACACACACACACACACACACACACACACACACACACACACACACAATAATGATAATAATAATAATACATTTTATTTTGTAGAGCGTTTAAACACATACTCAACACATAGCCCTACTCAAAGCACTGAAGAAAAGGTAAATTGAGTGTCCAGCAGACAATGTTGCTCAAGCTTGATCGGGTAGACTGTTGTCCTGCAGCAGGAATGAAGCAGCTTTCCGCCCTGTCTTGCCCCTTGGGAGATTAAAGGAGTCTAACTTCAGCTTTGTCAACGAGGCAAACAATGCACCAGGCTGTGAGGAGAATGTCACCAACCAATATTCGGAGGGATACAAAAGGCATATTTCATATTTGATTTTATATTTTCAACATTGATGTGTCACACATCAGAATTTAAACTCTTAAGGCTCGTTCACACCAAGAACGATAACGATAACGATAACTATAAACAAATATCGCTCTTGTTAATATGAATGACAACGTTCACACCTAAACTATAACGATAACGACATGAAGAACGATATCGTTGTTGATCACTTTCAGAGCGATTTTGAGAACGATAAAAAGCTAACAGCTAATCAGAACCCATAATATTCTAGCCATCACATTCATTAACATGAGGAGAGACACTTCTTATCGTTGCCAGTGTGGACGCTTTTATCGTTATCGTTATAGTTATAGTTATCTTTATCGTTCTTGGTGTGAACGAGCCTTTACACTTTTTCCTGCTCAAAGTTCTTTTTACCGCAACGGACCAAGGTAGCAATGTGCTCACAGTTGTTCCTGAGAGGATCCCAATATTTACAGTTCCTGTTTAGAGCAAACATGTTATCAATGATGTCCGTCCTATCAAGAGGTTTTCAGTCCTCACTATAGTCCTATACTATTGTTTTTCCATTGTCCTGTTATGGTTTCTGAAACTATGTCAATTTTTCTTTCAGTTTTCAGTGATGTTGCTATCATTGACTTTCACAACATTGAACTGTAAACAATATAAAATCATGGTCGTTTACACATTATATTCTTGTGTGAGGGGAAATTAAGGCAAAAGACCAAATAACCACCATTTATGAAAAAAAAAAAACCTGTGAGGAGGAAGGTCTATCTTGTAAGTGTTATGTATCTACATTCTAATACACAGTCTTACCTTTGAAGCCTTCCCTAAGAAGACCAGCTGTGTGAGCAATGTCAGCAAAATGAACCTGAGCTTCAGCTTCTCCATCTCAGCAGATACAATGAGCCAACACTAGAGAAGGAAAGAGAAAAAGAGAGAGAGAGAGAGAGAGAGAGAGATGAAAACTTTGTACTCTTTTCATGTTCACCTTCTCTCCTAAAACTACACCTTAGTACATGTCCATAACAGGGGTAATGATGAGTGCCTTTTCTGAAAGATCATGAAATAGGAACAAATAAGATATGAAGTCTTCAGTTATGAATTTCCATTAAATAGTACACTCACCACGTGCATAGTGCACATGCAGATTCCTATTCCTGTTCTTATTGGATTTCGGCAGTTGGTAATTTCTCCTTCCCAAGCCTACAGTATATCTCTCTCTCTCTCCTACTTTTCCCATCACTCTCAACCGTCTGCATACAGTAAATGCCCAAAATGTACTTTTAAAAAGAAGCTATAGGAGGCGCAGTGGCACAACTGGCTACAGCACCCATACCACATTCAGGTCCAAGTGCCCCACAAGGACCCGTGTTTGAGTCTGACTCGGGTCATTTCCCGATCCCATCCCATCTCTCTCTCCCTCTCACTTCTGGTCTCTTCAGTCTCAGGCAAAAAAACGGAAAAAAGAGACTATTCTTATGATTATCTCCAAGTAACTCATAAACTATGCTGGGCATATAGATTCTACATCCGTGGGGTTTGTAGTGAAGTACCCACCTTCACTGTAAAACACTTTGGATGCCTAAAGCATTTTATACATGTAAGGTGTTTTTGTATCATAAACCCATTTCCAAAAAGTGGGTATAAAACTGTATACAAGGTAAATGAAAACAGACTGCTATGAGTTACAAATCTCAAATACAAATGTTAACTCAATATTAAATTAAGAATAGTTGAAAAACAACATATCAACGAGAAATTGTATTGCTTTTTTGGAAATTTGACATTTTTCTTCAAAAAGTTGGAATGGGGCAAAAAAAAAAGCCTGGAAAAGTTGTGTATTAAAGAGGAACTATGCAGGATTGGCAATTTCATCTCTGGTTTCGGTTTCGTTGTTCGTTTTCGCTCGTTTTATGCTTGCATTTTCTCTGCAGAGCTTCCCCGACAGCTTTAGCGTGTATATTTATACATGTATAGGCTATATTTAAATATATAAATTGCAAGCGTGGTTCTTCGTCTCAGACTTCCAGATGTAAACAAAGAGCGATCGTCTCCTGCAGAAAGTTGCATAGGGTCTCTTTAACAAGAGTTAGACAACAAAAGAAAGAATATTTCCAACTTTTTGGAGATTTCGTGTTGAAATCAAATTCAACATTAACTAGTTTCATGAAATTGTCAAATTTGTGTCATTCAACATTTATGTTGTCTGTTAAACATATATAACCATTGAACAGGTTTGGCACATAATAAATGAACTCAACTGTTGAACACATCAAATGGACTGGCAGTTGAGTTTCAGTTGTCATAAAATATACCGTATCCATGCAAACATCCACTCTTGATCAGCAACATAAACATCTCATTCCATGATATTATTCTATTACATACTGTATATTGATCTGTTATCAAGATAATAGGTTTGAATTGATCTGTTATCAAGATAATAGGTTTGAATTTGTCCATGTTTTAATTTCTCGTGAATCGATCCGTTGATCCATTTCACCACATTTTCCATTTCAACTTGGAAGATGAGGTGAAATAGAAATCATAAATGTGAAAAGGTGAAAGACTTACTAACCTTAACTTTTGCTGGACTTCATCTCCTTCTGTCCTGTCACACATCTCACATAAGTACAGACTCCACACGGCACATTCCGTTGCATGCGGCATGAATGGCTCTATGTAAGCTGAGGAGGGGTAAGTGCATAGTTTATACCTAGCAGTAGCAACATGGTGACTATTGCACTGACACACTTGATATGTTTGCTAAGCAAAAACCAGCCAACGGTCGGACAGCAATAGACCGTGGGAGGTTAATTGCATGGGTGGGCCAGTGCCAACCAGGCTGACAGCTGGCCCACCCAATCAGAATTGTTTTAACATACATAGCATGGCCCGTCACATACGTAGCTGTGAAGTATTAGGACCACACCAAAAAAATAAAAAAAAATATTTTGCCATGACGAGATTAAAGCATTGAACTCGACATTTTGAGAATTAAGTTGACATATCACATTGACTTTAATCTCGACATTTCATTTTGACATCACAACTAATTTAGAACGACGCTCTAAAGTAGTAGCCTACAACTGGGACAAATGAAACATTCCAGTTTTCTCAGAGTGAACGACCATATTTGGACAATTTGCTCATTTAAAAATACTTTCCCTTTATACCTTTTAACACAGAGTTACAGGCGATAATTCGATGGTCAAAAGTAAACTTCATTAAGAGATTATTAATTTTCATACACACACACACACATATTGACAGCCTACCATTTTAATTACTGGCTTTAATTTATATATAAGTTGAGCAAAAATAATTTCATTACTTATAATTCCTCTGGCATGACAATAAACAACTTGAACTTGATGCTACTCACAAAGTGTGAGCTATGTACTGTATATTACACACATGTAGATGTAGATTCTACACATCAGTGGAGTTTGTAGTGAAGTACCCACCTTCACTGTAAAACACGGGTACCAAGAAAAACATTATAGCCTATAATGGGTTATTGTAACACTACCCCATTTCCAAAAAGTTTGAGATGCTGTATACAAGGTAAATAAAAGCAGTATAATACTGTATAAATCATGTTAACTCAGCAATAACTAGCCTTGCAATATGAATACAATATAGTAACGATAACAATAATATCAATACAATATCAATAACGAACAATAATAAAATACTATAAATAGACTATCAAACTACCTATCATGGCACAGAATGCATGCAAGTGGACTGTCTGCAGGGAAGGTACGTGTCTTACGTGGTGGGTAGTATGCGTCAGTCTATTCCATCCATAACATTTGTTTTTATATTTAGTCCATTCTAATCACATGAGGCGGCCCTTGCTGACAATAACTTGTATTCCTCAAATATGCTTAGCCTATGTTATTGTGTCATTTTGACCACTGGACTACAGTCTACATGCTTCCTGCAAAACACAATCGAAGGAACAATGTAAGTGTGTGTGTGTGTGTGTCTGTGGGGGTGGGGGTGGTGGTATCTAGCTCTGAACGTCGTGCCGGCCGCTTATTGGTCCGGGCCCGTAAGGAAATGTACATTTAACATACCGATATAAGCCCGTGAAACTGATGATAAAGAGTGGACGTTTGCATAGATATGTGTTGGCAACTGAAGTTCAACTGCCAGCCCATTCACCGTGGTCAACAGTTAAGTTAATATGCCAAATCTATTCAGTGGTTATATATGATAAAAAAATTGGGACGCTACAGTATGTGAAATGCGTATAATAATGTGATAATCTGCAAATAGCATAAACCCATATTTAGCTGCTGAAAGGATATAGACAACATATCAAATGTTGAAAGTCGCACATTTACAAAGATGCAAGGATACAAGGATGTTTTTTGTCACATGCATATGATACTAATGTATCACTGACTAATGTAAAGAATGCAGTGAAATTGTCAGTTCCTTTGCTAATATATTGTGCATATGGGGGGGGCGTAGTAGGGAGGGGCAGTATAAGTGCAAAAAGCATTAAAGTGCATGGGGGGGGGTAAGAGTAAGAGCTGCAGGGGGTGAGTGATGTATGAGTGTGTGTGTGTGTGTGTGTGTGTGTGTGTGGGGGGGGGGGGGGGTAGCACCAAGGGACACCCAGGAGCAACAGGGGCAAGGAAAAACTCCCTCCAGGAAGAAACCTTGGGCAGATCCACGGCTCAATGGGCCAACCCAACTGCAAGTGTGTGTGTGTGTGAGGGGCAGGGAAATCCTAAGGGCTGAACGTCGTGCGGGCCGCTTATTGGTCCGGGACCGTAAGGAAATGTACATTTAAAATACCGATATAAGCCCGTGAGACTGATGATAAAGAGTGGACGTTTGCATAGATATGTGTTGGCAACTGAAATTCAACTGCCAGTCCATTCACCGTGGTCAACAGTTAAGTTAATATGCCAAATCTATTCAGGTTATATATGTTTAAAAAATTGGCACGATACAGTGAAATGCGTATAATAATGTGATCATCTGCAAATGGCATAAACCCCTATTTAGCTGCTGAAAGGATATAAACAACATATCAAATGTTGAAAGTCGCACATTTACAAGGATACAAGGATACAAGGATGTTTTTTGTCACATGCATATGATACTAATGTATCACTAACTACTAATGTAAAGAATGCAGTGAAATTGTCAGTTCCTTCGCCTGTTGTGCATATGGGGGGGCGTAGTAGGGAGGGGCAGTATAAGCATGGGGGGGTAAGAGTAAGAGCTGCAGGGTGTGAGTGATGTATGAGTGTGTGTGGTGTGTGTGTGTGTGGGGGGGAAGCACCAAGGGACACCCAGGAGCAACAGGGGCAAGGAAAAACTCCCTCCAGGAAGAAACCTTGGGCAGATCCACGGCTCAATGGGCCAACCCAACTGCCTGGGGTCGTGCTAGTAGAGGGAGCCTGTAAGTGTGTGTGTGTGAGGGGCAGGGAAATCCTAAGGGCAGGCATGTCTGATGTCTTGGGTGGAGTGGTGGTGGGACTGTTTCATGAAATTAGTTCATTTTGAATTTGATTCCAACAACACATCTCCAAAAAGTTGGGAATATTCCTTCTTTTGGTGTCTTACTCTTCTCATTACACAACTTTTTCAGGCTTTTGTTGCCCCATTCCAAATTTTTGGAGACGCGCTGCTGACATCAAATTTCAAATGAACACATTTTTCAATACAATTTATCATATGTTGTCTATTTTCTCAATTCATTGAGTTAACATTTGTATTTGAGATTTGTAAATCATAGCAGTCTGTTTTCATTTACCTTGAATACAGTGTCCCCACCTTTTTGGAAATGGGGTTATGATACAAAAACACATTACATGTATATAATGCTTTAGGCATCCAAAGTGTTTTACAGTGAAGTTGGGTACTGCACTACAAACCCCATGGATGTGTAGAATCTACAGGTTATGCCCAGCATAGTTTATGAGTGACTTGGAGATAATCATAAGAATAGTCTCTTTTTTTCCGGCTTTTTGCCTGAGACTGAAGAGACCAGAAGTGAGAGGGAGAGAGAGATGGGATGGGATTCTGAAATGACCCGAGTCGGGACTCAAACTCGGGTCCTTGGGGAGCACTTGGACCTGAATGTGGTATGGGTGCTGTAGCCAGTTGCACCACGGCGCCTCCTATAGCTTCTTTTTAAAAGTATATTTTGGGCATTTATGCAGACAGTCAAGAGTGACGGGAAAAAGTAGGAGAGAGAGATGGATTTTGGGAAGGCGAAATTACCACATGCTGGAATCCAGTTAAAATGGAATCAGGAATTCTAAGGAGAATGAGAAGAACGGAGAATAAACGGCATGTGCAAAACTAAGCATGTGGTGAGTGTAAAATGGAAATTCATAACTGAAGACTTCATATCTTATTTGTTTCTATTTCATATCTGATCATTCAGAAAAGGCCCTCATCATTACCCCTGTTATGGACAGTACTAGGGTGTGGTTTGAGGAGAGAAGGTGGAGAACATGGAATGAAAAGAGTATAAAGTCTCTCACCTTCAGCTACAGTATGTGTGTGTGTCTGTTTTCAGAACCTGCTCCGGTGCACAGGTAAGAGTGTGCATCGCTACAGATGACTTATCATTTTGTTCCTCTCCTGTGTGACAAGTGATTTAGTTAGTCAGCTGAAACATTCTTTTTGAAGTTTACAGTATGTATTTCTTGTGTGTAGAAATACATTTTTAATATCAAGTTACAGTAAGAGCTATTCTTTGGGCTTTTAGGCTTTATTTGAAAGAATAGATGATGAGTGGGTTCAGGCCATCACCTCAGGCCGGACTCGAAGCTGGATCCTTGTGGGCAATATCGCCATCAGTTTTTTGAGGGGTATTACAACAGTGACAGAAAAAATGGCAGTAGACAGCTGATGAGTTCTATTACTGTGTCTTCCTCTCTCTCTCTCTCTCTCTCTCTCTCTCTCTTTCTTTCTTTCTCTTTCCTTCTCTAGTGTTGGCTCATTGTATCTGCTGAGATGGAGAAGCTGAAGCTCAGGTTCATTCTGCTGACATTGCTCACAGAGCTGGTCTTCTTAGGGAGGGCTTCAAAGGTAAGACTGTGTATTAGAATGTAGATGCATAACACTTACAAGATACTGTAGATGTAGCTCCTACAGGTCAACTTTTTAAATGATTTTCCCCTTCATATGCTAACTGTAAGTGCCATTTTTTCCATTAAGGGTGGTTATTTGTTTGTTTGCCTTTTCATTTCTCCTCACATGAGAATAGAATGTGCAAATTACCATGATTTTATACTTTTTACAGTATTACAGTGTTGTGAAAGTCAATGATATCACCATCACTGAAAACTGGAAGAAAAATTGACATACACTAGTTCTAGTTTAAAGAAAGGTTTACTGCGTGAAAGCATCCCTGCAGAATCTATCCCCAAATGTTTTATTTTTGGATATAGAGTTGTGCTCAATTCAAACAATTTAAATAGCATTTAAGCAGATTACTCTATTATGTGATTCCCAACAACAGAATGTACCTCTATAATGAATCCAATAATGTTATTAATCAATGTCATTCCGTAATATTTAAAGTCTTTTTTTTTTAACTAAATATAAGCTGTTGGTGATTTTAATTGAATCCAGTTTCCAGTTTTCTCCCTTAATCCAAAATCAGATGAATTGACTAGATTGGACTGAGACTTGATTGTGTGCAAGAATGAGTTTCTGCCCTGTGACGGACTGACCAAATGTCCAAGGTGTTTCCCCCTTAGACTGAATGAATGAATGAATGAATAAGTTATGATACTGTACTTATCTGACACGCTAAAGTCAGCAGTAGCCTACAGAAAACAAGAAGTTGGTAAGGTTTTGAGAAAGTATTATACACATTTAAAATCATTTCTGGATTTAAAAATTAAGATTTTTTTTTAACTTTGTTTTCTTAACTGTCATGTGATTAGATGTGAAAACAATGCGGTCAAATAGAATAATATACCACATTTTACACTTACATTTAAAGATATTTCATGTTTTTATTGTATCTGTTTACAGCCTGCATATGGAACCCTCATGTCCATTAAATACATGGATAAATACAATGATGTTCTTTTTGTGAAATGGGCTGTTTATTTGAAGGACGATGATGTTTTTCGCTTTGATGGTAAGCATAAGCCAATATCTTAATGAAGCTTGATTGTAACATTAATTCCTTTTTTGTAGATCTGATGTTATTTAAGGGGAATTCCTGCATTCTGACATTCATCTAATTATTTTCTTTAAAATCTCTCTCTCTCTCTCTAAGACTGTAAATCTCTTAAAATGGGAAACATCCAAGACAGGTCAGAGGTAGATGACTTTGCAATAAACAAGGATGATCTGGAAAAATGCATTAAAGAGCTCAGAAAAGGTTGTAAACCTCTCAGTGAAGTCATACCCTGCAAGCCATTGGATGACTATTTCACTAAAGAGGACAATCAAGAAGCGGTATGTGTGAAATGCCGAATCATATCTGTGAACACAATGTGATGGGGTGGGCTTGAGATTAAACAATAAATAACTAAGAAGAACCAACACATTGTTGCATCACCAGCACTTTGTGTTTGATGATACATGTTTAGATTGATAATCATTAATAGTCATACATATTTCAATTTAATAATCATTACTTTATTGCTAGTCTTAAATGAAGGACATTTAATAATCTGATATTTTTGTCTGCTTTTGTTGTATCACAAATGGAAGATGAATCCCTCTGACCAGGTAAGGCATGAAGTTCCTTTGACACAATCCTACCTTGGCTGTGCCAAGATAACAGAGAGTTGTTTGTGATTCAGGAAAACTAGTTTTTCCCTTAGGATGTACGATTGTCAGTTCAATTTAATTCAATGGTGTTACGGTGATTTACAGGGCCCAGAAATGTAAGGACCTAGAGCAGGCACTGAGGAGATTAGGTCGGGAATTACATCCCTTTTAATATGAACAAAGCCTATTCCATATTGATACCAGACATGTCTCTCACAACTTAACTAATGTCTTGTCTTGCTTTTGATATTTGCAAATGCATTTTGAATTCTTTATTCAGGAAGCACATAAGGCTTCTCTTCATACTCCCTAAAGTGAATTTATATAGAGGGCATGTGCAATGGACAGTTTAGAAGGGAATATTATTATATTGTCTGGAACTACATGTATTTCTAATTGATTTAAAATTGTGAAACTACTCAATAGTAATCAATATTTGAATTTATGTTTCCAAATACACCATGTTATATATGTACAGATTATACAGTGTCAAAATGAATTGTAAAACTGAGACAAGGACTGTGAAAGTGCCACTATAAGCCCAAATGTTTTGTAGGACTTTTTTTCTCTCTCTCTCTCATCTGAGCACACCATTCCTCCCTCACCCCTCCCTGCCATAACACCATTCTTCAGTGTCTCACCTGTAAGTTTTGTGTTTCTGTTCCTTTAACAGCTTGAGTTTGGAGACCTCATTGCGTTCCATCACTTCACTAAAAAAAAAGGAGTATTGAGATATATTCACTGGGCTGTTTATCTGGGGAAAGGGAAGATTGATGGACTTCCTGCAGGACTGAAGGATGATGATCAGGATATTTTTCATATTCATCGTAAGAACATACAACAAGGCAGTATATGCAGCTCACTGATAGCAGCATAATAAGTTAAACAGTGATGTTTCTCTGTGAATATGTTGTTTTTGCTGTCAGGTACTGGTCTTATAACATCAGGTTGTAAGTTCGACACCATGAAGAAAATAGGAGGCAAATGGAAAAAGAATAACTATCTCGATGGTCGTGAGGATTGGAGACCTCTTGACAAGACAGACATCCTTGATAACATGGTTGCTCTAAACAGGAAATGTAAATATTGGGATCCTCTCAGGAACAACTGTGAGCACATTGCTACGTTGGTCCGTTATGGTAAAAAGAACTTTGAGCAGGTAAAAAAGTGTTTAAATGCTGATGCTACATTTCATTTTCATGATTTTTAATGTACTGTTCTTGATACATTTGCTTTACATGGTTACATATTTGGTGGTATAATGTGTGTCACATGAATATTGAAAATATGAAATATGCCTTTTGCATCCCTCTGAATATAAGTGTTGCTGATATTCTCCTCACAGCCTGGTGCATTGTTTGCCTCATTGACAAAGCTGAAGTTAGACACCTTTAATCTCCCAAGGGGCAAGAGAGGGTGGAAAGCTACTTCATTCCTGAAGGACAACAGTCTACCCGATCAAGCTTGAGCAACATTGTCTACTGGACACTCAACTTGCCTTTCCTTCAGCGCTTTGAGTATGTGATGAAATGCTCTACAAATAAAATGTATAATTATTATTATTATTATTATTATTATTATTATTATTATTATTATTATTATTTGTGCACGTTCGCTGTTGTGAAGTCTCAATAAACTATAAGCATGCAATTGATGATATCTACCCAGTATTTATGTCTCTCTCTCTCTCTCTCTCTCTCTCTCCTTGAGTAATGATTAGCGACAATAGACCTATAGGTATGTTGTACTGCAGGCTGTAAGTGAGAATTGAAATTTGCTTGCAAAATTTGAGCATTTTGCAAATTACACATGTGAGCAAGATCAATTTGAGGTTATAAAAACAAGGGTGTAGGTTTGCATATGGGCCATATAATGAAATGTCCATGCCAATATTATGGGACAACAAAATTGTCCCTATCAATATTTTAGCAAACGTATTTATTGTTGTGAGTTATATTAATTCCAACGTGTCCACATAAAATATATATCCAGGACAACCAGTTAAGACACACTATCATTTAATTGGCATTATCTGACACTCAAGTGAAAATGTCGAGCATGGGCTGCTTGTCACAGAGGAGGCAAGCAAGTGTGCTGACAATGATAGAGAATGACTGTTCTTTTGGAACTACATAATGAGGCCAGAATTGCCTGTTATGATGATAATATGTGTCTTATTGTCTCCTAATTTACCAGTAATAATCAGTAGTTACGAGGAAATATCTGCTTAAGTCAATGCTTAAGATAATGCTAGACTGGGTAAACCCAGCCTGATCTGCCAGCGATTGGATTTCGCCCTGGAGCTCAGGCTGGAAACCTGCACATTTACAGTATCTCTCCTGCTTCCTGTCCACATTTGCTAGAACCAATCACAAACTGCCTTATCCTCCAGGCGCACCAGGTGATCGGTGGTCTGATTAGTTGAAGGAATATCCAAGCACACAGAGTCATTTGAATTATACCCTCATGCCTCATGTGCAGTAGAAATACAGACTCCCCAGACCAATGTTCAATCTCAAAAGATTGAGCTTGAGCCAGGCTAATACAATGCTCAACTGACAAGAACATCAAACAATGAGTGTGTAAAGAGCTAAGTTACCCTTATTGGTCCACAGACACAGACTAAGTATATATCATTCCTTTGTGCTATTACATTGAGAAACAAACAAATTATTAAATAAAGAATGAATCCTGGTGGTCGGCACATACTGCTGTTCATGATCAGAGCAGAGCTATTCACCTCGTAACTCTCAGGAGAGATGAAAAGCTTCCTCTGGCAGACTGTGGGTATGTGAGTACTGTGAGTGACGATTGTAGAGAGAGATGAGAAAGGCGTTGCCCTACACTTCAATGGGAATGTCCAAAAGATTAACAGTCTGGTGCTGTAGTCGGAGACTTAAGTATAATGAGCGCATTACTGATGCCGCTGCCTGATAGAAGAAGAGACATCTCTTTGATCCATGTACTGCAAGGAATTCTTCTATCAAGCTGAACAGCGAGGGAAGAGGACAACATAGCATATCATTTGTATGCAAATGCAAGGGTCTTTATCCAACCAAACTCAACTGGACCAATTTCAGTGGGGGCGAGATATGCATACCATTAAACAGTGATTCATTATCTTCTACATATGGGCCTTTCACCAGTGGTACATCATGGACTACTTCATAGTAGCCTACATGATCTGCCTGTGTAGCTCACTTCCTCTAGAGACTCTAAAATGGATCTCTGATATCTTACACAGCTGGAATTTTTGTTTTAGAAATAAATGAATCAGAAGAGGGTGTGAGGATACACTGAAACTGTGTTCATCAAGCATCAAAGTGTGGATTATTCATTAGGGCTAGAACTGAGTTTTTTTCCTAATTGGACTGCAATTTAATGGCCACTAATGGAGGTGCTGGTGATGAGACAGAGAGAGAGAGAGAGAGAGAAAGAGAGTGTTTATGAGTGGGCTTTTGATATCAAGTGGAAAGGAGCAGGGTGCTCGTCTCAATAACTGACCTTCTCATCAGACAAGTAGCGGTACCCCCTCCTCCATCTCAATAGGCCGTTGATAGCGTCAGCTACTGTATCTTGAAAATTAGGTACTTGGTGGCGGCCAATTGCTTCATGGCACTTGTCCTCCAAGGCTTCAGCCAAAGATCCTTAAGGCGTAGCAAGATACGTCGTCGTAGTTCATGTCTATGGGCGCAAAACGGGGATCACTTCCTCTGCATAAAGAGGCGCGTCATTGCGTGTCAGACGTATTCATGGCTTTCATCAGGTCCCTTTCCACAGGTGTACAAAATCAAGCACTCGATTATCAATGCTTGATGATGTTCCAAAATAATCTTGCTGCTCTTTCAAGCCCTCTACATTTATTAGTTCTAATATGGAAGTAACACACACAAAGCATACATTTCAAGGAATTGAATAAAAACATCAATGGAATAATGGAAATATGTCGCTGCTCTCATTAAGTTACCCCAGCGCCATCTGATCGTCGTTAGCACAAATCAGGATTTGGTTCAGCTGGCTGGCTAATGTGTTGTCAAGGTAGAGCGTACGTAGCAACCGGCCAATAAGCAGAATAAACAAGAGGGGCACACCTGATATAAAGTCGATTTTCTCCAGACGGGAATGCTCAAAAATGCTAAAAAGGTACCTGAAGTGGTCAGAAGGGGTTGAGGGTCATGAAACCGTGCCCAAAATTGACATTCCTAACTCTAGAGAATGGAGATTTTAGCATATAGTTGAAATTCTGATCTATGTCCATAGACTTCAATGGAACAGTTGCTGCCTCTGCTCTGCATAAAGGGGGATTTTGACCCCCCCTCTTGTGATTCGGGTTCCAGGAAGTGGCTTCTCATGAAGTATCTTGCTCCGCCCCTTAATGATCTTTGCTTCAGCCTGCTTGACCATATCCTTACAGGCCTCATTAGAGCAAAACTGAGCTCTTGCCTAAGACCTGAGAGAGAGAGAGAGAGAGAGAGAGAGAGAGAGAAAGAGGGGAGAGAGAAAGGAGGGGGGGGGTTGCAAGAGAAGACAGTTTTACATTGCCCTCAATTCTTTTGTGCCCACTACACCTGTCAAAAAAACAAAAAAAACAATCAGTAGCCTACTTAAAATAGAAATGTTTGATTGACATGACATCAGGAAGCATTTTACACTAAAACCAGCTCAAGCATTTCTGGCACACTGCTCAACTTGAACGATAAATTGGAGAGAATCACATATTATGACACTGGTGGAAAATGAGAGATAATCCTCATTTTAATATAAATTACAATGAGCACATTTCCTCGCATTACGTCTGCAATGCGAATCAGCGGTGGTAGTGGATAAGGAGCTGGGCTATCTATCATGCAGAAGGCTGACAAATTGTGAGTTCAATTCCCGCCTGCCACGTTTGTGCACTTGAGCCATAGCCCATAGATAGGCTATATATATTGCACTTGAGCAAGGTAGGGCCTACTTAACCCCAGGTTTCTCCGGGGGCCCTTGAATCATTGACATAGTCAGACCTTAGAAACATAAGCGTTTTCCAACATATTATGAAGTTCCATCTTCAAAAAAACATTACATCATTTGCAATAGTTCACCATCTACTTTCGTTGCATGTATTCAGAACATTCCAGTAGATGGCGCCACGCGAAAAGACACCCATCTAGCAACTGCGAGACAGGGAAGTTCAGATGTTGGAATTGCGTCGTCATACCGGAAGTGTAAAAAAAAAAAAAACAAAGCAAAACAACAACAACCCCATGTGATGCGTGATATCTGTATCTGTCTCTGTCTCTGTAAGACCAGTCATACTACTTATTAAGGCTATAGTTGTCTCTTGAAAACTTGTCTTTCTGTCGCCGGAAGACATTATGATAATTATGAGTTTGTTCAGCAGATGTCATTGAGGGAGAGTGGTTTGTTAGCGTGTTAGCTTGTGAGCTTAGTAGCTTGGTGGTGGCTGCTGCCAAGCTAGGAGTAGGAAAGAAGGTCTGGGTATTCCCCCAGTTCATTACTTTCGATTTAGAAAACTACCCATCTTCCCAACTCTGTAATGGCAGAACAAAATATTCAATCCAAGTTAATAACTCAGTTAAAAAATGATCAAATTCAACTATGGAACCCCCCTTACACAACTGATAATGGGGTCGGACAAGAGCAAATGCATGTAAGTAGCCAGCTCTTCTCCTCGTTACATTCAACTTGTACACTTACGGGTATATGATTAAGTCAAGATAACCATTGCTGTTTGTAATGACATTTTTAGGAGCTTGCTGAAAAATACGCAGCTCTGGTCCGTGTTCCTTTGCTAGATGTGGAAGTAGCTCTGGAAACCATAAGATCACAGGCTGTTCACAAGGGATCTGGAAACAAGTTGTTCAGAGAGAAATGTGTGGCCACATTGGAAATAGTCCTCCCTAGAGATCTGAGGAAGGTAACAAGCTCTAGGCAAATGCTATTTTTACCCAGGCAGACCGTATGTGAATTATTTCTCCTTTGACCTGTCCTCAAAATGTTTTTAGGATAAAAAGAAGAATTACCTGGAAACCAGGCTGGATGTCCCTGCTCAAGACATAATAAACAGGTAGTTTAGGATGTTATTGAATTATCAAGCATTTTGTTGATATTGTCATTCTCTTGTTTATTGATGTTCTCTTGTTTCTTTTGTTTATTGTCTAGAATAAAAGAAGACTTTGGTTTGAAGTACTTCAAACTTATTTTGTCTGGAAGGACCATTGATCCAAGTATGTTATTTTTTCTCAACAATGATATTCCTGATTATGTAGCACTTCAGAAAACTGCAGAAAGTTACAGGCCTAGTCTCCATCTTTTATTTGTTTGAAAGAACACTCTCCTCTCTTTTCACTCTCTCCCCTTGGTTATTAAAATAATCAGACCTTCCCAGTATTTGGGGTCCTGTTCACCCTGTTGTTGCTTGTTCTACGATAATGACCATCAGACAATACGTTTTCCCTTGCCTTTACATATTATTGGCTTGGAAATGTCAATGCTCAAAATTCTAATCTAAATTAAGCTTATTTTGCTTGTTTGCATTCATTTGACAGCAGTATGGTGGTTTATTCTTATGAACAACTGCTAGTGTAACTATCGGATATCTGCATTTTCTTAGTAAGCAGTGTGTTGAATGAGCACCTACTGTAAGCAACTCATTTTGTTACAGTGTAACTGTGCCTCACCTGTACAGGATGTAAGCGATATCAACTCTGCTGGCACCAGACTTTTTTATTTATTGTGTAAACTAATATGTAAAATGATAGAATAGAATAGAATAGAATAGAATATATACTTTTTTGATCCCGTGAGGGAAATTCAGTTCTCTGCATTTAACCCAATTTAAAGGGATAGTTCGGGTTTTAAGACACGAAGTTATATGGGTTCCCTGTCAGCAACGTTGTGCATCAGCACTGACTTACCCCCCGACAGCGTCCTGTGAGCCGAGATCCAGCCGGTTTTTGATCGTTTTTGATGCTGAAGAAAGTAGTCCGGCAAGTTTCTGGGGTCACGAAAGTAAAGTGTTTTTCTTCTCAAAACCATATGCGTTGAAAAGAGTGATATATTTGCACCACAAAAACGTTGTCCAGCTGTCAGTAGCGCGCAGTGATAGGAATCGAGAAAAATAGTGCCAAGTTAACGAGGTTTGAATTTTTCCTGGACAACGTTTTTGTGGTGCAAATATATCAGATTCAGATTCAGATTCAGATTCAATGTGCTTTATTGGCATGACAAGGGGTATACTTATATTGCCAAAGCAATCAGAACAGAAGTACAATAGTAGTACAATACTACTATAGTAGTACAATAGTAGTACAATATGTGTACAGTAGTACAATAGCAACACAGTTCTTAAAATAGATCAAATATTTGTATGTGTGTGTGTGTGTGGGGGGGGTTGATTTTGTGTGTGTGTGTGTGTGTGTGTCTGTGTCTGTGTCTGTGTCTGTGTCTGTGTCTGTGTGTCTGTGTGTGTGTCTGTGTCTTGATACAGTAGGTCATTCAATGTCCCTCAGGTTGTGGCATGTCAATACATATTGGGCTGCAAGGTTTGCTTTGTTTCCTTCACCCAATAGTATTTTAAATTTGTTTTCCTCACTTAGATCATCAAAATGAGGAATTTCTAAATTTAGTTTATTAAAGTAAAGATTCCTAGTTTGGGACAAGGATGTACACTGTAGGAGGAAGTGCAACTCTGTCTCTACCTCACCTGTCGAACAGTGACCACATATTCTTTCTTCTTTTGGTTGCCATGATTTTTTATGTCTTCCTTTTTCGATTGCCAATTTGTGGTCACTTAGCCTGTACTTGGTTAGGGTCAGTCTCTGTTTTCTATCTCTGACAGTAGAGAGATATTCTGCTAATTTATATTCTCTGTTTAGGGCCAGATAACATTGTAATCTGCTTTGATGTTTAGTTTCTTCTTTCCAATATTCCAAATAGTTGTCTTTGCATTGTTTTATAATTTGGTTGACTCTGATTGGTTTTTGGAAAACAGTGTTGTTGTGAGACTGGTCAGGGTGTGTTTTGGGTGGGGGGGTTAGTCTCAACAATAACTGATGCAGGGGACTTTTTTCTGGGCTCAGCTCTTGGGTTTGGAGGGCTTTATAATGGAGGGTGTCTTGGGGGCTGGATGTAAGGTGATTAAAGAAATTTAGTGCTCTCTTATTTGTGTTAATTATGAGTGGGTATCTGCCTAATTCTGCTCTACAGGAATTGTTTGGTGTTTTTCTCTGCACCTGTAGGATGTATCTGCAGAACTCTGCTTGTAAAGACTCTATAGTGTGTTTTTCCCAGTGTGCGTAGCTATGATGACTGAGTGGACCCCATACTTCACTACCATACAGCGCAATGGGCAGGATGATACTATCAAATATTTTGAGCCAGATTTTGATTGGAATTTGTAAGTTATAAAATTTTCTTTTAATTGCATGTAGGGCTTTTCTAGCTTTTTCTTTTAGTGCATTCACTGCCATATGAAAGCTTCCTGAAGCTGTTATTGTTATGCCCAGGTATGTATAGCTCATGCTGTGTGGAATGACAGTGTTGTTTATTAGGAAGTGGTATTTACTTTCTTGACATTTGGCACGTTTTTGGAAGATCATTACATTTGTTTTTTTTAGATTGATTTCTAGGGCCCAAGTCCTACAGAACTGTTCAACTATGTTGAGTTGCAGTTGTAGTCCTTGTTCAGTTGCAGACAGTAGGACCAAGTCATCGGCAAAGAGCAAGGATTTTACTTCTTTGTCTAAGAGGGAGAGACCAGGAGAAGGACAGTTGTCCAATTGAATTGCTAGCTCATTTATGTATAAATAATGTAGGGCTTAAGTTACAGCCCTGCCGTACACCTCTTTTTTGGGTGAAGTATTCCGTTTGTTTTTCCCCAATTTTGACAGCACACTTGGTGTTTAGGTACATAGACTTAATTAAGTCATACACTTTGCCCCCTATCCCACAATTTAACAGCTGATAATAGAGTCCCTCATGCCAAATGGAATCAAAAGCGTTCTTAAAGTCAATGAAACAGGCAAATATTTTTGTATTTTTTGATTGGCTTACATGTTTATTAATTAAGGTGTGGAGTGTATAGACATGATCAGTTGTGCGGTGTTTTGGAAGAAAACCAATTTGAGTTTTGCTTAGGATGGAATGTTCATCATTATAATCTACTAGTCTCTTGTTTAGGATACTGCAGAACAGTTTTCCTAGGCAACTGCTGACGTTTATGCCACGATAATTGGAAGGGTCTGATTTGTCCCCTTTTTTGTGGATGGGAGAAATCAGCCCTTTACACCACATGTCAGGAAAATATCCTGACAGTAGAATTATATTGAATAATTTCAATATTGCGCCCTGCATCTCTGGGGAGCTGCATTTGAGCATTTCATTTTTTATGCTGTCCGGGCCACAGGCTTTCCTTGGCCGGAGAGAATTTGTTTGAGCAGTTAATTCTTTAAAAGTAATAGGAAAGTCTAGGGGATTTTGATTGTTTTTAATTTTTTCTTCTAATAATTTTAGTTTTTCTTTTATTAAATGTTGATCTTGATTGATTTCATGAATTGGTATGTCTTTATATAAATTTTCAAAGTGTTCTCTCCAGATTTTGCCATTTTGGATTGGTAATGCTTGTGTTTCCTTTTTATTGAAATTGTTCCACATGTCCCAGAATTGATTGTCGTTAATGGCTTTCTCAATATCTTCAAGTTTCTTTTGGTTGTAATTTTGTTTTTTGTTTCGAATTGTATGTTTATATTTGCCTAGAATTTCATTGTAATTTATGCGTAACGTGGGGTCGTTTGGTTGCCGATGTTTTTCATTTGCAAGCTTCCTCAGGTCTTTTCTGATGATCTTGCATTCATGATCAAACCATTTTTTAGTGTTTTTCTTTTTTATAGGCTTTCTTTTTTGTCTGATGAGGTCAGCTTTGATTGCTGCTTTATGAATGATTATATTTATATCATTTACGGCCTTGTTTACACCTTCCCTAGTAGGGACATATGTATTTTGGTTGTATTTTGATATGTCATTTACCAGGTCAGGTGAGTTCATGGCCATGATGTAAGTGTCCATTTGTAAGTGAGATGTGAATTATAAAGTTCACAGGGCTCACTTTTTTCGCCACTCATTTGGCCTGAGAGTTTAAAGAAAACATTTATTTGACTGTGGTCTGATAGGGGAGATTGCTTTCTGACAGTGAATGCACTGATAGTGGAGGGGTCCATGTCAGTGATTGCATAGTCTACTACACTGGATCCAAGAGCTGAGGAGTATGTGTATCTCCCTAAAAAGTCCCCTCTGAGCCTACCATTAACTATGTATAGGCCTAAGGTTCGACAGAGTTGCACTATCTCCCTGCCACTTTGATTCACTTCAGAGTCAAGGTTGTTCCGATGGGCGATGGTTGGTGTGGTAAATTGGGGAAACTGGGCGAATACATGATTGTTTCCCTGTGGATCAACAATATCAGGTTCATTTCCTGTGCGTCCATTTAGATCTCCAAGTAGGAGCACGTTTCCTTGGGCCTGAAAATATGCAATTTCTGAATGAAGAGTTTCAAAAATGTCCTCTTCAAAATATGGAGAGTCAACTGGGGGTATATAAATAGCACAAAGGTATAAATTCTTATCATTTATGCCCAGTGTTTGATCTAATTTTAACCAAATGTGTGATTTACTTTGTTTTATTGGTGAAATTTGATGGCAAAGATTTCCTTTATACCACACCAAGATACCTCCCGATGTTCTGCCCTTGCGTATATTCTTTAATTTTAAAGAGGGCACCATGACTTCATTATATCCTGAGGGACATTGAGTGTATGTATCGGTTTGACACCATGTTTCTGTCAAAATGATTATATCAACATCTTTGATCAAGCTCATGAATTCAGGGTTTCCGCTCTTCAGCTCAAAAGCTGAAGAGCGAAGGCCCTGAATATTCCAACAACTTATATGAAGTGAACGCATTTGAAAACAAACAAAATGGACCTGTATAGTTAGACATATATGAAAATAACTACAACTATCTGCAGTAGTAAACAGAGATTTGATAAAGTTACCATTTCAAAAGTACTATTAATGTGAAATATTCAATTATACACACATATATGTATACATATATACACATGCATGCGTACATACATATGTATACATGTACACACACAAACTTATGCACATATACATATATTTCCTTTTTTTGAGAAACAACTATGTAAGATATGTTAATAATAAAAGTAAATAAGTAAAATCAAAAGTAAAATGAAAAAAGGTAGGCTACCATACTGTAAATGTATTTTTTTTTTTTTTTTTTTTGAAATAATGTATTTTTTTTAAATAATAATAATAAAGCAATACAAATAAATAAAATAAAGGTTTTTTTTTTTTTTTTTTTTTTTTTTTTTTAAATAATAATAATAATAATAATAAAATATGAAGGGTTCTTAGCTGAGGAGAAGTCGGGTGCACAGGGTGTGCAGCATCTCCCTGATCTCTCTGAGCTCAGATGTTGCAGGAGGAGCTGCTACCACATTAGGCCGGGCAGCAATGGCATGGCTCCACTGCTGTGAGTTGGGAGGGGGTCCAGAGGTGACCACTGCAGCATAGCTCTGATTTTGAGGATTGGGAGGGGGGCAAGGGGCAGGTGGAGCTACATGTCGCTGCTGCTGTTGTAGAGGAAGGGGGTAGTGGTCAGGTAATGCTGTATATCTCTGTAGCTGTGAGGGGGGAGGGGGCTGTTGGGTAGGGGGCGGGGATGAGGAAGGTAGCCTCTTCTGGTTGTGCCTCACATTGGTGAGGTGATGATCCCTTGAGGGGTCTGGTGTCAAGGTTGAACCATTGTTTCTTCTCATGGTAGGAGGGATGATCCTGGGGTGCTGATGGGGAGGAGGATGTCTGGGATGGTGTCTGTGGCTCCTATCAGAGAAGGGTGTGATGGGACTGCGCCCCAGGGTCGTGTCCTTTAGTGATTTTGCAAATATTTTCACCCTCTCCTTGTGTATATGGAGTCCATCATAGAGGTCCCAGGTGCCAAGTGTTGGGTGGAGAGCCACGTGAACATTGCGTAGGGTGGCACATCCTCTTCTGATCTCCATGTTGATGTCATGGATGACGTGAGGTGGGGTATCTGTCCTCGGCAGCAGGGTGGAGATCACAATTCGGGAGTCAGGGAACTCCCGACTGGCCTGCTCCGCCATCCTATACATTGCTCCAGCAGTGTCCCTTTGGAGCATGTGCAGGTCGTTTGTTCCTGTGTGGATCACCAGGCATTCAGGGTGGTTGAAGATTTCTTTTTTTAACAGTTTCATGGCCTGTCCTGTGGTGCTACAGCGTTTGGATAGCACTCTCTTTCCGGGAAAAAGCCTCTCTGTGTCCAGGAATTTCCCATTGGAGTCGGTAAGCAGGACTACTTGTGGGCCTTGTTCTTCAGGTTGTATGGCAGGACGCTGGGATGGGACGAGCTGACTGCTGGCAACTGACTGTTTTCCAGGAGTCAGGTCAGGAGGTGTTGGATTGTTGCTGGGCTGGGTGCAGAGCAGAGAAGGTGAAGCTGAGACAGGGCAGGGGTCTGCCACACTGGTAGGGAGAGTCTGTGTCTCTGTGCTGGTCATTTTGGGGATTGTTAAGAGTTGCTCTGTTAGGCGATGAACTTGCTCAGTAAAGTTCTTCTCTCTTTTCTCAGCATCCTCCTTCACTTTGGCCAGCTGAGCATGGAGCACACTGTTCTCCCGTTTGAGTGCTTCTAGGTTTCTGTTGAGGTCAGAAGCAAGGGCTTGGCTGTCTCTCTTGAGTTGCTGAAATGCCTCAGTATTCCCTCTGAGGTCAGATGTCAGGGTTTGGTGGTCTTTCTTGAGCTGCTGGAGCTCCACTTTAAGCAGCCGCATAGTGTTGTCTGGAAGGTCAGACAGCTTGGCCTGGGTCTGCTCTTTGAACTCAGCAAAGTCCATTTCCAGGAGGGCCATACTCTCCTTTAGCCGGTTGGTAAGGCTTGCAGGTGTTGGAGGGGCAGAGATAGACATGATGTCAAGATTATCTGCTGGACTCTGATTCTCATCATTGTCAGAGTTGGCCCTCTTGGAGTTAACCTCATCTTTCAACACTGGAAAAGTCTCTTCAAAGGACTCCAAGTTGGCTTCATTCCCTTGGACCATTACTTTCCCTTTGGTGTAGTAAGTGATGGTAAGCAGAGGGTCATCCTTGTCGAGGTGTTCATCTTTACAGATCTTTAATCTGCCTCCTGAACCGATGCCCTCACTGGATACATATGCGTAATGGCTGCATAAGGTATCTTTCCAGATGTAGATGGACTCAGTGAAGAATATGATGTTGTTTTTCTTCCTTCCTTTCTTTTGCTGAGCATAATCAGTGAAGAGGACCTCTGGATTTTCACGAAGTGTCTTCTCCTTGTGCTTCTCTTTGGCTGCTCCACTCTTACATCTAGCAGGGTACTCAACTTCCCTGCTCTTTTCTCTGAGAGTTGTCCTCTGTGTTGCTGTCTGTTGGGTGGTTTCCATGATCAGAAACTGTTCTTTTCTATTAGCTTCTGTTAGCTTTTTCTAGGCAGCTTTGCCTTTGGAATGTTGACAACAATGGCAGTTGGTGCTTAGCTGTTGATGGCTAAGTAGTTGTTTTGATTTGGGAAAATATGATATACTTCCCTGATGAGATATTTTCTCTTCAATTGTTGGTGATTATTGTTATCACCTCTTCTTTAGAGTCCTTTCTGGAGATTTGTTGGAGATTATTTTTCAAAATATCCAACTATTTTTGGTCCATATTTGAGATGAATTCAGGAGCTCATTTTTCATGCAGCTACTCCTTAGAATTAGAATCTTCTTTATCACTCTTTTGAACACGTATGGTTTTGAGAAGAAAAACACTTTATTTTCGTGACCCCAGAAACTTGCCGGACTACTTTCTTCAGCATCAAAAACCGGCTGGATCTCGGCTCACAGGACGCTGTCGGGGGGTAAGTCATTGCTGATGCACAATGTTGCTTACAGGGAACCCATATAACTTCGTGTCTTAAAACCCGAACTATCCCTTTAACCGAATTAGTGAACACACAGCACACAGCGAACACACAGTGAGGTGAATCACACAACCTAGAGCAGTGAGCTGCCTGCCCAACCAGCGGCGCGCGGGGAGCAGTGAGGGGTTAGGTGCCTTGCTCAAGGGCACTTCAGCCGTGGTGGACTGGTCAGGGATCGAACCGGCAACCCTCCGGTTACAAGCCCGAAGCCCTAACCAGTACACCACGGCTGCCCCAATTGCATTGATGCATTGCATGTGCAAAGTTTTAGGGTCTGTGGAATTTGGAATGAGGTTTTAGTAGCTCCCTTGCCTGGCTTGACTCCTCTTTCTTACAGAGAAGCGGCTGGACGAGCAGAATGTGACGACCAATAGTAAGATGATGGTGTTGAAGGTCAGTGAGCCTGAAGGCATACGAGCCATGAGTGAGGAGGAGGAGAAGAAGAAATCGCAGGATGAGAGCATGCAACGCGCTCAGAAAGGCTTCCAGATCCTGTCCGAGAGAGGCAAGTTCCGGGACACAAACCCACCATGGCAGCCATGATAGATAGATAGACAAATCGATAGGTAGATAGATAGATATTATAGCCTTTATTGTCATTGTACAGTTGCATATTTAACAAGATTGGGGTTGCTACAGTGCATCTGATGAAGTCCATTTTGGGTGAAACAATAACAGAAAATCCTTGACAAATAGGAAGGATTATCTGTTTGTATAACATATTAATTACGCTGTTTGTTGATATGCAGATGGCAGTGAGGACCCAATGACCACTCCATTTTTGGAGATTGCTGATCAGAAGGGAAACCCTCTTACAATTCCTCCTAGTGAGAAAAAGGTGAAACAGTAAATTATAATTAAGTCTCATAGCATTTGATAAGAAAACATCTTTTTACACCTCAAAGGTCATTTGTAGGAACAAATTCTTTGTTTTAAAATTGTATAAAAGATGGAATCTGTGAGTCTCATCCAACATCCAAATTCAGTGAATTGCTCTTTAGAGTAATCTAGCTATTCTAGTAATCTGTGTGTGCGCAACAAGCCAGCACTGTTCCTTCCTAATTTAGCGTAAATATCAGCAAGCCGTCACCAGAATCTTAAAGGAAAACTCTGGCTGTTTTTCATATAGATCTGTTTCTTAAGGTCACTGAGTACTGAGTCGGTATGAAAAAACAAAACAGAAGAAAACTGTTGTTACTTAACTTGAGTTTCTACTACAGGTAGAGTAGCCAAGCTGCTACAGTGCTACTCTCTGGGGGCATAATTTGGAAGACTGCTGCTCTAGCTGTAACTCGTTTTTTCTGTATCATTCTTTATCTTACTTAGTACTTAATGACCTCAAGAAACAGAGATCTTTGAAAAATTGTAATTCTTTAAGTGGACCGGACTGTGGTTGACTCTAATCAGGTTGGCTCTAATTTTGTAGGCTCTGATCCTGGCCATGGGGCTCCATGAGAAGGGCCGAGCGTTGATGAAGCGCAGGCAGCACGAGGCCGCCCTCAGCTACCTGATACAGGCCGACACCGAGTTCAGGTGAGCTGACCATTGTTTTATTTTATTTAATTTTTTTCAAAGTATATTTTTTGGGCTTTTGTGCCTTTAATTTTTGACAGGACATTAGAGAGAGACAGGAAGCGAATGGGTGAGAGAGTCGGGGGGTGGGATCCAGAAAGGACCACGGGGGCGAGAATCGAACCCGGGTCGCCGGCGTGCGGTGCAGGTGCCCCAGCCAGTTGCGCCACGGCTGGGGCCTGACCATTGTTTTAGTGCTGGGTTTGGAGATAAGAGGTATTGCACAGGTGGTGGTTAACATCTCCAGAGAGGTGTTTTGTCTGCACCATCTTGACAAAGTGAAAATCTTTCAAAGATATCCATGTGGCGTTACTCTGTTTTGCAAATAAACAAAACAAGATGTTTGCAGTTGTACTGTATCATTTGTTTGTGTGTGTATTATGGTACATGGTGCAGCAAAGTTTCCTCCATTTGAACCTGCTCTTTGCCATCACTCCATGCCCACATGATCTATTTCCCTCCAGGAAGTGTGGCTCCACACTGCTGAACACGGTGGATAACTACGCGGTGCTGCAGCTGGACGTGGTGTGGTGCTACCAGGCGCTGGACGCCCTCGACTGCCTGAAGGACAGCAAGGAGCGGCTGCAGCGCGCCGAGGACTGCTTCCGCAAGTGCTACGGTGAGCAGCAGCAGAGACTGCTGCAGATCAAGGTACTTCCTCTTCAGCCCTGTATGTAAACACATGCCTTGCCCATGTGCTGCTGGTACCAGAGACTTTATAAGGGAGGATGTACAGTATGTACCTTACAGGGGATATGTAGTCCGTATAGCCTTTAGGATTCTTGTTACTACTGTACGTCTGAACACAGCGTGTTCAATGATCGGGGATGACATACGAATGCTATGGATTTCATTTGGCTCGATCGGTGCTCATGGTAGTCTTTTTTTGGGTACACAGCAGCACCAGGTCCTTGGGTTTCATTTTATATGGAGATGCATTCTGGATAATGTAGTCTTTTTTTGTTCTCTTCCTCAGGGGAGCTCAGGAGGCGAGGAGGTCCTGTTCCTGAGGCTATAT